>NC_090407.1:19255733-19555733 GCF_036365525.1 Heterodontus francisci | reverse complement strand
AACCCAGGCTCTGTGTGTGCCAGCGAAACAGTAAAAAGAAAAGACTTGCATTTATATAGCACCTTTCACTACCTCAGGATGTCGCAAAGCGCTTTGCAGCCAATGAAATACAGCAAGATCCCACAAACAGCAATGTGATGATGACCAGACAATCTGTTTTAGTGATGCTGGTTGGGCGATAAATATTAACCACTTCCACATCTATCTCATAGGGCTGGTGGTGCCTCAGTTTAACATCTCGTCTGACAGTGCAGCACTCCCTCAGTACCGTATCGGGAATGTGTGCTGGGATTGTGGACTGCAGTCTCTGGGGCACTCACCAGCTGAGGGATTGGTTTTTACTGAGTATTGTCCACTCTGTTCCTGCTACCAGCTGCTTAACTGGTGCCAAAACAATTTAATGTTGAGAGCAGCCCTTTACTTAACATAACCATACTGAAGGGCTGTTCGGCCTCATCTGCCAGAATCTCAGATGTCTACAAGTGCAGCAAAGGGTAAACGAGGAACAGGAAGGATCCCAGGTTCAGTCTCTGACCTGCGCCGAGTTACTGACCCCCCACCCCTCCTCCTCCTCCCCCCCGAGGTGAAGCAGCAGTCAGTGTGTTTAATGAGCCTCAGTGCTTCCAGACCATGTGGGGACAGTAGTCAGCCCAGCTGCTGTCTCTGTTAACACCTGGTGAAGTGAGATCAGCTAATTTGGTACAAAATGGGAGGGAACTGAGTCTGGGATCGTTGTGCTCTCTGTTTAAACCACACACCCCTCCCCCACTACAAGTTGACTAGTTCCAGCTTTACACAGTCCCAGCTCTCCTGCATTGTTATCGTGTCCAACAAGTAGCTGAGGTGAGACACTTGCCCTCCTCTGGACAAAACCTGACTGAACCTCTCTTTCCAAGACGAGCCAAATATCTGCGAGGGGGAGGTTCGATTTAAAATTAACCCCCTCCCCACCACCCAGAGCCCCCTCTGACACGCACAGAATTGCCATGTAATTTATTTTCTGACACAATATTTGATTTTTTTTTCTCTAAATGAATCCTTTACTTCACTTTTTAAAGCTCCAGATATTATTCGTACTTGAGGAATGGGGAACCTCAGACGTGCAGTATCAGCTTTACAGCTCCCAACTCTGTTTGACGTAGAGTGCTGCTTTCTCCACTCCACACAGCCTCTCACTGCTGTACTGTGCCTTTTACCTTCATATAGTGGATCTGTGTGCACAAGCCCTAGCTTTGCTTGTTCGGCTGGGGCACTGGCGTTGGGGGAAGGGGTGGAGAGTGCTGTGCTCATTCTGAGGGGGAAGGGGGGAATCAGACAGGAGTCCCACTCCTCGTCACTATCCGGTGCCCCCTGTACTGAGCTCAGCTGAAGGACAGGATTGGACACAGTTGTGATGCTGCACACAGTGGATTAACCCTGCTGACACCTGCTGCCCTAGAGCAGGTTCCTATGTCAATAATGGCCACTCTGAACAGGATACTTGACGTACCTGATAGTTGGCAGTGCCCCAGGTAATGCAGCCTAGCGCAGGTGAGGGGAGGATACTGCGAGGGTGATCATTTCAATGTTTCCAAACTATTGACTTGCTTCTACCTTCGCTCTTTGTCTTTCACTTCCACAGAGAGGAGCAGCTAACAGTATCAGCAACAGAAAATTTGTCAGGAAACTGTGACAGGCAAGGCTGGGAGGAGGTGCTGTGCCGCAGCCCGGGGAGTGTGTTTTTATATATTCTATCACAAATCAAGTTATCTGTGAACATCTTTTATAGGAGTCTGGGTCTGACTAAAAATAGAAGTTTCAGTCAAGCCAGTCTTGTGTGGGCCTGGGATGTTTAAACAGTTCGATCCCTCGTGACCTCATTTGTGATAATTCAGAGCGTCTGCTGTTAATGATGTGTTCGTGTAACACCACTAATGTCAAATAGGGGGGGGGTGTTTATATCCAGCAACTCCTGTGCTAAGAGCTTACAGAATCATAGAATATTACAGCATAGAAGGAGGCCATTCAGCCCATCTATGTCTTTTTGAAGTGTAGTCATTGCTGTAATGAAGGGGCAGTCAAATTGCACACATCAAGCTCCCACAAACAGCAATGTAAGAAATGAGCAGATAATCTGTTCTCAATGATGTAGGTTGATGGAAAAATATTGGCCAGGACACTGGGGAGAAGTTTCCTGCCCGCCTTCAAATAGTGGCCGTGGGAATCTTTGACATCCTCCTGAGAGGGCAGATGGGGTACTCAGTACTCCCTCAGTACTGCACTGGACTGTCAGCCTCGGGTATGTGCTCCAGTCCCAGAGTGGGGCTTGAACCCACAAGCTTGTGGTTTGAGTGGGAGTCTACCAACTGAGTCACCCGAAGTTGGAGCAGTGTTTATCCTGGCCCAGCCCTTTTGCATAACTCACCAGTGGAGCAATCTGACTCTCAATTACACTCCACGGGGAAAGTGCTGTAATTGGCAGCTGTGGCTTCAGCTGTCTGGGCCTAAAGCTCTGGAATTCCCTCCCAAAACCTCTCTGTGTCTCTCCTTCTGTAAGGAGCTCCTTTAAAACCTATCTCTATAACCGAGCTTTTGGCCAATTGTCCTCCTATCTCTTCAGCTGGTTCAGTATCATATTTTGTCCAATAATTGCTCCTGAAAAACACCTTGGGACAGTTTAGTACATTAAAGCCGCTATATAAATGCAAGTTGTTGTCAACTGGAGAGTAATTAAAGTTCTTGAGGGAGGTTGTCTTTTTAAAACAAAAGAAACTGTTCTAAGGTGTTATTTGTTTGGCATAAAACCCAGACAGTGTGGTGGCACCGAGCATTGCTGCATTCAGGGGAATGGCTCTTGGGCAAGAGCTTGGTGGGGACTGTGGCGATGTGTAAGTCTGATGTTGGTGCCTGCTTGACGGGTACATTTACTCGTAATATCGGGCCTTACCACAACCTTTTCTTTCCTCTCTTGTGTTATAGTGTGCCGTGGGTTTGCTGTCTTGGAGGATGGGGCGTTGGCACACAACCTTCAGGAGCAGGAGAGTAAGTGCAAAGAGCTCCAGGGGCTCAGACACCTGTGGTGCCAGTGTTCAACACTCCGACAGATTGTTTTCATCCATTTGCTCCTCGCTCACTTCTTTAGGAGGATGTCAGGGTCGAACTACAACCCTGACGACCTCCAATCTCACACGAAGCAGGGTTTCCATTGCAGTCTGTGGGGAATTCAGGGGCTGGGGTATGGGGTGGGGGGTTGTGTGTGGGGGTGGGGGCGGGGGGGGGTTGTTGGTGGTGGTGCTTCAAGTTGCCCTCAGTGCCCTTGAGCTCGGACAGGGCACAGAATCAGAAGAGGTTCCCTCTCCACGATTCCTTCTGGTTTAACACCTTGAACTCGGAGCGGCACTTGAAGAATTTTTAAAGGATTTAAAGAATTTGTGAAGTGTTGGGGAAAGAGGCCATTTGAGGGGAAGACGGGAGAGAGCAGGGGGGCAGAGGACAGAGATCGGGGAGAGAATTCCAGAATGCAGCTGAAGTCTCATAATATTTGTAGGAGGGTAGAGAGCAGGGTTGATCAGTGGGTTAGCTCAGTCTCGAGTGGAGGGATGGGTGGGTTAGCTCGGGCTCGAGTGGAGGGATGGGTGGATTAGCTCAGTCTCGAGTGGAGGGATGGGTGGGTTAGCTCAGGTTCGAGTGGAGGGATGGGTGGGTTAGCTCAGGTTCGAGTGGAGGGATGGGTGGGTTGGCTCCCAGTCTCGAGTGGAGGGATGGGTGGGTTAGCTCAGGTTCGAGTGGAGGGATGGGTGGGTTAGCTCCCAGTCTCGAGTGGAGGGATGGGTGGGTTAGCTCAGTCTCGAGTGGAGGGATGGGTGGGTTAGCTCCCAGTCTCGAGTGGAGGGATGGGTGGGTTAGCTCCCAGTCTCGAGTGGAGGGATGGGTGGGTTAGCTCCCAGTCTCGAGTGGAGGGATGGGTGGGTTAGCTCCCAGTCTCGAGTGGAGGGATGGGTGGGTTAGCTCCCAGTCTCGAGTGGAGGGATGGGTGGGTTAGCTCAGTCTCGAGTGGAGGGATGGGTGGGTTAGCTCCCAGTCTCGAGTGGAGGGATGGGTGGGTTAGCTCAGTCTCGAGTGGAGGGATGGGTGGGTTAGCTCCCAGTCTCGAGTGGAGGGATGGGTGGGTTAGCTCCCAGTCTCGAGTGGAGGGATGGGTGGGTTAGCTCAGGCTCGAGTGGAGGGATGGGTGGATTAGCTCAGGCTCGAGTGGAGGGGTGGGTGGATTAGCTCAGGCTCGAGTGGAGGGATGGGTGGGTTGGCTCCCAGTCTCGAGTGGAGGGATGGGTGGATTAGCTCAGGCTCGAGTGGAGGGATGGGTGGATTAGCTCAATCTCGAGTGGAGGGAGTGAACTGGGTTGTAGGGCCAGGGAAGCTGAGGATGAGGTATGGGCACGGAGAGATTTGTAAAAGGAGCATGCAGATTTTGAAATCCAGCTTGGTGGGGTTGGGGAGATGTCTGACTGGGGGGGCATTCGATGAAATCTGTAACACCTGCTACAGTGGAATTCTCTATCAGTGGCAAAGCTTGGATATGAGGGGGCGGAGCTGTGGAACCTGCACCTCAATGAAAGTCGGAGTCTGCGGGTATGGAGAGAGGGAGTTTCCTGGGATTCTGGTTCATCCCTGCCTGAAAAATGTTAAAGCTCAGTTGCTGTTCATCAAGGAGTGAGTCCCATGACAATGTTAAATGATGTCCTGTGTTGGTGTTCCCAGTTGAACAGCACTACGCCTCAAACATTGAGAAGAACAAGTTAGTCCGCCAGGATGTTTGTGTGGCCAAGAAATTGCAGGATGCGGAGGAATTGGAGGCCAAACACTACAGTCGGGAGCACCAGCAGCAGATGTATGTATATCAGGGTGGGGGAGGGGGAGGGGGGCGGGGGCTGAATGAGAGGCCGGACAAGGGGCAAAGTGGAGGGTGAAACTGCCTGGACAGGGTGGATGGTAAGAGGATGGGCAAGGAGCAGCCGGACTTGGGGAGAGGATGGTTGATGGTGAGGGTACGACAGGCTTGGGAAGGTGGCAGAGGGATCAGGGGCTCCCTGTCTCTAATAACATTGACATTTGTATAAAACAGCAAATAAAATTCAGGTGACTATTTGCTTAAAAGAAAAATATATAAAATGAAAGTTCTGCCTTTGAACTGTCCCTTTGACTGACTTAGTGAACTTGGTTTCCGACCACAATGCACCAGGCCCTCCGTGCAGCCTCTGGGCAACACGACTGTCTGTGGAACAATCGGCTATTGGGCGCTGTACCCACTGGGACGGAGCTCCTGCCCCTGCCCCTCCCCCAGGATCCGGAGCTCCTGCCCTGCCCCTCCCCCAGGATCCAGTTGGTCTCTGGCTCAGTATTTTATCCTCCCTCTCTGGCTGAGGTGGACTTTCATTCCATTGTACATTATCTGGCTTTGAGTCCAGTGATGTACAGCTTTAGGGAGTTGTGCTGCTCGGGTGTAACTCCTGACATCATCTTCCACCTGCCCAGGACTCCTGCCTGCACTTGTCCTGTGACTGGCTGGTAGCTGCCCATCACAGGTAAGTGGGTATCTACGGTCGGGCTGGCTGCACAATCTGTTGCCTGAGCCCACCAGGTCCTGGTGAATGGACCAGCCAGTCTGGCTCACCACTGGAGAGGTAGACCGCTCACAGGGCTGGGATTATTCCCACGCAAAACTGTGGGGAACCCTTCAAACCAAGGCTGTGACTGGTAGAATGGGAAGGTGGTCAGAACTCTGTGCTGGTAAACTCCAGGACTTCCTCTGAACAGCCTCGAGTGCCTCTCTGACCCGTTCCTTGTGAGATTCTTAAGCCCTCTGGACTTTAGTAACTAGAGCATGTCTCTACAAGGAGTCTGCTCCTTGTATCAGGCAAAGCCTGCAGGGTGTCTCAGTCAGGCAGTAACTTGCTTTGGTGCTGAGTTTACACACGTCAGATACACAAGCAGTAAAATCGGGTGTTGTCAGCTGCTCCTCTCCTGAAGCACCTCCAGCTCCTACTTGGAATATTCAAACCTCTATCACTTGGTGTAAGCTGCAAGGACGTTCCTACAACTACTTATTGTGTTTCCTGAATGTGGAGTCCAACGTGAGCTTGTGTTAATGCTTTCAATGTAGTTCCTCCACTCAGCTTTCCTCTCGTTCCTCCCAAGCTGCAAACCCTCTGGCTTTACCCACTCTTCCTGCTCCCGACATCATCATCACTGTGTTCAAATCAAAACTCCTGGTAGCTTCTCCCCCCCCCGCACCCCCCCCCCCCCACCCTGTCGACCCTCCACCACACACTCCCTCTACCCTCGCTCAGTCTTTTCCCCCTCACTCCTTGTTAATTTAACTGGGCTCTTTTTGTGCTGAACTACAGTAATGGGGAACACTTTCCACTTTGAGGCAGAAGTTTCAGGCCCCATTTCAGAGACCCTAATCCAGGTTGATGTTCCCTTCGCAGTACTGAGAGAGTGTTACACTGTCAGAGGGGTTGTCTTTAAGATGATGCGTTAAAGCAAAGCCCCATTTTGGATAAAGGTTAAATATCCCATACACTAATTTGAGGAATTTATCTGGTCATTATCACATTGCTATTTTTGGATCTTGCTCTGTAAGGATTGGCTGCCTCGTTTCATACATTACAGCAGTAACCAGGCCTCTTGAGTATTTCATTGGCTGTAAAGCACTTTGGGATGCAAGGTGCTATGTAAATGCAGGTCTTTCTTGAGCTAACTGCACTGTTTGTGTGTCTAGTGAGGAGCTTGATTCTCAATATGCCAAGGTTGTTCAAGAGGAGATTGAGAAGCGCGTGGAGGAGAGTCTACAACGGGAGCAGCAGGATAAGGTATGCTTTGCCCTCAGACCTCGTCTAATGTTCAGTGTTTGCAGGAAGCACGGGCAGGGGGCATTTAGCCCAGTCACACTGGTCCTAAAACCTGTAACTGTACTGTAACTCCAACATGTGGCCGAGTTTTTAAAAAGGTGGTGTCTGCCCAGGTGGAACAGCTTACTCCCCATTTATTTTCCCTCCTTTTACTGTGAATTTATTCCCCTCCTTTATTCTGAAGTTTCTGACTCATTCTGGGATCCAGTTCCATGAGCATCAAGAACACTGCCCCTCCCCCAAGTATCCAGTCTTCATGTTTGAGCCCAGGCAGAGACTCCATTCAACCAACACGGCAACACTAAAATCCAGTTGTTATCTCCATCATCCTCCAAAGTGCATGCAATAGAAGTTATTGAACAGTCATCGAGTAGGGACCTTGGCCTCTGTGCCCAGTGCTGCAATATGCTGAATTCCTGGGGAAGTTACAGTTTGGGTGCTTGGTTGATTTTTTTTTTTCTCTCTCCCGCACTTTTGTAATCCGAATATCATGGCAACGAGTTGATGAAACGTGATTGGTGAGAATCTGCTGTTCTTTTGGCTAGTTACCTGGGGGAGGTAACTGATGAAACGACAAAACTTGTCTCTTTAAATCACAAACTGCCCTCTCTGTCAGCACCCCTAACTAGACCTGACTTCAATCCCACAAAACCAGGGTGAGCAATGTCTGATTTTAGTGACTTGTCCTTTCAGAGTCCAGTCGTAAACTGTGATGTTCAACATCCCAGTGGCTGGAGGAAAGGAGAAACCAAAACCCTAGCACTGTCTGTGCAGCATTGGCCCAAATCCTGTGTGTGTTAACCTGACTGGATTGAAACCTGCCCCTGAGTTTTCTCTCTCTGAGGTAGTGACAAAGGGAATCTCTCTCAAAATAAATCCCTGCTAATTGTTGAGGGCTGAATCAGCCGGTTTGGGGCAGGAGAGCTGAAGCAGGATAGTGTTTGCAACTGTCAGTGTGGGCAGGCTGATGTGTGTTTAATGCTGATGTGGGCTTTCAGCCATAGGCAGAAGCCTTTTATGCCGAGAAACAATCTTCAGATGAAACTTTAGACCAGCGATTTTGTTTTTTGTTTAAATTATGGATGGAGCTCTGGCTGGTTTGCAAATGGGAGGAGCTGTTCTCCTTGAGTGACTATAGTGTAACACTCCGCTGTCACTCTCTCTGCTCAGGCCCATTTCTAACTCCATGCTGGGCTGAGTGAGTTGAGAGAAATTTATAGATGGGTGTGTGTGTCTGTCTGTGAATGGAGTTAAAGTTGAGGGATAGTCCTCTTAGTATCTGGTACGGTCCCCGCCACCTACAGCGGGTGTGTTAGTTTGAGCATGACTAGTCTGCTGTATGTGTCTCAAGATAGAAATGGTGCAGATTGTACTGTAACCCTGAGTGTACAGTGTCAGTGGGAGAGTAGCTCCCTGAGGTGCAGTAACTTCTTGTATATTTGTGCCCCTTTTGCTGCACAGCACGGGGATTAAAGTTTGTGCAGTTCCCTTTTGTCATGGTTTGGAAGCTGGATTACATCGAATGATACAGAACTTGGAGCACAGTAAACTGAGGCAGGGGATGAGGCACTATTCAGGCTAAAAATTTGTCATGTTTTGTGTTCTATGAAAATAAGGACAGAATGTAGGGCTATAAAATGAGGTTGAATTACATCTGTATGTGTTGATTCAATTACCCCCTGCACTTTAACCCCCTCACCTGGAGACCAGTTACCAGTTCTGACAACCCACGGGAGATGGCTAGTGTTTTATAAAGATATTTGCCACACGAGAGGGTCCCATAAGCAGTGACTGGTTTATCCGCGAGTTTGTGTAGGAGTCTCTTGGCTTGCGCTGGTGGCTGTTTACATGCAGCAGTTGGGTGTATTAAACTGTGTACCTGAGGCCCACCCTCTCTGGGTGCGATTTTCTTCATACACCCATGTTTGTTTTCACTGGCTATGTTTTTCCACTTGCTCTTTAAAAGTGGCCCCCTTCTGCTTCCCTCCTCTCCCCCCGCCCCCCCCCCACCCCACCAGGACTGATTTACCAGATTCCTTCCAGCTCCGGCACAAAGCTGCTTTTGATTTTTAATTTTAATGACCTGTGAGTCTGCCCATTAAAACCACCCGTGGCTCAGTCCTACAGCTCACAGTCTGCTACTGCTGCCTCTGTACTCAGCCTTTGCAGCTTCAGGCTGACTAATTGGGGAAGTGCTGACATGGGGAAAGTGGTTCCAATTGTGGGTGAGTCTGGAACAAGGGGGCATAAATACTATAATAAGAACAAAATACTGTGGATGCTGGAACTCTGGAATGAGAACAGAAAATGCCGGAAATACTCAGCAGGTCTGGCAGCATCTGTGTAGAGAGCAACAGAGTTTAACGTTTCAGGTCTGTGACTCTTCGTCAGAACTGGCAAAAGTTAGAAATGTAACAGTCTTTGAGCGAGGGAGGAGTGGGGGGGGGCAAGGGGGAGAAGAACAAGAGGGAAGGACTGTGATGGGACGGAGTGGGGAGAGATTAAATGACAGAAATGTCATTGAACAGAATGCAAATGGAGTACTAACCAGTTATAGTGGAAGACAAAGCACGGGTCTAGAGAGAGTGCTAATGGCAGATTAATGAACAGCTCTGTCCAAAAGCTAAAACATGAAAAATAAGTTTAAGACTAGAACATGATTAAACAATAAATAATTAAAGAATATATATGTATAAATAATAAACAAAAAATAATGGGGCTCATGGTCTGAAATGATCAAACTCAGTATTGAGTCCAGAAGGCTGTAGGCCTCATCAAAAAATGAGATGCTGTTCCTCGAGCTTGTTGGTCACTGAAACACTGCAGCAGGCCGAGGACGGTAATGTGGGCATGAGAACAAGATCGTGAATTAAAATGGCAAGCAACCGGAAGCTCGAGATCATGCTTTCAGACCGAGCGGAGGTGTTTTGCAAAGCAGTCACCCAATCTACCTTTAGTATCCCCAATGTAGAGAGAAATCACTGCTTCTCTCCTCTCCTCACTATCCAAGGCCCCAAACGCTCCTATCAGGCAAAGCAGCTGATACTTGTACTTTCAATTTACTATACAGTATATGCGGTTCGCAATGCAGCCTCCTCTATAGACCATGAGCCCCATTATTTTTTGTTTATATGTTTTTATTATTATTTATTCTTTAATCATGTTCTAGTCTTAAACTTATTTTTCATGTTTTTGCTTTCGTACAGAGCTGTTCATTATTCTGCCATTAGCACTCTCTCTGAACTCATGCTTTGTCTTTCACCTATAACTGTTTCAGTGCTGTATCTCTCGATCTTGATAACTGTTTAGCACTGCATTTGCATCTGTTCCACGACATCTGTCATATAATCTTCCCCCACCCCCCCCCCTGTTTCATTTGCTCAAAGACTGTTTCATCAGAACTGGCAAAAGTTAAAAATGAAAGGTCACAGACCTGAAACATTAATTCGGTTTCTCACTCCACAGATGCTGCCTGACCTGCTGAGTATTTCCAGCACTTTCTGTTGTCATTTCGGGGCATAAATACTAGACAGTCACTAACAGATTAAAGAAAGGATTTGAGCTATGTCAGTACACAGAGTGGTACGAATGTGGAAGTCACTGCTACATGGAAGAGTTGGTGCATTGATGCATTTAAGGGAGAACTTGACGCATACATGAGGGAGAAGGGAATAGAGGGCAACAGGGGCTACATGGCAGGTGGCTTATATGGAGCATGAACACTAGCATAGGTCAGTTGTGTCAAATGGTCTGTTCCTTTAGTGTAGTCTCGCTGTAATTCTGTGTCCGATCTGAGACATTTTTCTGTCAGCGGCCAAATATTTGTGCCATCTTGGCTGTCGAGGGAATGTCACGCTTGCACCTGGAGTGAGAAGGTTATGGGTTTGAGCCCCATTTTAGGACTTGGGGCAGACGCTGAAAGAAGGCACCTCTAACAGCGCAGCACCCCCTCAGTACTGCACTGGGGTGTCAGCCTGGATTATGCGCTTGAGTCTGGGGTGGGGCTCGAACCCACCATCTTCTGACTCGGAGAGCCAAGTGGTCCCGCCTGAATTCAGTAGGTTGACAGTTCTCCATTTGTAAATAGTTCTGACTCTGAGATACAATTCCAGGCATTCAGGTCACCCTCCAGTACCTATCCTCAGGGACCATTCTTATATGTGAACTCTGACGGCGTCGATCAGCTATTCATTCACAGGGGGCATCGTAACCCGGCATATTCCCGTCTGTGGCCCTAATCTGCACGTGTGCAGCAGGAGTCACTGAATAGTGATTTATTAGTGGATGGAATAATGTCTAATCTTCCGATGTCCAGGTGGGCTGATGTCAGAGGCCGTCAACCTGCCGGTCACCGAGCAGGGATCCAAGGTGGAATGGGATCTTCCCAGTCTTTATGACTCAATACTCATTGGATAAGCTCGGAATGCCGAGGGAATCTGGAATAGATTTCAGTGTGCAACAACTTTTAAGTGCGTTTTGTTGCAATAGATCCACTGAAATGGCCAATTTTGCACCAAATTAAAGTTTCTTTTTTCAAAAAAATATACTTTATTTATAAAAATTGGTGAAAAAAATTACAAAACAGTTCAAATTTGACATTTTGGAAAGTACAATAACAATCCGATTCCTTCAATACTGAACGTGAGTTTCCTCACAACCCTTCCATTCCATTTTACATGCAATGTACATTTGTATTTTAATTTGGTATATACAGCACGAGGGGTTCCCCATGGATCCAGCCCCTCAGTTCAGCTTGGTGGGAGGACCTTACACAGTGGTCTTTCCCCATTGAGCCTTTGCTGCGACTGCCTCAAGCTTTAATGCGTCCCTCAGCACGTAGTCCTGGACCTTGGAATGTGCCAGTCTGCAACACTCGGTCGTGGACAACTCTTTGCGCTGGAAGACCAGCAGGTTTCAGACAGACCAAAGAGCATCTTTCACTGAATTGATAGTCCTCCAGCAGCAGTTGATGTTTGTCTCGGTGTGCGTCCCTCAGAACAGCCGGTAGAGCACAGACTCCTGTGTTACAGAGCTGCTTGGGAGAAACCTCGACAAAAACCACTGCATCTCTTTCCACACCTGCTTTGCAAAGATACATTCCAGAAGGAGGTGGGTAACAGTCTCGAAATTAAAGTTATGCATCAGACTAATTTACAGGGGACCTCCCTCAGACCACAGGACACATCTGTGCCTCACTGTAAGGTTGATTTTAATCCCTGTGTAGGATGTTGGAGGTGTAAAAAGAAAAGTTACACTTTACAGATGGGAACTACAGTCAATACTTTGAATTATTTTTTAAGACTTTATTTATTGGAGGAGGGAGGGATTGTGAGCCAGTGGGGGAGCTGTTTACAGTTATTGGTTTCAGTGCAATCCTGCAGTCCCTGAACCTCTGCTCCACACCCCCAATCTGTGTATGTCCCAGGATTTGCTCACTGAGGTCTTACTGTTCTGCATCCTGGTGCAAGGAGAGACAGTTTGACTGTGAGATGGGGTGTGTGTTGATTGATCCAATAACTGGGGATGGGACATGGCATCTGACTCCGAGCTGTTATCTACTGAAGCATCTGTAGCATGTCAGAATCCATGAGGAAAGGCATCATCACCCTCATCTACAAGCGGAAGGGGGAGAGGGCGGAAATCAGAAATTGACGGCCCATCTCACTGCTTAATGTAGACTGCAAGATTCTGTCCAAAGTCATCGCCAGCTGGGTCAAGTCTGCTTTGGAGTTAATGATTCACCCTGATCAGACCTGTACTGTACCCGGCAGGAAGATCTCTGATAGTCTCGTGCTACTCAGGGATATGATCGCCTATGTACGGGACAGGAGGGTGGACACCTGCCTCATCAGTCTGGACCAGGAGAAGGCTTTTGACAGGATATCGCACACTTACATGATGGACGTGCTTTCCAAAATGGGGTTTGGGGAGGGAATCTGCAATTGGATCAAACTGCTCTACACAAACATCAGTCGGGCAGTCTCAATCAATGGGTGGGAATCAGAAAGTTTCCCGATCCAATCTGGAGTCAGACAGGGCTGTCCTCTCTCCCCTGTCTTGTTTGTTTGCTGTATTGAACCCTTTGCTGAGTCTATTAGGAAGGATGCAAGCATAAGAGGGGTGACAATCCCAGGCAGCGGAGGCACTCAGGTTAAAACCTCCCTGTACATGGATGACGTCGTCGTCTTCTGCTCGGATCCGCTGTCTGTGCACAGACTGATGAGCATCTGCGACCAGTTCGAACTGGCCTCGGGAGCCAAAGTTAACCATGGCAAGAGCAAGGCCATGTTCTTTGGGAACTGGGCTGACCGATCCTTTGTCCCCTTCACCGTTAGGTCAGACTACCTGAAGGTGCTGGGGATATGGTTCGGAAGGGCTGGGGCGTGCACCAAAACCTGGGAGGAGCGAGTAGCCAGGGTACAACACAAGCTGAGCATGTGGGGGAAGCGATTTCTCTCCATTGTGGGTAAGAACCTGGTCATCAGGTGCGAGGTGCTCATGATGTTGCTGTACGTGGTGCAGGTCTGGCCCATACCCCACTCCTGCGCTGGCGGTCACCCGAGCCATTTTCCACTTCATCTGGGGATCCAAAATGGACCGGGTCCGGGGGTGTGGAAAGAGATGCAGTTGTTTTTGTTGAGGTTCGTCCCAAACAGCTCTAACACAGGAGTCTGTGCTCTACGGTCTGTTCCCAGGGACGCACACCGAGATAAACATCAACTGCTGCTGGAGGACCATAAATTCAGTGAAAGATGCTCTTTGGTCTGCCCGAAACTTGCTGGTCTTCCAGTGCAAAGAGTTGTCCACGACTGAGTATTGCAGACTGGCACATTCCAAGGTCCAGGACTATGTGCCCCTGCACTAAATCAAAGGCTCAATGGGGAAAGACCACTGTGTAAGGTCCCCCCCACCAAGCTGAACTGAGGGGCTGGATCCATGGGAAACCCCTCGAACTGTATCTGGAAAATATGGGTTTGCTGCAGAATGTACATGGCATGTAAAATGAAATGGAAGGGTTGTGAGGCAACTCACTGCTGTATTGGAGGAACCCGATCTCCTTTACATTCTTTGTATTGTCGACTTGGTGCTGTTTTGAACTGTTTTGTAATGTATTTTTTACAGATTTTTATGACTAAAGTGTATTTTGCAAATAAATAATCTGCAGCAGGAATTAGTTAAAACTGTAGGCCCTCTCGATATCTGTGCTGATAGCTATACTGAGGACACATACAGATGGGATTTCTGCTGCCCAGTTGTATGAGGGAGACTGAATGGATATCTGACTGCTCCTACCAGCTTGATAGCATCACTCCATTAACCTTGCAATTCCAGCAGTCCTTAATCCCTCAGTGCCAATGCTGTAATACAGGTACTGGGGGCAGCGGCTAAATCAATTGTGTTCTCTTATGGTTGGCTCAACTGCTTATGGATGTGTGTGTGTTTGTGTCTGTCACTGGCAGCGATCTGTCCCGTGTCCTTGAAGCAGATTCAGTCTCAACCTGAAGTTCCATCCGACTGTCTCTTTTTACTATTTCCTCCACTTCCCACCCACAGCCCCTTCCCCTCTCCTGAAGATGCTGACTCTCACTGGGGTTATAGAGTTTTAGAGCACAGAAACAGGCCCTTCGGCCCAACGCGCCTTTGCCGACCATCAAGCACCTGTCCTAACTAATCCCATTTCCCCGCACTTGGCACGTAGCCTTTAGATGAATATTTCTTGAATGTCGTAAGTGTTCCTGCCTCTACCATTCCTTCAGGCAGTGTGTTCCAGATTCCAACCACCCTCTGGGTGAAAAAATTCCTCCTCAACTCCCCTCTAAACCTCCCGCCCCTTACCTTAAATTCCTCTCCTGAAGGTACTGACTCTCACTGGGGTTCAGGTCCCCTCCTCCCCTGAAGGTGCTGACTCTCACTGGGGTTCAGGTCCCCTCCTCTCCTGAAGGTGCTGACTCTCACTGGGGTTCAGGTCCCCTCCTCTCCTGAAGGTGCTGACTCTCACTGGGGTTCAGGTTCCCTCCTCTCCTGAAGGTGCTGACTCTCACTGGGGTTCAGGTCCCCTCCTCTCCTGAAGGTGCTGACTCTCACTGGGGATCAGGTCCCCTCCTCTCCTGAAGGTGCTGACTCTCACTGGGGTTCAGGTCCCCCCCTCCCCTGAAGGTGCTGACTCTCACTGGGGTTCAGGTCCCCCCCTCCCCTGAAGGTGCTGACTCTCTCACTGGGGTTCAGGTCCCCTCCTCTCCTGAAGGTGCTGACTCTCACTGGGGTTCAGGTCCCCCCCTCCCCTGAAGGTGCTGACTCTCACTGGGGTTCAGGTCCCCTCCTCTCCTGAAGGTGCTGACTCTCACTGGGGTTCAGGTCCCCTCCTCTCCTGAAGGTACTGACTCTCACTGGGGTTCAGGTCCCCTCCTCTCCTCTAGGTGCTGACTCTCACTGGGGTTCAGGTCCCCTCCTCTCCTGAAGGTGCTGACTCTCACTGGGGTTCAGGTCCCCTCCTCTCCTGAAGGTGCTGACTCTCACTGGGGTTCAGGTTCCCTCCTCTCCTGAAGGTGCTGACTCTCACTGGGGTTCAGGTCCCCTCCTCTCCTGAAGGTACTGACTCTCACTGGGGTTCAGGTCCCCCCCTCCCCTGAAGGTGCTGACTCTCACTGGGGTTCAGGTCCCCCCCTCCCCTGAAGGTGCTGACTCTCACTGGGGTTCAGGTCCCCCCCTCCCCTGAAGGTGCTGACTCTCACTGGGGTTCAGGTCCCCCCCTCCCCTGAAGGTGCTGACTCTCACTGGGGTTCAGGTCCCCTCCTCCCCTGAAGGTGCTGACTCTCACTGGGGTTCAGGTCCCCTCCTCCCCTGAAGGTGCTAACTCTCACTGGGGTTCAGGCCCCCTCCTCCCCTGAAGGTGCTAACTCTCACTGTGGACCTTTGACTACTTTCCCTGTACAAGTCCAGACAGCAAGTGTCAGAAGGCTGCTTAACCTGGGGGTGCATCGCGCACCAGCTTGTTCTAATCTCCTTTGATGTCTACACATGGGCACTTTCCACAGGGGGTGGGGGTGTTCTGTGGATAGTCATCGAGAGCAGGGGGTTCTGTCACTGTTCTGCTCTCTGCTGCACAGTAAGGGACTGTTTTTGAAGGGCTCATATCTTTATCATGGGGAGACTTTAATATTGGAGTGTAGGTGTCAGAGAAAATGTAGAAAGCAGTTTGGCATGTTCGATTACTCAGGAATGCAATAAAATGTCGTCTTGTTTTCAGTAAGTGTAATTTAAGATGTGTTTGATGGTAATGGTTTGAACCTGTTGAGCTTTTGTTCTTGGCTGATGACTGTTTCCAATTATACAGCAGCTGTAAAATAAAACACACAAACCTTGACTTTAAACAGTGTGCCTCAGCATGAGAAGCCTTTCAAAGAGGACAAGCATTAGAAACCATTAACCGTTTAGAAATTAGTGAATACAAAGAAGGTGATATCAGCACAGGCTGGAGATGGTGCCTGGTTTTCCAGTGATATCTGTACCTTTGTTAGCTCTGGAGTCGATCATTCCGACGTTCTCCTGGATGGCTTCCCATCTACCACTCTCTGTAAACTAGAGCTCATCTAAAACTCCGCCCTCCCACAGCCTCTCACACACCAAGTCCTGTTCACACATCACGCCTGCACTCGACGACTTGCATCGGCTCCCAGTCTGGCAAAACCTCGATTTTTTTTTTTTTTTTTTAAATTCTCAACCTCGTGTTTGCATCCCTCCATGGCCTTGTCCTCCCTCTCTGTAACCTCCTCCAGCCCCGACAACCCTTCCCATCTCTGTAACCTCCTCCAGCCCCTACAACCCTCCCCATCTCTGTAACCTCCTCCAGCCCCTACAACCCTCCCCATCTCTGTAACCTCATCCAGCCCCTACAACCCTCCCCATCTCTGTAACCTCCTCCAGCCCCTACAACCCTCCCCATCTCTGTAACCTCCTCCAGCCCCGACAACCCTCCCCATCTCTGTAACCTCCTCCAGCCCCTACAACCCTCCCCATCTCTGTAACCTCCTCCAGCCCCTACAACCCTCCCCATCTCTGCACTTATCCAATTCCACCAGTCATGTCTTCACCACCTGGGTCCTAAGCTCTGGAATTCCCTCCCTGTACTCCTCTATCTCTTCCCTCCTCCTTTAAGGCATTCCTTAAAACCTACCCCATCTGTCCTAATATGTTGCTCAGTGTCGCGTTGTGTTTGACATTCATGTGAAGCATCTTGGGGCATTTTATTTAGTTAAAGAAAGTGCTATATAAATTCAAGTATTTGTTGTACACACACTGTCACATAGAGGGGTACCAATACAGCACAGGTGAACATCTGGGAGGCAAGCTAATTTTCCCTGAAATTCTGTTGGCTATCGATGTGTTTTAACGCTTATCCCAACACTTAGAATCATAGAATCAGCTCAGTAGGAGGCCATTTGGCCCATCATGTCTGTGCTGTCTCTTTGAAAGAGCTGTGCAATAGGTCCCACACCCCTAATCTATCCCCACCACTCTGCAAATTTCTCTCTCTCAATTATTAGGCGATTACCTTTTGAATTTTACTGCTTTATCATCTTCCACCACCATTTCAGGCAGTGCATTCCAGATCACCATAAACTCACTGTGAATATTAAAAAAAATCTCCCCTCTGCGCCTTTCTGCAGTTACCTTTAACTGATTTCGCTTGTTGATTTGCCCTGAGCTCAGTTGCCTGTTTCAAGGTGTGAAACTTGCTGTGAGGTTTTAAGAGTTGGGTTGGCCACAGGACACCAGCAGGGGCTGCTGCAGCATCCAATCAGTCTGTGCTCTGTTCAGCCGCTGGAATCGTGCCAGATGCTGCAGCCAGATGTTTGGGTCGTGAAGACTTTTGCCTGTGAGCAGGATCTCGGAAGCCAAGAATCCCCTCCCGTCTGTCTGAGGAATTGCTGGCTTGGAGTAGATGTTAATGTGTGCCCTGTAAACATTCCAAACACATGATGGTTGCAGCTTGAGTTAACCCTCAAACGACTGATAGTGGAACAGGTTCAACCATCAGTCAGTGAAATGAGGCGCTGCTGAATCGGGTTAGGTGATAGATTAATGGAGTGAGCAATTAGTATACTGGGTTAGACTACAGGTTAATGGAGTGACTGGGTAGAGCAGGGGTCAGTAATCTGCAACCCGTTACGGACTCGTGCAGCTGTCGATTGTGACTGATCAAATGCATTTTTCAAGCTGTCTGAAAGAAGTGAACACCTGTCCAATGAAATCAGTAGCAGAAATTGCATTGAAGTAAAAGTTTTTTTCCTTTCCTATTTTTTGCATCCATCTTTATGCAAATATAAATACGCCCATCTCCAGCCTCTTTTTCACTTTTTTTATTCATTCATGGGATGTGGGTGTCGCTGGCCAGGCCAGCATTTATTGCCCATCCCTAATTGCCCTCGAGAAGGTGGTGGTGAGCTGCCTTCTTGAACTGCTGCAGTCCACGTGAGGTAGGTATACCCACAGTCCCACAGTGCTGTTAGGAAGGGAGTTTCAGGATTTTGACCCAGCGACAGTGAAGGAACGGCGATATAGTTCCAAGTCAGGATGGTGTGTGACTTGGAGGGGAACTTGCAGGTGGTGGTGTTCAGCATTTGCTGCCCTTATTCTTCAAGGTGGTGGAGGTCGCGGGTTTGGAAGGTGCTGTCTAAGGAGCCTTGGTGCATTGCTGCAGTGCATCTTGCAGATGGTACACACTGCTGCCACTGTGTGTCGGTGGTGGAGGGAGTGAATGTTTGTAGATGGGGTGCCAATCAAGCGGGCTGCTTTTTCCTGGATGGTGTCGAGCTTCTTGAGTGTTGTTGGAGCTGCACCCATCCAGGCAAGTGGAGAGTATTCCATCACACTCCTGACTTGTGCCTTGTAGATGGTGGACAGGCTTTGGGGAGTCATTATTGGCATTTGAGTAACAACATTGTGGCTCTTAAGATATTGCGGTTTTAACTAAATTTAGTGATTATGTCCCCCGATTTAGATTTGAGGGGGGCGATCTTCTTGATGGTTGGCCCAAGAGCTCTCTTCATGCCATCATACATTCCTCTGATGTTTCCAGTGTCTGAGGCCAGCTGAATATGACTGCATAGGTGTTGCCAGTAGTCGTTTGCGCAACACCTAGCTGTTCTTTGTGCAGTACTTCTGGCTGCTTTAAGTGCTGCGGATGTTAAATCGCTGGGGGCTTTCTTGTAGTTTAACAGTGCATCATGGGAATGTATGATGGCATGAAGAGAGCTCTTGGGCCAACCATCAAGAAGATCGCCCCCCTCAAATCTAAATCGGGGGACATAATCACTGACCAACGCAAACAGATGGACCGCTGGGTTGAGCACTACCTAGAACTGTACTCCAGGGAGAATGCTGTCACTGAGACTGCCCTCAATGCAGCCCAGCCTCTACCAGTCATGGATGAGCTGGACATACAGCCAACCAAATCGGAACTCAGTGATGCCATTGATTCTCTAGCCAGCGGAAAAGCCCCTGGGAAGGACAGCATTACCCCTGAAATAATCAAGAGTGCCAAGCCTGCTATACTCTCAGCACTACATGAACTGCTATGCCTGTGCTGGGACGAGGGAGCAGTACCCCAGGACATGCGCGATGCCAACATCATCACCCTCTGTAAAAACAAAGGTGACCGCGGTGACTGCAACAACTACCGTGGAATCTCCCTGCTCAGCATAGTGGGGAAAGTCTTTGCTTGAGTCGCTCTGAACAGGCTCCAGAAGCTGGCCGAGCGCGTCTACCCTGAGGCACAGTGTGGCTTTCGTGCAGAGAGATCGACCATTGACATGCTGTTCTCCCTTCGTCAGATACAGGAGAAATGCCGTGAACAACAGATGCCCCTCTACATTGCTTTCATTGATCTCACCAAAGCCTTTGACCTCGTCAGCAGACGTGGTCTCTTCAGACTACTAGAAAAGATCGGATGTCCACCAAAGCTACTAAGTATCATCACCTCATTCCATGACAATATGAAAGGCACAATTCAACATGGTGGCTCCTCATCAGAGCCCTTTCCTATCCTGAGTGGTGTGAAACAGGGCTGTGTTCTCGCACCCACACTTTTTGGGATTTTCTTCTCCCTGCTGCTTTCACATGCGTTCAAATCCTCTGAAGAAGGAATTTTCCTCCACACAAGATCAGGGGGCAGGTTGTTCAACCTTGCCCGTCTAAGAGCGAAGTCCAAAGTACGGAAAGTCCTCATCAGGGAACTCCTCTTTGCTGACGATGCTGCTTTAACATCTCACACTGAAGAGTGCCTGCAGAATCTCATCGACAGGTTTGCGTCTGCCTGCAATGAATTTGGCCTAACCATCAGCCTCAAGAAAACGAACATCATGGGGCAGGACGTCAGAAATGCTCCATCCATCAATATTGGCGACCACGCTCTGGAAGTGGTTCAAGAGTTCACCTACCTAGGCTCAACTATCACCAGTAACCTGTCTCTAGATGCAGAAATCAACAAGCGCATGGGTAAGGCTTCCACTGCTATGTCCAGACTGGCCAAGAGAGTGTGGGAAAATGGCGCACTGACACGGAACACAAAAGTCCGAGTGTATCAGGCCTGTGTCCTCAGTACCTTGCTCTACGGCAGCGAGGCCTGGACAACGTATGCCAGCCAAGAGCGACGTCTCAATTCATTCCATCTTCGCTGCCTTCGGAGAATACTTGGCATCAGGTGGCAGGACTATATCTCCAACACAGAAGTCCTTGAAGCGGCCAACACCCCCAGCTTATACACACTACTGAGTCAGCGGCGCTTGAGATGGTTTGGCCATGTGAGCCGCATGGAAGATGGCAGGATCCCCAAAGACACATTGTACAGCGAGTTCGCCACTGGTATCAGACCCACCGGCCGTCCATGTCTCCGCTATAAAGACGTCTGCAAACGCGACATGAAATCGTGTGACATTGATCATAAGTCGTGGGAGTCAGTTGCCAGCGTTCGCCAGAGCTGGCGGGCAGCCATAAAGACAGGGCTAAAATGTGGCGAGTCGAAGAGACTTAGTAGTTGGCAGGAAAAAAGACAGAGGCGCAAGGGGAGAGCCAACTGTGCAACAGCCCCGACAAACAAATTTCTCTGCAGCACCTGTGGAAGAGCCTGTCACTCCAGAATTGGCCTTTATAGCCACTCCAGGCTCTGCTTCACAAACCACTGACCACCTCCAGGCGCATATCCATTGTCTCTCGAGATAAGGAGGCCCAAAGAAGAACTAAATTTAAAAGAAGGCTGCTCGTGTCATTAAGGTTGCCAAGCCCAGGGGTAGAGTGGCAGGTTAGTTGGGTAAGTGGGTAGTGTATTAGTTTAGACGTCCAGTTAGTGGAGTGAGCAGTTAGTGTATCAGGTTAGACCACCGGTTAACGGAGTGAGCAGGTGGTGTGCTGGGTAACACTCAATGCAGAGAACTGTGAGGAGAATTGAGCACTCCATCCCATAATAATCTGCGACCAGAGTCCCCCAGGTCTTGACCAGTAGCTGACCTTAAACAGGAACTGATTCTGAGCCTGGGTACAGGGTAACTGCTGTTTAACTCTCTACCTTGGCTGCTTGGTGTAAATTGGGGAGGAGTGAGAATCGGTTCCTCTGAAGGACGATGTGACGACCCTGGTAGCCCAATAGTTTGCAAATACTCACGCACTGAGTGGCTCTTTGGTGAGATACTGGAAGAGATCCAGCAACCTCCGAACTGACCCAACAAGGAACAGTTAAAGCAGAATCGTGTGGTGGAAGTGGAATTCAGCTCCCCCATGTGGAAACAGAACAAATTACAGAAGTTGCATTAAAGGAGAAGTTTTATAAAAACCTCCCTTATGCCCAGTGAGGACGTGCTTTTAAAATTAGAACTGTCCAGTGAGGAATTTGGTGGGTTCTCTTTGACATATTATGTCGGGTCCAGGTTATGTCTGTGCAATTTCTTGGAGGAATTCCATGTTGAACTTGTGTTCAGTGAGGATTTTCCATTTCGGTCCTTGGTTCAAGTTCCTCTCCAGAGACTTGAGCAAAAAATTTGGGCTCACATTCCCAGTGCCAGCACTGAGGGAATTCTGCACCATCAGATAGGCTAGCTTTCAGGTAAGTGTTAAACCGAGGCCCTGTTGGCTTTCTCAGGTGGTTATTAAAGATCCCAAGACGCTATTGGAAGAAGAACAGGGGAGTTCTCCCTGGTGTCCTGGCCAATATTTATCCTTCAATCAATGTCACTAAAACAGATTGTTTGTCATCACATTGCTCTTTGTGGGATCTTGCTGTGTGCAAATTGACTGCCATGTTTCCTGCATTCTTCTTCTTCTCTTCTTTTGGGCCTCCTTATCTCGAGAGACAATGGATACGCGCCTGGAGGTGGTCAGTGGTTTGTGAAGCAGCGCCTGGAGTGGCTATAAAGGCCAATTCTGGAGTGACAGGTGCTGCAGAGAAATTTGTTTGTTGGGGCTGTTGCACAGTTGGCTCTCCCCTTGCGCCTCTGTCTTTTTTCCTGCCAACTACTAAGTCTCTTCGACTCGCCACAATTTAGCCCTGTCTGCATTATAGCAGTAATTACATTTATGTGAAGCATATTGGGATGCCTGAGATTATGGAAGGTGCTATATAAATGCAAATCTTACTCTTTATTTTCTCTTCCTCACTTTCATTTTTGTCTTTCACTCCCCCTTCTGTGTGTGTGTCTCTCTTTCTCTCTCCCTCTCTCTCTGTCCCCCCTCTATCTAACACTCTGTCTGTGTCTCCTCCTCGCCCCCTCCATGTCTGTCTGTGCTCTTTGTCTCTGTCCCCCGATCACACACACACACATGCTCTCTCTCTCTCTCGCGCGCGTGCTCTCTCTCTTTCCCGACCCCCATTAGCTGTGGCTGTCCCCCCACCTCTTTTTGTTTTCTCTCACGAGAAAGGTGACGATATATCCAAGTAAGTTACCTGGGTGCACATCCACTGCTCCCAGGGTCTGTGCTCTTTTCCTGCTCTGTGCTAAATGAGCTGATCTCCATTCTGTTGGAAATGGGCCTCCCTCCATGGGCTAAAGATGGGAGAAAGGAAATCAGCCTATCTTCCAGTT
Organism: Heterodontus francisci; assembly: GCF_036365525.1. NCBI lineage: Eukaryota > Metazoa > Chordata > Chondrichthyes > Heterodontiformes > Heterodontidae > Heterodontus > Heterodontus francisci. The sequence continues at coordinate 19,532,770 of NC_090407.1, read as the reverse complement.
CCCGATCTCCATCCAGCATTCTGCTCTCGTGGGCAGGTTCAGCTGTGAGGCCTTCCACGGTCAAATAGCACACTGACAGTCACTTTTTAGGCTCAGACAAGGGAATGCTGCTTCAGCAAAAAAACAAATGGTTAGCCAGCACACTCCTGGATCTGTTTAGAACCTAGATGATAAATTTCATTGGGCCATTCACCATGGGAGGAGATCATTATATCCACGTCCAATCCAATCCTCACTCCACACACGTATTTTCTAGCAGGGATCATTGCCTAGCGATATTGGCCAAAAGAGCCAGCATCCTTTCCTTCCTGCCATCCCCTCCCACTCCCCCCACCTGAGGCACTGAGGCAAATTGTTACATACTAACTTGCACCTGACTCCACAGACTGGGGCTCAAATGGGACCTTCCAGTTCCCTATAACTCGCCAGCGAGTATCTCTGTCCCTAATCTCCCAGCCACTGGTCCCCTGTGGTTTTTTGACATTGTACAGACCTTTACTGTGGCTGCCTGTTCCATTTCTGAGTGCAGAGGTATGTTCTGAGTGGTTGTTGGATAAACCTACTCCAGGACAAGGGTGACCTAGTGACTGCAGATATTCACCTTTCTTCAGTGTTTCTGAGCTACTTGTAGATTATCGAGTCAAAAAAAAAACAAACATTAAAGTTTGTCATTTATTCTTGCAGCCTGTTGCCCAATGGTTTCAGTGTCACCAGGCGTTGGGTCAGAGGTCAGAACCTTTGCCCCCTCCTGATCCAAAGGGCACTGAGGCCAAATACTGTCGCCCGAGCTGGGTTCAACCAAATTTGCACAGATGGGTGATTCAACAACAACTTGCATTTCTATAGCACCTTCAGTGTAGTGCAACATTTCAAGGAGGAACTTAAAACAGTCACCATCAGCAGGGAAAAGGAACTAGGAAAACTATTAGAGCTAAAGGCTGACAAGTCCCCAGGACCTAATGGCTTGTATCCTAGGCTGTTAAAAGAAGTAGCTGCTGAGATAGTAGAAGCTTTGGTTATAAGCTTCTAAAATTTCTTAGATTCTGGAAGGGTCCCAGTGGATTGGAAAATTGCAAATGCAACACCTTTCTTCAAGAAAGGAGGGAGACAGAAAGCAGGAAACTATAGGCCAGTTAGCCTTACATCTATCGTAGGGAAATTGCTAGAATCTATTATTAAGGAGGTTGTAGCAGGATACTTAGAAAATCATAATGGTATCTGACAGAGTCAAGATGGTTTAATGAAAGGGAAATCATATTCAATTAATTTATTCGAGTTCTTTGAGAAAGTGACAAACAAGGTAGATAAAGGGGAACCTGTAGATGTGGTGTACTTGGATTTCCGAAAGACATTTGATAAGGTGCCACATCAAAGGTTACGACACAAAATAAGAATAGGGGGTAATATATTAGCATGGATAGAGGATGGGTTAGCTAACAGGAGGCAGAGAGTAGGGATAAATGGGGCAATTTTGGGTTGGCAAACTGTAACTAGTGGAGAGCCCCAGGGAGCAGTGCTGGGGCCTCAACTATTTCTGTGCTGATCTCAGCCTGTGGGCCCCTGGGAGGAAGAGGCCAGTATCTCTCTTTTTAAAAACTAATAGTAATACATTTCCTGGGAAATGACTGATTTTCTGGTAAGCAGTGGTGTTGATCAGAAGTGGAGGGTGTCAATTTAATGTAAAGCCCCTGACTCTAGGGTCCTTGAGGCTCTGTCACTGGCCTGCTGTGACCCAGTCTTCTAGTTTTGCTTTTACTCTGGATTAGCATTAAACTGTTTGATTTTACCGGTTTCTAAGCTTCTGCTTCCTGGCACAGGCGCTGGTCAGTGTTTCATTTCCTGTCAAAGCACTTGAGAGAATTGCCGCTGAAATTCCCCACCAACTCAGAGTTTGCTGTGACCACCTACTGCTCTGATCAGCCTATCAGTCTTGCTCTCTCACCTTCCCCTCCTACAGGCATAACTGGTTTGAAATGAGCTACAGTTCATGAATCAGGGGAGTGGGACATGGTGACTTCCTCTTGCAGAGAGCCAGAACAGCCTCAGTGGGCTGAATGGCCTCCTTCTGTGCTGTAGACATTCTATGATTCTATATGTCCCTGTCCTGATAATCCCACACAGTTTAACCATGTTTCGATTGTTTAACCCCTTCCCTTTCCTCCCCTCCTGAAGGTGCTGACTCTCACTGGGGTTCAGGTCCCCTCCTCTCCTGAAGGTGCTGACTCTCACTGGGGCTCAGATCCCCTCCTCCCCTGAAGGTGCTGACTCTCACTGGGGTTCAGGTCCCCTCCTCTCCTGAAGGTGCTGACTCTCACTGGGGCTCAGATCCCCTCCTCTCCTGAAGGTGCTGACTCTCACTGGGGTTCAGGTCTCCTCCTCTCCTGAAGGTGCTGACTCTCACTGGGGTTCAGGTCCCCTCCTCCCCTGAAGGTGCTGACTCTCACTGGGGTTCAGGTCCCCTCCTCTCCTGAAGGTGCTGACTCTCACTGGGGTTCAGGTCTCCTCCTCTCCTGAAGGTGCTGACTCTCACTGGGGTTCAGGTCCCCTCCTCTCCTGAAGGTGCTGACTCTCACTGGGGTTCAGGTCCACTGGTTCAGGCTGCTGTCCATTATGAAACTTTGGCGATTCATAATGATTATGATTAGAGATACAGCACTGAAACAGGCCCTTCGGCCCACCGAGTCTGTGCCGACCATCAACCACCCATTTATACTAATCCTATACTAATCCCATATTCCTACCAAACATCCCCACCTGTTCCTATATTTCCCTACCACCTACCTAATGGTTGAGCTCGGACTGGAGTGTTGTCAGACTAGTCAGCCTGACCCTTTCCTCTCGCAGTGTTCACTCACTGGATCCCAGCAGCAGTGTGAACCATGGCTGATAGTCGGCCCATGCTCTTTGTATCCTGCCCTCCACTTTTCTTTTCATGTTCTTTTCACTTGAAGTCTGTCCCATGCTTTATTCCCAGGATTTTCCAATTTCTGTTTACCTGTAGAGGATTTTAAGTAAAGATTTTCCTGAGGCTGGTGGTGTGACTAACCTTATACCTGTGTTGGAATTGTAGGAAGTGGCCAGGAGGTTACAGGAGGAGGAAGAGCTGAGGAACCGGAGAAGACTGGCACTCGAGGCTGAACTGTCTGGAGCTGGAGAAGAGATGCACAGGCAGAGAGGTAACTCCAAGATGGCTGAGGCTGAGTAGCCCCTACTTGAGACTGATATTTGGTGCTGTTCAGATGCCTATTGCAAACATTGGTTCCTGTGTGGGAATGTTGGGCTTCACTTTGCAATGGAATACTGGGAGAGAATCTGCTGGATTTTCTTGTGCCTTCCATGTGTGTGAACTCTTCATTCATTCATTCATTCATTCTCTCTCACACTCGCTCTCTCTCTCGCGCGCTCCCTCGCAGCCTCGCGCGCTCACCCGCGCGCTCGCTCTCACTCCCTCTCGCGCGCTCTCTCTCACACACCTTCTCATTGTTTTGGAAATTATCTTCTGCCATTGCCTGGTTGTGTAATATTCGCTCTCAGTTTCTGTCTCCAGGTATTTGTCCTTTTGCCTATGCTGGGACTAATCATTATTTCTGGCTGATTGAGGTCTTACTCTTGGCGGCTGGTGATGGGAGCTCCATTTGTGGTAAAATCAAAATCTTTGTTTATCAGCTGGGCCTTCAGATTTCTAACCATCAATTAAAAACCAACCAATGGGAGTTGGGACCTGAAAGAGCTGGGTATAAAACACAGAGGGCAATGTTTCACTGACTCCGTTTCCCAGATCAAACTGACATGAACATCGAACCCCGGGATGAGTCGTGTGTCGGACTCTCGAGCATTCACCTCTTTTTTGGCCCAGAGGATGTTTATTTGCTGTTCTCTATTGGCTCTGCACTGGCCAAATCTCACTACTCAGAAACTGCACAAACATGAAATTCTGGAGCTTGTGAGAAACCTTTGGACTGTGAGGTAGAGGTAAGTTTGTTGTTGTTGTCTTTGATTCACAAGCAATATTACAATGGAGGTTGCATATTCATTCTTGGGATGTGGGAGTCACTGGCAAGATTGGCATTTATTGCCCGTTCATTGAGCTTTGATGCTACTGAGTGGCTACTGCACAAGGGAGTTAAGTGTCAACTGCGTTGGTGTGGGATTGGAGTCATGTATAGATCCAGACCGGGTAAGGACCACAGGTTTCCTTCCCTAAAGGATGTTAGTGAATCAGTTGGGTGTTTACGACAATCCCAACAGCTACATGGTCACTTTTACTGATACCATCTTTTTATTTCCAGTTTCAAATTCTTAATCTACTCTAATTGGTACTCCTGTTCTCTGGATAACCCCATTATACCTCTTAACAATGAGCAGAGAGCCTGTCCCAGTGCACATGGGGTTAAATGACCAAAACCCTGTCATGAAGCTGGGCGATGTTATTTCATTGGGTCAAATCCGAATACCCCATCAATGTTGTGTTCAGTGCCAGTTTCTTCCTAATAAATTCTGCCTGTAAAGTTCAGAACCAGCTGTGTTGAACAAGACTGAATCCTTTAAAATATTCTTTTCATCCTTTTCCTGTTACTAGCCCATCTGCTTTGTGTTTGCACGTGGAGGAATGCACCAATCTGAGAGCTACTATCCCAGGGATGGTAATGAGGGCCCGAGCTCTCATTACTTTGGAGATAATGGGGCGGACTCCCTCGGCAGGCGAACTCCCACGGGAGACAGGAGCACAAGGTGGTCGATGAGTGGAGTAACTCCAGATACCTTGCACCAAGGCTCCCAATATCCTCGGGGCTCAGCTCACGATCAGGCTCTTGGTGAGGGGTCAGGGCCAGGCCAGGGCAGTGGGAGCTGGGGAACCTGACCAGATGGTGTGAGAGAACCTGTCCGTGCAGAACACCCATTAGGAGGGAGGAGACTTTCCTGCGGCCTACCAGCCTCAATTCAAGAGACAAAGGCTTTTGCATGAAGCATGTCGTCCATGAGAGAGTCGGGAAGAGGAGAGGTCACATTCGAAGCGACAGTACGGAAATCCATCCAAGTGTCAGGAGTGGTGAGGCCCCACCTGCCCGGACCATCTAGAGGGTCCAGACCATCTTGTAGGGCCCATAATCAATGCTTTTCATGGTGCAGGATTCTTACGATTCTTAAAACCAAGTTCTGTTCCAAGAAAGTTTTCAAGATTCGTTTTCAAAACTACTGAGTAACTGGAGTTTCGAAATCTGCAGACTGGTTGAAAAGAAAGAACAAACTTGCATTTATATAGCACCTTTCGTGACCTCAGGATGTCCCAAAGCACTTTACAACCAATGAGGTATTTCTGAAGTGTAGTTACTGTTATAATGTAGGAAACACAGCAGCCAATTTGTGCACAGCAAGCTCCCACAAACAGTGCTGTGATGATGCCTAGTTCACTCGTCTTCAGTGATGTTGGTTGAGGGATAAATATTGACCAGGACACTGGGGTGAACTCCCCTGCTCTTCTTCCAAATACTGCCATGGGATCTTTTACATCCACCTGAGAGGGCAGACGGGGCCTTGATTTGAAAGACGGCACCTCTGACAGTGCGGCATTCCCTCCGTTCTGCACTGGAGTGGCAGCTTAGATTTCTGCCTCCAGTTTTAGGAGTGGGACTTGGAGCTGCAATCTTCTGTCTCCAAGGCGAGAGAGTGCTACCCGCTGAGTGACAGCTGCCACCACTCCTCGGGGGCAGTGGGGGGTCGGCTGGTATGTGAACCAGTGAGTAGGGAACACTACCCCGATCGATCCATTGAATTTTATAGCACAGGAGGAGGCCATTCTGCCCATCGTGTCTGAACTGAGTATCCAAGAGCTGTCCTCTCAGTCCCATTTCCCTGGCCCTTTCTAATTCCTGCCCAATTCTCTCTTTTATTCACTTTCCTTTTTAAAGCTATTTTGGATTCTGTTTCCACTACTTGGAGTGTTCCATGTCCCAGTAATAGTCCCCCTAATCTCCCTTTATTCTTTTGCTGACCTTTAAGGTTCTGCCATCTAGTTATCTATTGATGGAACTGGATTCAACTGCTTACCTTCTCGAAATGCCTTATAAATTTTCAGCCCCTTGATCAGATCTCTTTTGGTGAAAGGTATTCCAGCTTTGGTGTTCTCTCAGCTTTTAAAACGTTTGTTTAATACAAAAAGGCTAGAAATGACCAGATATAACTTACTAAGTAGCTTTCTTTTGAAGCTGTAGGTCGGACTAGGTGCTTCCAGTCAGTTGGTCAGTGCTTTGCACGGTAACGACTGTACTGAGCAACGGCCGCACATGTTCACACCACCTTTTGTAGAGTGGAGCACATTACTGGGGTGGGGGAGTTGGGGGAATCGAGAGAGACAGCATTTGATGGTTGAGGTGACCAGTGTTGTTGGACACAACAACTTGTTTGGTGAGAAGTGGCGAAAGTCAACCAAAGCTCCTGCACTGGATCACTATCTAATAACTTTTTCTCCCCCTCCCCGTTAGACATTGGTTAGGCTCGGTTGTGATGCCTGCCCAAGTGGAATAGCCAGTCCCCACTTGCACGTGAAGATTAACCGGTTGGGAGTCCAAGGTCCTGGGTAGTGCCCCATTTACACAAATCTGCAATTTAAGGAGAGCTGAATGTAAAAGTTTTTTGGTGTGTTTTTTTCTACAGGAAAGAGATTGTGGCGTGGACACGGGCAGAATCCTCTCGAGCGGGAGGTTGCACAGCTGAATATCAAAGATTCCTACGAGAGTGACCGGGAGCAACTCCAGCGAGATGAAGCATTAGCCCGGCTGTTACAGGAGGAGGAGGAAGTGAGGATGGTGCAGCTGGTATGTGAACTCGATCAGGGCATTCGGGGTTTCGGGTTATCGATTAGGGGGTCAACCAGCAGTCATTAAAGTGGGGTTGAGTTGCTCCATTCAATAGTTTAATGGAGTTAAGTATCCAATTGTCATTATGGTCACTGAAGGTTCACTGAGACCTTCCTATCTCTGTAACTCTGTTCAGCCGTATAGCCCTCTGACCTCCTCTGATTCTGGTCTCTTGACCATTTTCAACACTCTGCCGTTGGCGGCCATGCCTTCAGTTACCAAGGCCCTCAGCTCTGGAGTTCTCTCCTTAAACCTCTTCACCTCTGTACCCCTCTCCCCTCCTTTAAAATCTACCTCTGACCAAGCTTTTGCTCATCTCTCCTGATAGCTCCTTATGTGGCTTGGTGTCAGATTTTAACTCCGTGTTCCTGTGAGGTGCCTTGGAACATTTTACTACACTAAAGGCACTACACAAATGCGAGTTGGTGTTGTTGAGAGGGTCCCTCATTAACCATGGCAACTCCACATTAGCCCAATTCAATGTTAAGCTTTCACTAGAATTAAATTTGGAGACAGTTCACTGTACTGGCACATTTCTATGTGAGTTAGAAACCGGGTTAATCAAAAGAAAAAGCAACATAAAGTTTGAATTTTCAATTGGAAATGTTTCTGGCCGAGGGAGTGGGGTTTAGAGAAATGAAAAGGAGTGTTTCTCTTCGAGCGATGACTTGGAATCGGACTCCATTTTGAAAGCAGCTGAGCCAAAGTAGTTTAACTTTTTTAAATGTGGTGGTGGATAAATCCGTGTTTGGGAATGGGATGGAGTTCCAGGGAGAAGTACAGACGTTCAAATCTCTATGTCCCAGGTCCCGAATGTGTCTCTGGTCTACCGGCCTTTTCTTGCCTCATGCCCTGAGAAGCAGCTGCGGATTCGATATCAAGTATTACTGCACTTGTCTTTTCACGCTGTCCTACTACTTTCTCCCATATAATCCCGACCTTACATTCCAACTAATTCTCTCACAGAAATCACGGAGCCAAAGGAACCAGGAGGAGGACTTCCGGACAGCACAGGTTGCACAGGATGAGGTAATGTCTTGGCAATTAGCTCCTATCTTTATTACTTATGTCTAGGTCAGTGTACTGAGCTGGGGTGGGCTCAAACAGAGAACCTTCACTCTATCTGGATGCACCAGATACTGAACCAAGATTACCTTAACTTTGGTAGATGGAATATCTGGGCAGGTGGATGCGTGGGTAGGCCAGGCCAGGCCTGGCCTGGCCTGGGTGGGTAGGCCTGGCCTGAGTGGGTAGGCCTGGCCTGGGTGGGTGGGTAGGCCTGGCCTGGTGGTACAGAGTGCTGAGCAGTGGGATGTCTCCCAGATATTGAATTTGAGATTAATTTTGGTGATTTCCATTCTGGCCCCAGAGCAAGGTCTCGATCTCAGCTCATCCAGCAATGAGAAGACTGGGGCACCTGCTACCTCAGTCTGGTGGTGACCTTGATCGTGTTAATAATAGGTGTCGGCGTTAGCCCAGGGGACAGCACTTGTGCCTCTGATTCAGAATGTCATGGGTTCAAGTTCAACTGCAGAGACTTGAGTGCGTAATCCTGCCCGACTCTCCCAGCGCAGTACTGAGGCAGTGCTGCACTGTTAGAGGTGCCGTCTTTCAGATGAGACGTTAAACCGAGGTTCTGTCTGCTCCCTCAGGTGGGTGTAAAAGATCCTATGACATTATTTGAAGAAGAGCAGGGGCATTCTCCCCTGTGATAAAAACAAGAAGTGCTGGAAATACTCAGCAGGTCCGGCAGCACCTTTGCAGAGAGAAGCAGAGTTCACGTTTCAGGTCAGAGACCCTTCTTCAGACTCATCACTTTACTGAGTGTTGAGTCTTGAGTGATGTTGGAGCTGCACCCATCCAGGCAAGTGGAGAGTATTCCATCACACTTCTGACTTGTGCCTTGTAGATGGTGGACAGGCTTTGGGGAGTCAGGAGGTGAGTTACACGCCACATAATTCCCAGCCCCTGACCTGCTCTTGTAGCCACGGTATTTATATGGCTACTCCAGTTAAGATTCTGGTCAATGGTAACCCCTTGGTGTTAATAGTGGGGGATTCAGTGATCGTAATGCCATTGAATGTCAAGGGGAGATGGTTGGATTCTCTCTTGTTGAAGATGGTCATTGCCTGGCACTTGTGTGGCATTAATGTTACTTGCCACTTATCAACCCAAGCCTGGATATTGTCCAGATTTTGCTGCTTCTGGGCTGCTTCAGTACCTGAGGAGTCGCAAATGGTGCTGAACATTGTGCAATCATCAGCCAACATCCCCACTTCTGACCTTTATGATGGAGGGAAGGTCATTAATAAAGCAGCTGAAGATGGTTGGGCCTAGGACACTACCCTGAGGAACACCTGTATTGATGTCCTGGGACTGAGATGATTGACCTCCAACAACCACAACCATCTTCCTTTGCACTAGGTATGACTCCAACCAGCGGAGAGTTTTCCCCCGATTCCCATTGACTCCAGTTTTGCTAGGGCTCCTTGACGCCATACTCGGTCAAATGCTGCCTTGATGTCAAGGGCTGTCACTCTCACCTCACCTCTCGAGTTCAGCTCTTTTGTCCATGTTTGGACCAAGACTGTAATGGGGTCAGGAGCTGAATGGCCCTGGCGGAACCCAAACTGAGCAGATTATTGCTGAGCAAGTGCCGCTTGATAGCACTCTCAACGACCCCTTCCATCACTTTACTGATGATCGAGAGTAGACTGATGGGGCAGTAAATGGCCGGGTTGGATTTCTCCTGCTTTTGATGCACAGGACATACCTGGGCAATTTTCCACATTGCTGGGTAGATGCCAGTGTTGTAGCTGTACTGGAACAGCTTGGCTAGGGGCGCAGCGAGTTCTGGAGCACAGGTCTTCAGTACTATTGCCGGAATGTTGTCAGGGCCCATAGCCTTTGTAGCATCCAGTGCCTTCAGTCGTTTCTTGATATCACGTGGAGTGAATCGGATTGGCTGAAGATTAGCATCTGTGATGCTGGGGACCTCCGGAGGAGGCCGAGATGGATCATCAACTCGGCACTTCTGGCTGAAGATGGATACAAATGCTTCAGCCTTGTCTTTTGCACTGATGTGCTGGGCTCCCCCATCATTGAGGATGGGGATATTTGTGGAGCCTCCTCCTCCTATCGGTTGTTTAATAGTTCACCAACATTCACGACTGGATGTGGCAGGACTGCAGAGCTTCGATCTGATCTGTTGGTTGAGGAATTGCTTAGCCCTGTCTATTGCATGCTGCTTCTGCTGTTTGGCATGCAAGTAGTCCTGTGTTGTAGCTTCACCAGGCTGACACCTCATTTTTAGGTATGTCTGTTGCTGCTCCTGCACTCTTCATTCAGCCAGGGTTGATCTTCTGGCTTGATGGTAATGGTAGAGTGGGGGATATGCCAGGCCATGAGGTTACAGATTGTGGTTAAATACAGTTCTGCTGCTGCTGATGGCCCACAGCGCCTCATGGATGCGCAGTCTGAGTTGCTAGATCTGTTCGAAATCTATCCCATTTAGCACAGTGGTAGTGCCACACAACACGATGGACGGTATCCTCAATGTGAAGTCGGGACTTTGTCTCCACAAGGACTGTACGGTGGTCATGCATCTGCGGCAGGCAGATTGGTGGGGACGAGGTCAAGAAGGTTTTTCCCTCTTGGTTTCCTCACCACCTGCCGCTGGCCCAGTCTAGCAGCGATGTCCTTTAGGGCTTGGTCAGTGGTGGTACTACTGAGCCACTCTTGGTGAAGTTCACATTGAAGTTCCCCACCCAGAGTACATTCTGTGCCCTTGCCACTCTCGGTGCTTCTTCCAATTGGTGTTCTACGTGGAGAAGCACTGATTCATCAGCCGAGGGAGGGTGGCAGGTGGTAATTCGTGGGAGGTTTCCTTGCCCATGTTTGACTTGATGCCACGAGACTTTATGGGGTCCGGAGTCGATGTTGAGGACTGCCAGGGCAACTTCCTCCCAACTGTATACCACTGTGCCACCAACACTGGTGGGTCTGTCCTGCCGATGGGACAGGACATACCTGGGAATGGTGATGGTGGTGTCTGGGACATTGTCTGTAAGGTATGATTCCGTGAGTTTGACTATGTCAGGCTGTTGCTTGACTAGTCTGTGGGACAGTTCTCCCAATTTTGGCACAAGCCCCCAGATGTTAGTAAGGAGGACTTTGCAGGGTCGGGAGGGCTGGGTTTGCCGTTGTCATTTCCAGTGCCTAGGTCGATGCCGGGTGGTCCGTACAGTTTCATTCCTTTCCTTAGGCTTTGTAGCAATTTGATACAACTGAGTGGTTTGCTAGGCCATTTCAAAGGCAACTACATTGCTGCGGGTCTGGAGTCGCATGTAGGCCAGACCAGGTAAGGACAGCAGATTTCCTTCCCTAAAGGACATTAGTGAACTAGATGGGTTTTTACAACAATCGAAAATGGTTTCATGGACTAGCTTTTAATTCAAGGTTTATTAATTTATTAATGCCACCATCTGCTGTGGTGGGATTCAAACCCATGTCTCCAGAGCATTAGCCTGGGGCTCTGGGTTACTCGTCCAGTGACATTACCATTATGGCATAACCTCCCTCTTTTTCTTTTTATAAAACATTGCTTGTATGAAACGTGCTGTCTATTTTGCCTTTGATTTGACAGAAGCTAAGGCCTAACTAAGAGTAAGTCTGCTTCTACCAGGAAATAGCCAAATACATCCAGAGTCAAGAACTGAAAGCCCACAAGCAGGCCAAGGGGCTGGATCAGAAATTGATGAGGGAGTATTCGGGAGAAAGCAACGATTCCTCGGAGAGGCAGAAGAGACAGGTAGGGAAAAGAGCATCAAATCAGGGATGAAAAAACGTCTTCAGTTTCTCGTACAGTTCACCAATTTGACCCAAGAATCCAATTTGTTTGATTTAACCAGTGATTAAATATATCAAACATCAAACAATTAGAGTCGTAGCACAAAATATTGGTGCAATATTCTATTGTCCTGCATTACTTGGTTTGGGGTTTGTACCAATGTTTGCCTGCATGGTAAGATCCCAATCGTAGAGTGATACAGGACTGGAGGTGGCCAATCGGCCCATCATACCAATCTCTGTGCTGCCACATGGAGAGTGGAGCTTCCAGCAAATGCTGCTAGCAAATGGCTCAGATAATTAATAGCCAGGATCAGGAGCCTCTGTGTCTGCTGGGCCGTGGAGCCTGATTTCAACTGTTTTCCTCCCCCATTATTTCCTGAATGTGGCTGTTTCCCCAGTTCTGTACTGGATGGGCTAAGCATGGCCATAACCTCACTGAAGTTGCGATTCTTCCTTTGTTGGTTATCAGGCAGTTTGACCGGGTCCAACCTCACCCAATGTCTGTGCATACTGCAGCAGCAGTCACTGAATATCAATCGGGTGCAGGAATGCTGCGCAAACATTCCCCGTCTCCAGCACAGGATGCACGAGGTTAGCTGTAACTCAGCATTGACTGGGAGTCAAACCAGAGACACCCCCTCATGTCTGTACCTCCATTACTGAGTTACCTGGTGAGCCATTGGGTAAGGGGAATGGGGTGTTGGGTGGCCTAGTTTTGATTGGTGTTCTCTTTCATTTTCAGGGTCAAGCAGGCTCCACTGGACAAGAGCGACTGAACTCTGAAGGATTCCCATCTCCGAGCGGTGAGCAGACGCCCGAGAGAGGGGCATCTCCCACAGAGCAGCTGCAGCGATCTAGGTACATGCTCCCAGTGATATCACTGGCAGGTGTGGATACAGCCAGTGCCAGAGGGCCAGGGGACAAGTGGAATGGCTTCAAATGTTTCCTCAGTGAAGTGGGGGTGGGGGGGGGTGAGGGTTTGTGACTCTCCCCCACTTTATATCTGGAATTTTTCTTTTCTCCCAGGCTTTCCCCGGTTTCTACTGAAGTTGTCGACTCCCTTTTGCAGGCTATTCCAGGATGTTTACATCTGTATTAGAGGGGGGGGAGGATGCTATTTCCTGTCAATGTCACTGAAAAGTAATTGGGTGCAGTGACCCCTATATTACCCCAAACACACACCCTCCCCCCACCCCCGAATAGAACCAAGGACGACCAAAACATGGCTGGCATCAATAAACCCAACCCAGACAGGGCCCTAAAGCTGGGAAAGAATGGTCTGCATGCTTCAGCTGTTCACTGAATAAATTCCCCACGCTGCGCAGCAAGCGAAGGGGTCCCTTTAACTATCATCGTTGAAAGAAACAAGAGTTGAAACTCATTCTTTCCACCTACAGAGAAATGAGAAACCTGCCCACCTGAATATAGATGGTGCTTGGGGCTGTCCAAAGAGTCAAAGTTTCCATAAGACTACGGGTTAACAGGAGTGAATTATTGCTGTGGTGGATGTATAATAATCTCTTTTCACCGTGTGTGTTTTCGTGATTTTTTTTTTTTAGAATTCTTTTTCTGCTGCAGGTATCTGTTCCCCAGGAACATTGCAGAGGAACTAGATCCAACCTTCAAAGCCAAAAACACTGAGCACTCGTCTGACCTGTTCCCCGCTGTTTCACCAGGTAACGGCATCACATTCACCATCATGGGGCAATAATCTGAGATATAAACACCCCGAGCCCCTCAATGAAATTCCAGCCTGTAATTTCCTCCCAGTTATCCCGTATTCTTTGTACAATATTTTTGTCCACCTCTCAGCTGATAATTTGTATACTTCTCCTGCCACAGCCTTGCCTCACTCCCATGCGGTGCCACCGGACGGTTTCTATGACTACCTGGATGACTCCTCGGAGCCAAAGTTTGTTCCGCCAACCAGGCGACAGGACGAGAAGCTGGTGAGACAGAAATCGAAGGAGAAGAAAGAAGGATGCAAACAGCAGTGAGGGCGCCTGGGCTGTGTAATGGACTGAATGTGATGGCCAGCCCAGGAAGCCTCTGTCTATACACGCACACACACACGCACACACACACACATGTATTGTTCATCATTTATGCTCCAGGTAATGGACTGAACATGATGGCCAGCCCAGGAAGCCTTACACACGCACACACACACACGCACACACACACACGCACACACACACACGTATTGTTCATCATTTATGGTCCAGGTTTCCGCAGCAGACTTTGCTTGAAGCACGCGTGAAATATTCCCCTGTGTTGTGCACCATTGAATCTGAGTGGAGCAGCTTCTCGCACTGGCTCCAGGTGTGTTAGGAGTGTGTCCTGGAGCCGACGGCTGCCGGATTATGGGTCCGGTTCTGAATTTGGCAATGTGCTGCTGGGCTTAATACCAATGATGAAAGGAGGGAGGGAGGGTCAGGGGTGCTCTCAATGCAGCAAGCAGCTTCAGGTCTCAAGTGAATGACCAACTGGCTTAAAGCAACTTGGAAATGGTCATTTCATTGCTGAACCTGATGGATTTGAATTCAAACCCGTCTCCTCCCTCCCTTTTTTTTTTCCTGGACTCTCCAGAGCTGAGGCAGAGACACTGATTGTTCATGCTCCGTGTAGCTGGCCAGGTGTGGGACCTGCTTGCCCATGCATTGTTGTGTTATTTATGTAAAGTCTGTGTTGCTGGAGGTGAGAGATATCAGAGTTGGGGAATGGCGCTTGTCACTGCCAACATTGAACTGTCCCGGGTCGAGTCAGGTGCAAGGTGAAGCTCCTTCTCCTCGGCCCCAATCTCAGGAGACTGGTTCCATCAGTCAGGCTTCTTTACTAGTGCTCACATCTGCTCTGTGCTCGGCGGGGTCGGGGGGGCTTACAAACAGGCCATCTTATCCCTACCCTCACCATATGAGTCTCCTGGACTCGCCACTAGGGGCTGCTAGATTCCCATCTTCCTACTGGAAGCAGGGAAAAGTGCTGTATGTCACAGGCTGACTCAGCACAACCAAAAATCACATCCCATCAGAGAGCTGCAGGAAGTGAAAGCCTGGGCCTCTCCACTTAGGACCTGTGTTCGATGTTAAATGCCCCATTGCAGCCTCCCCCCCCCCCACCCAACCCCCACTGAGAGTTTTAGTGACTTTACACATCTGGAAGATCACAGCTTTGATCCTTTGTCTGTGCTGGAATAGTTGATCGTCAACTGCACTGTCTAACCTGGGCACACTGCAGGGAAATCAGCCAGTGGTCTCACTGCACATCACAAACTGATGACTCCAGCTAGAGGTGAGAATATGGAGATAGGCCCCGAACATTACTGCAACTTAGGCTTTAAATATTTTGAGTTATTTAGGATAAAATTGCGACAATTCCATTCTAGGTCATTACTTGGGTGTATCTAACCCATTTTTTTTCCTCTTCTTTTTTTTCTTTTTTCTTACAGTGTAGAGGGAGCTTTACTCTGTATCTAATCCATGCTGTACCTGTCCTGGGAGTGTTTGATGGGGACAGTGTAGAGGGAGCTTTACTCTGTATCTAATCCATGCTGTACCAGTCCTGGGAGTGTTTGATGGGGACAGTGTAGAGGGAGCTTTACTCTGTATCTAATCCATGCTGTACCAGTCCTGGGAGTGTTTGATGGGGACAGTGTAGAGGGAGCTTTACTCTGTATCTAATCCATGCTGTACCAGTCCTGGGAGTGTTTGATGGGGACAGTGTAGAGGGAGCTTTACTCTGTATCTAATCCATGCTATACCAGTCCTGGGAGTGTTTGATGGGACAGTGTAGAGGGAGCTTTACTCTGTATCTAATCCATTTTTTTTTTTGAACTGAACCATGTAGTGCCTGCGGGAGTTTCCACTTTATGTGTATCTAACCCAGTTTTTTTTTTTGTCCTGGGAGTGTTTGATGGGACAGCGTAGAGGGAGCTTTACTCTGTATCTAATCCATGCTGTACCTGTCCTGGGAGTGTTTGATGGGGACAGCGTAGAGGGAGCTTTACTCTGTATCTAATCCATGCTGTACCTGTCCTGGGAGTGTTTGGTGGACAGTGTAGAGGGAGCTTTACTCTGTATCTAATCCATGCTGTACCAGTCCTGGGAGTGTTTGATGGGGACAGTGTAGAGGGAGCTTTACTCTGTATCTAATCTATGCTGTACCTGTCCTGGGAGTGTTTGATGGGGACAGTGTAGAGGGAGCTTTACTCTGTATCTAATCCATGCTATACCAGTCCTGGGAGTGTTTGATGGGACAGTGTAGAGGGAGCTTTACTCTGTATCTAATCCATTTTTTTTTTTGAACTGAACCATGTAGTGCCTGCGGGAGTTTCCACTTTATGTGTATCTAACCCAGTTTTTTTTTTTGTCCTGGGAGTGTTTGATGGGACAGCGTAGAGGGAGCTTTACTCTGTATCTAATCCATGCTGTACCTGTCCTGGGAGTGTTTGATGGGGACAGCGTAGAGGGAGCTTTACTCTGTATCTAATCCATGCTGTACCTGTCCTGGGAGTGTTTGGTGGACAGTGTAGAGGGAGCTTTACTCTGTATCTAATCCATGCTGTACCAGTCCTGGGAGTGTTTGATGGGGACAGTGTAGAGGGAGCTTTACTCTGTATCTAATCTATGCTGTACCTGTCCTGGGAGTGTTTGATGGGGACAGTGTAGAGGGAGCTTTACTCTGTATCTAATCCATGCTGTACCAGTCCTGGGAGTGTTTGATGGGGACAGTGTAGAGGGAGCTTTACTCTGTATCGAACCCATTTTTTTTTTTTTTGCAAATTTCCATAGTTTAATTGGAACAGGTCACTGAAAAGTTCAAATCATTTTTTGCATTGATCCTTTTTTAATTCATTTTATGTCCACAAAACACTGAAATATGTAATGCCATGAGCCCATGCTGTACCTGTCCTGGGAGTGTTTGATAGGACAGTGTACAGGGAGTTTTGTAGAGATTGTCAATTTCTAGTCTTCCATTGGCAGCCTGTAATTTCAGGTTTTAGATTTATAACAAATTCCTTTTTGGAAAAATGAGCTTCAGTCTGTAAATTGTCCGGTGTGTGTCGGGATTTGAGAGGGTTGCACCTCCAGCAACTTAATGCTTTGTTTTGTTATGCTGTCAAAAAAGTGTATGTTTATAGGATTGTAAATGACACGCATGCAGTTCCAGGGGGAAAACTCCTCTCAGTTCAAATGTCTTGGTGTTTGTAGCAGGCGAGGCAGTGTCACAGTCTGTGCTGGTTTTAAGGGTTTTGCCCTTTAAATTTTGTGCCAGGTTTGACTCCTGTTCCCTGCCCAAGGAGGATGGTCAGTGATTCACCTGGTCCCTGGGTCTAAGTGCAGCTTGAGTCAGACACTAGTTGTTGCAGGCTGACTCATTGATCCATTGCTCACCTGTGCAGTATCATCCTGTCACAGAGGCAGTTCTGTATCAGTGAGGAGGGGGCTGCTGGAGGTTGAGATACAGAACCAGACACCAGATCCCTTGAATCTTCTCTCTCCTGTTGTTAAAGTTTATCCCTGGTGCCTACTGTCAATGATTTGAAGGGTGACTAAAGAGGTTTCACTAAAGCCACAATTTCCCGACCTACCCCTCTCTGTCCTGCTGCTGTGTCACGCGATTTCCCTGCTGTAAGTCGTGGGCCAGATTTGGTGTGTGACATCACACAATAAACCCTGCCAATGTTAACCCTTAGCTGCACAAAATCCAGCAATGCTTTTAAAAAGCTCTCGTTAGGCAGCCTGGTATCTAGAAACAAATCTGCCACACTTGGAATTCTCAATGTTTTTAAAGCGGGAATGTCACTTTATAACTCTGTTGTCAGTTCCTTCAATCCAATGTCCCAGCTAATGCCGAAACTTTCAAACTAGATGCACTCTGGACCCCAGTTCTGGTTTGCTAATGTTCGTTACCAAGTGAAAACAGTAATTGTCATTTTCAGGAAATGATTTTCATTAGCAGTTTCTGTTCCGTATATTAACTCATCAGCAGATACAGACATCTGATCCTGATGGTCAGCAGTCCGATCTTGGAAAGTTGATTTCTCCCCAGGGCCCCCTTCATGTCTGATCACATGCTACAACCTCACGGAGCTTCTAATTTTACACTTTCTTCACCTTGACTGCCCTGCAGAGTTGCCGAGCAGCCCTGTGATTATTGGCCTGAGAGATCCAGCACTGGTGGAAGTAACAAATCGAAGCTGGCAGGAGGGGTGAGAACTTGTGGCAAAGGAACTGGGGATTTCAGATAAGTTGGCAATAATGAACGTGCAAGGGCAGATGCACATGAACACGAGGGGAGTTCTGGGGAAAGTTTGGAGCTTGTTTTCTTAGAGCTGAAACAAGCTTCTAGTTTGTGTTTTTCTGATTTTACAAGTCAGCGTTGATCCAATATGTCTCAAACTGGAGATAAATTAGAAAGTCCCCAATCTGAGGCCTGGCCAGATTCGTCATCTGCTGTGTCACAAACCTTCCTAAACTCTCCAGCGATACTGAACCACAGACCAGACCCTTAAATTTGTCTCTTATTTGATGGTGTTTTAAAGTCTTGCCCTAGTGCCTGCCCTCTGCTATTTGAAGGATGGTGAGCACAATACTGATATTTCACAAATCTCTATTTCCTCCTCTCTCCTACCAGTCAGCGCCTCGTATGGTGACCAGTTGCATAATCTGAACCAGTGTGAGTCCTCCAGAAGAACTCTTTCCTTTCTGCACCCTTGAAATGGAGTGAACAATCAAGCAGGGGGCAGGAGTGTTCGCCCAGTGACATTCCCAACCTGCAGGGGGCAGGAGTGTTCACCCAGTGACATTCCCAACCTGCAGACGGTTGGGTTATGGCAGCAAGGTTTTCCCCTCCTGGGGTAAATGTATACCCATGTATGAATCCCAGTGGCTTCAGAACGGCTGATACAAGAGTCGTTGCTGGGGTGAAGGTCAAATCCATGACCTTCAGTTGGGAAGTAAGTGCTTTATCCGATGTCGCTGTGGCCAATAAACAATCAATATCTGCTTATGGCAACAAACAAAGGCTACGAGCCACTGGTATCTATTCTGGATCGGATGGGGCATTTGTCGACCATGTGCATTAGAGGCACTGAGTTATCACAGTCATGGCCATTCCAATCACAATCACCAGCTTCAGAATTCCCTGTGGGAGAACCCCTAGTCTTGTGATCATCAGATCATGTGAAGAGTGGCTGATCCATTGAACCAACACAATAACATACTCATTTACCTAACCCATGATCTATTGATCACATTCACTGACCTCCAGGCATATTAATTTGACACTGCCCCAACCCCAAAAAGTAGTTGTTTTCATCCAAGTGTTTCAATGTGTGTTACTTTTAAAGCTTCCTTAAAAGTAGACTTTTTTGGGTGTAATTTTTTAATGTTTTCCCACAAACTTGGTGCACAATTTGCCTGCAGTGCTATACCCATGCCCTGGTTGCAGACTCCAGCATTGGAAGATGGTTGAACCATCAGCTGGTCCCAGACTGGGTCATAGACTTGAAGGAATTAAAGTTACATTCTGCCCCATTCTCTCCAACATGACCAGCTATCTGTGAGGGTAAAACTGTGCCTGTCCAATTTCTCTCAAATAACCCTAAGAATTACCTCCTGACCTCTATCCTAGAGGAGAATGGGGAAGTCACCTGTCTGTCTCTAAAATGGTCCATTGAAAAAAGATTCAGTAACGGTTTCTCCCCCCAAAAAAACCAGATGATTACCCTCTCTCAGTCTGAGAATTCCATGTGTGTTGTAATGTCTGCTCTTTGAAGAGGGGATTATTTAATTTCTATTAGCTTTGAGTCAGATAGTAACTGATTTGCCTTAGCCCACACTAGCAGTTTTGTATTTTCTTTGACTATATGTATTACTCTGTCCAAAAAAATAAAGCACTGCTCATAAAGACTTTAAGACTCTGGAGTCTTTGAGTTTCAGAACTGATTTATAAAGCCTGCCTTTGTGATTTGAAATCTGGTCTCTTTGCAGTCAGGGAACAAGTAGCAGAATGGATAGCAAGCTGGCTACATAATCAGAAAACAGGGAGTAGGGGTTAAAGGTAGTGACTCCGATCAGCAAATGCTGGAAGTAGTATTCCAGGACCACTGTCGTTCACTCTTTACATAAACGATTTGGACTCTGAGTCGGAGGTCCAGTTGCAAAATTTGCAGATAAGTCCACATTGGGGGTTGTAGTTAATACAGAGAAGAACTCCAATTAAAACACAGCAAGACATTAATAAACTTGCAAAATGGGTGTGTAATTGCCAACGGATCTTCAATATAGATAAGTGAGGTAATACTGTTTAGTAGGAGGAATAAAGAGGCCACTAATTCCTTGGGAAATAAGTGTCGACATGGGGTAGAGGAAAAAATGGTTTTGGGGTTACAGATATGCAAATCACGATAAGTAGCAACACCGGTTAATAAGGGCATTTCAAAAACAGCAAAGCACTAGGGTTAATTGCTAGAGGGATACAATTGAAAAGCAGAGAAGCTATGTTAAACTTGTATAGAAACATAGTAAGACTACACTAGGAATACTGTGAACAGTTCTGGTTTCCGTATTATAAAAAAGGATATAGAGGTACTGGGAAAGGTGCATAGAAGATTTATTAGGACTAACCTCTTAGTTCTGGTATCATTCTCACAGGAAAGATTGAATATGCTGGGGCTCTTTGGAAAAGAGAAGACTGAGAGGTGACCAGTGAAAGGTCTTCAGGATTATGCAAGTTTGACAGGGCAGGCAAAAAGGCGATATTTCCACTTGCAGGAAAGACCAAAACTAGGGGTCATAAATATAAGATAGTCACGAATAAAACCAGTCGGAAATTCAGGAGAAACTTGCTACCACAAAGAGCAGTTGATGTGAATAGCAGAGATTCATTTAATGGGAAGTTAGGTAAACACATGAGGGAGAAAGGAATAGCCGGATATGTTGATGGAATTGGATGAAGTGGGATGGGAGAAGGCTTGTGTGGAGCATAAATACTGGCATGGAGCAGGTGGGCTGAATGGCCTGTTTCTGTTCTGCAAATACTTTATAATATTTCTGAATTTTAAAGTATATATCAGTCTCACTCCTGTTTTCTCCACTCTGCCTCTCTCCCTGATTTGTGTAACTATTATAACAGTACAGTGCTTCTCTGAACAGTTTTGTAGGATGCAGCCCAAGGATTACTCGAGTCCCTTTGTAAATGACTGGTGCCTACTCCACTTCTTTTTCTCTCAGCCTCCTCTGCATCACCCTCTCTCTCCCTCCCTCTGCCCCTCTTTCTCTCTCCCCACCTCCTTCCTGCTCTCTCAGATGCATCTCCCTCTTTCGCACCTCTGTCTCCCTCCCACTCCCATCCTCCCACACCTCTTACCCCCCCCCCCCACCCCACCCACCACGCTGTCGCTCTCTGAAATATAGCTGGGATTGGAAATGTTAGCATTAAAGTTAGTGACAGTCAAATAATCTCATACCATTGCACTGCTGCAGGTTGAAAGCTGGGACAATGCGTTGAGTTTCCTATGGAGTAGTTGATTGCAGACCTCACAGAATGATGAGAGTTGGTGGGCTGGAGAGATGGAAGACTGTTCCTTCTCTCCATAGAGAGAATACCAGACAAATTGAAGTGATTTATTATTTTTTACCCCTTATAGGGACTAAACCAAATCAGGAGTACACCCCTATGAATCCCCTTTATGCAAGTTCAAACCAGACAAATTCTCATAGACACTTATTTGGTCCAAAGAATTGTACTAGCTTTCCCTCAAAGTAAGAAAACCAACAGAGAATGTTACCATCTTTTGGATAGCCTATTTTTAATAATTATGGCTAAGTCATACATATCCCAGATATAAGGGTCTGGGAATTCTCTTCAATATGTATCTCTCCACTTAGACACAGAGAGGAGGTTCTTTGTAGTTGTATACAGAATGCTACATGAGACAATTTATTAATTTTTATAGATTTATTAATGAATTTAACATGCAATGCACTTCTAAGTGGATAAGTATATCATAATATCAAATATTACTAAAAGATTTAATGCATAATCTTATTTCTAACATAGAATCCAAAAGTTTAACCTTGCTGATGTTACAGCAAATATATCTTGGAATATCTAGAATATCCATCAAGATTTAAAGTAAATGTTTTTACTTAAATTCCCCCTAGTTAAGAAGCATTGAGGATTCAACACTTCTAATCATTGCTTCAAAACCTCTCCTGTTTATACTGTTTCTGAAGTGTCATCTGACTTTTAGCATATAGATGTGACCTTCCTGTGTATGTTTATCTTCCTTTTAAAATTCATATCTTTAATTGCCATCTCCACTTAATGTTTTACTGGAATTCCTTTGCTTTTGAAGTTGTGAGCATTTATCTGGTCAAATGTTTATAATTGTGTTTACTTAACCTCTTGTTCCTGTAAGTCCATTCCATTTATTGTTTCATTATCTATATTTGCCCTTTCTATGGCACCCCAAAGCAACCGTCAGAGCCCACCTGTCTGCACAAACCAATTAAAAGTTTATTGCTACCTCTTACTGACAGGATATTTCAATGTGTGTGTTTATCTTCCAAGCCCCTGACAACAGAGACACAAATGGATTTGCCAACTTGTTTCTGGTTCATAACAGGGACCTTGAAATTCTTTAATTCTACTTTCTTAAAGGGGAATGTCAATGAGTCTAAAAAACCTGACCATTTATTCAATCTTTAATTCTAAATGGTATAATATTTAAACTATTTCTAAATTCTACTTAATTAAGCCTATCATACCTCTATTCCATCACAAAATCATCTGCAGCAGAAGCCTGGAAGGATGTTCTCTACTGACTAACTCGGAGCTGATTGATTGGAGTAACTTGTGTTCTTGATGCATGGTAGGTCTGGGCTCGGTGTAGAGTAGATTTTCAGTAAATTATTGGGGGGGAGGGGGAAGGATAATCGGAACTGGGCTCCTACCCAGCAGAGAGGCCATGTCTTCAGGAGAGGGGAAAATAGGTGAAAGGATGAAAAGTCAGAGACCTGAAACATTTACTCTATTTCTCTTTTCACAGATGCTGCCTGACCTGCTGAGTATTTCCAGCACTTTGTCTTTATTAAAGAGGAAGCTTGTTTTGTGGCTCTGCTTCTATTATTAATCCATTGAATAAGAAACTCGTTTTTGAAACCTTCCTGGCAGTCACTCGGCTTCTGGTCACCTTGGCACAGACTGATTGTGTCTGTACCTACCTGGTTCCCTAACTCTAATATTGATGCACCGTTTCCTGGGGAAGTCTTCAATGTTTCTGAAATGGAGAGAGTTGGAACTGAGTGACTGGGTCTGGGATAATCTTGTGCCCAGTTTTGTGAAAGTCTTTCAAACCTTTCCCCAGGTGCATCGAACTGCCGTTACAGCTGGGTTCAATGGGAGAGGACCTGCTTTTCAGGGTTCAGTATTTAGCAGGTGAACCCCCTCCTCCTAAAATACAGCCAACCACTTCCCCATACATACATCCAAAACCACAGAAGCTGAATTAGAAGAATATATTTATTTACTTATAACCATGGTATTTAAACAAAGTCAGGGAATATATTACACTGAACAAAGAGAGGTAGAGTGTGAAAGCTGCACAGCATAGCTACATTCAGTTAGACACTGGCTCAGAGCGGAGCACTGAAGTACCGTTACCCATTAAGCATTCAGGAAATCAGAATAGACCAGGGATTTGTGCCTTTGCCCACTGAACCCACAGAGGGAGAGTCACTTATAAAAAGCCGAACTCCTGTTTGGTTTGTGGGCCTTGCTTTGTGACGTTCCTTAATGTTTGGTGGGATTGTTGATATAGTGAAGTTCTGCTCCTATGGGCTAACAATTGGTTAGTTAGCTAGTTTGTAACATCGTATTACATTTGAGTACATTTTTGATCCATCCAATGCAAGCCACTTGGAGTAAAGGAGAAGGTCCTCAAATAGCCTCTGGACTTTGCTCACTACACCAGTCTCCGAATTTGGACAACAGTTCGTCATGCTCCAACCTACCTACATCATCAATATGCCACTTGGGACCTCTGACCTTGACTCTGAATTCTTTCCTGTTGTTTCCCATTTACTATCGGATTTTCATGTATCAAAGTTTTTATTTAACTAGACCTATGTAACTTGAGCTGTCCAAGTCCATTCACGTGCATATTTTGGCTGCTGCTCCGGACCCAAGCCCATCAGTCTATTTCCACTTTTGCTCTTTCCTTTTAACTTCTTTTTGACCCCTCCTACAGTCTCTCTGTTGTCATGCCTCCTTTCACTTCTCCACTCTCAGGTACTCTACCCACTAAATTGCCTACCCCAACCCTTCAGTTCTCCTTGACCTTCCTGCTCTCCTGCCGCCATCCCTGGCTTGACTCCGTCTTAGATAAGCCTACAACTTCTCTCTGTGCCTCTCTTGGCATCCTCTGACAGACTCATCGAGGGACTTGGCACTGGCTCATTATGAGCAGCAACCCCAATTGCCCCAACCTTCCCACCCAGTGCACCCGCTGGGGGCCAATCTTCTTCCTGTCCAACTCATACTTCCCACTGCTGACCCTGTGAACTCTGCCAGCGGAACAGCTCTCACCACCCCTCTATGCATCTCCTTCCAAAAAGTCCGTTTGCTTGTGAATAAGGCCCTTGCCATCCATGACCTTACAGTGAATGATTGCATCAACATCATGGCCTTAATGGAAACCTGGCTGAGGGGTGATGACACCTTTCCAGTTAATGAAGCCTCCCTGCCAGGCTACATCTTCCACCACTTGTCCTGTCAAGACTGTCGTGGTGGTGGTGTAGTTATCACCAGATCACACCTTGGTCTGTCCCCCTACTCCTCTGGCACTCTCTCCTCCTTCTGCCACCCCTCCCTATCTCTGTAATCTCCCCCTGCCACTACAACCCTCTGAGATGTCTGCACTAATCTAATTCTGGCACCTTTGAGCATCCCCAATTTTAATCACTCCACCATTGGTGGCCATGCCTTCAGCTGCCTAGGCCCTAAGCTTTGGAATATCCTCCCTAAACTGGGATTGCACAGTCCCTATTGAGCTTTGACCCAAGACACTCCTTTAAAACCTACATCTTTGACCAACAGTTTAGTCATCTGACCTAATATCTCCTTCTGTGGCTTGGTGTTATATTTTGTTTTATACCACACCTGTGAAGCACCTTGGGATATTTTATTATGTTAAAGGCACTATATAAATATAAGTTGTTGAGCATTCGAATTCCACACTGAAGTGTGGAACAAAAATACTGTCCTATTGTCTGCTGGTGAATGCTAAAGTCTGTGGAACTTAATGTCATCTGACCAGCCTCTGTATTGAGGAGTGATCCACCCAGACCTGGCACGTCTCGAGTATGTGCACTGTGATTGAAATTGGTGTACCCTAAATACAATGACCCTGCCTGGCATTCCCTCCCTTATCCCACTCCCTCTCCTTCCCCTCCTCCACACTTCCTATCGCTCTCCCCAAGTTCCTTCCATCTCCCTCTGTTCTGAAAAGTAGGGCCCCCTCCCCCCCCCAGTACAATGGACAATTGAGTATATGATGTAAGACATCATGTTAAAACTACACTAGACCCTGCTCAGAGCCTTGTCTTCCCCCTTCCGAGACATGTTGGCAGCTCGTTGGGGGACAGTTGCTCCAGTGGTGCTCAATGTGTGCAATCCCAGTCCTGTGCTCACTTGCTTGCCCTCAAAAATGGCCATTGGATATCAGTCAAGAACAGGAGCATCACCTGATTATTGCACCCACCCACCCCCGCCACAACCACCCTCCCCCCCACCCCATCCCATTTCCACCCCCCCGCACCCCCCAATTTGGCCCATCATATCTGTGCCAGCTCTTTGAAAGAGGTTTCCAATAAGTTCCACTCCCTGCTTTTTTTCCCCATAGCCCTATAAATTTATCCTATTCAAGTATTTATTCACTTCCTTTTTGAAGGTTGTTATTCAATCTGTTTCCACCACCGTTTCAGGCAGTGCATTCCAGATCACAACAACTCGCTGTGTAAAAAAAAAAAGTTGTTTTCATCTCCCTCTGAGTTCTTTTGCCAATTATCTTGAATATGGGACTTTCCTGGTCTGTCAGACACCACTACTAGACTTTCAACTCAATCAGAGAGAGAGAGAGTACTGCAGGGTCCTGGTTTTTAGCAAGAAACAGACTGAATGTCAGAGATTGATAGAAATTGAATCAAAAAGGGACAGTTATCTGTGTCTCCTCATATAACCATATTCATATACGTCAATTGATCGTCCCATAACACTAAAGATTTATATATATCCCACAAAAGAAAGTGACCAGGTTCTTTAAATAATTCCAATTCTTTCTGGAAAGTTCTGTTTTTTTTTGCTCGAGAAATGAATCGTACTGAGTTGTTGACCGTGTGTTTCTTGCACCATTTCACAAAGTTGTCATCGTGATCAGTTCAAAGTTCAGCCTCTGGTTCAACTGTCGGACGCCAAGGCTCATTCTGGTGGCTTGGGGGTGGTCTCTTGTCGGAGCTGCCAGTCTCCCACCTCCTCTTCAGGACAGTGGCAGCTGCACCGATCATCCCCTGCTGTTATCAGGGCAACCGGAAGATCCTCTTAAAAACCAGAAGTGGAGAAGGAGAAGTGTTAGAGATGTTGTAAATCAAGCGATTCCACTTTATTGTATTTCATCTCTTTTTTTGAAAAAAAAGGTTCTTCCTAAATTTTTTCTCAGGCAGTTTAGACAATTCTGGCCTCTTGTTCATCCCCAATTTCACTGCCCGTTATTTGTGCTGTGCCTTTAGCTGCCTAGGCCCTAAGTGTAGGAATTCCCTCTCTAACCTGCTCCACCTTTCTATCTCTTTTCCTTAAAACCTACCTTATTGACCAAGCTTTTAGTCACCTGTCTCCTTTTGTGGCTTGCTGTTAAATTTTGACTGATAATGCTCTGTGAAGCACCTTGTGACATTTTACCATTTTTTTACCAAATTGTTGTTCAGAGTTTTACAGCACAGAAATGGGCCATTCGTCCTAGCAGGTCTCTGCTGGATTATGCTCAACATGAGCCTCCTCCCACCACATTTTGTCTCACCTTTTCTGTTGCTTTCTTCCATGTGGATTTATCTAACTTCCCTTTAAATACTTGTCTCATTAAGTAACACAACTGCTGCCTCACATGGAAAGATAAGAATTCAATTATTACTGTCACAAAACCACATTTTAAGAAGAGTCAAAATCATACAAATGAAGTTGATGGGCTCACAGGCCATGAGATGAAATGTTCTAGTCCTCAAAACACAACCATGGCAAATCACTCAAGACAGGATGTGATTGGTAACCACGTTTATTTTCTTTTTAAAAATCTTCCCTCCTGTTGTTAGGAATTCAATAGATTCTATAATGTGAATAGAATGAACCTGCTGCAAAAACCAAACTCAACCTTTCTGCTGGTGCAATGAGGGATGTATGAGAAGGTGAGTTAGTGCGGTGAGGAATATGGTGAGAAGGTGAGTTAGTGCGGTGAGGGATATGGTGAGAAGGTGAGTTAGTGCGGTGAGGAATATGGTGAGAAGGTGAGTTAGTGCGGTGAGGGATATGGTGAGAAGGTGAGTTAGTGCGGTGAGGGATATGGTGAGAAGGTGAGTTAGTGCGGTGAGGAATATGGTGAGAAGGTGAGTTAGTGCGGTGAGGGATATGGTGCGGTGAGTTAGTGCGGTGAGGGATATGGTGAGAAGGTGAGTTAGTGCGGTGAGGGATATGGTGAGAAGGTGAGTTAGTGCGGTGAGGGATATGGTGAGAAGGTGAGTCAGTGCGGTGAGGGATATGGTGCGGTGAGTTAGTGCGGTGAGGGATATGGTGAGAAGGTGAGTTAGTGCGGTGAGGAATATGGTGCGGTGAGGAATATGGTGAGAAGGTGAGTTAGTGCGGTGAGGGATATGGTGAGAAGGTGAGTTAGTGCGGTGAGGGATATGGTGCGGTGAGTTAGTGCGGTGAGGGATATGGTGAGAAGGTGAGTTAGTGCGGTGAGGGATATGGTGAGAAGGTGAGTTAGTGCGGTGAGGGATATGGTGCGGTGATTTAGTGCGGTGAGGGATATGGTGAGAAGGTGAGTTAATGCGGTGAAGAATATGGTGCGAAGGTGAGTTAGTGCGGTGAGGGATATGGTGAGAAGGTGAGTTAGTGCGGTGAGGGATATGGTGAGAAGGTGAGTTAGTGCGGTGAGGGATATGGTGCGAAGGTGAGTTAGTGCGGTGAGGGATATGGTGAGAAGGTGAGGTAGTGCGGTGAGGGATATGGTGCGAAGGTGAGTTAGTGCGGTGAGGGATATGGTGCGAAGGTGAGTTAGTGCGGTGAGGGATATGGTGCGAAGGTGAGTTAGTGCGGTGAGGGATATGGTGAGAAGGTGAGTTAGTGCGGTGAGGAATATGGTGCGGTGAGTTAGTGCGGTGAGGAATATGGTGAGAAGGTGAGTTAGTGCGGTGAGGGATATGGTGAGAAGGTGAGTTAGTGCGGTGAGGGATATGGTGAGAAGGTGAGTTAGTGCGGTGAGGGATATGGTGAGAAGGTGAGTTAGTGCGGTGAGGGATATGGTGCGGTGAGTTAGTGCGGTGAGGGATATGGTGAGAAGGTGAGTTAATGCGGTGAAGAATATGGTGCGAAGGTGAGTTAGTGCGGTGAGGGATATGGTGAGAAGGTGAGTTAGTGCGGTGAGGGATATGGTGAGAAGGTGAGTTAGTGCGGTGAGGGATATGGTGCGAAGGTGAGTTAGTGCAGTGAGGGATATGGTGAGAAGGTGAGTTAGTGCGGTGAGGGATATGGTGCGAAGGTGAGTTAGTGCGGTGAGGGATATGGTGCGAAGGTGAGTTAGTGCGGTGAGGGATAGGGAACTGGTTTGTTGGGCCTAATGGATTGTTCTTATAATGATGTTGGTGTTGGGGTGAATGTGAGACACAGCACATGTACTTACCCTGGTTCATCAGATACGGTGGGAGGTGCTTCTGTTTTTTTTTGGTCAGAACAGCAATGTACAAACTGAAAGGGATGAAGATACATGGCAGCAATATGATGGCGATAATCCCAGCAATCTCCTCATTCTTTCTTTTTCCTAAAAAGGGAAAAGTGAAAAGGTGGAGGATATGAGTTCCACAGCAGTTTATTCTCTCCATTTTTCTCCCGACAATGTAACAGTTATTTTGGTGTAATCACCACCGAGTCTTTATTTTCAGAAGCAAGTTGAAAACAGCTGGAAAGGACATGTGGATAATGGTACTACATGTCCTGGCTAGAATGGAAATGATCAATCACGCTTGGAGACCACACTTTGGTAAGTGATTGGAATTGATTTTATCCACATAATTTGTATTATGTAACGATCCTCCACTCACTGCATTTTGCTGGAGAAATAACCTTGCTTTTAACGGGAGACATTGCTGTAGTTTTTGTCATGAGTTCTGTTTGCCATAGTTCATAGAGACTCTTCAAATAGACTCCCATCTAAAATAGACTGTTTGCCTTAAGTCCCACCCACCTCCAAATCACTAGCTGACACTGTGCTGAGCTGGTTAAGGCAGTCAGTAACTGAGCAGAATGTCCCAGGTTGGATTCCCTAGTTTGTGCGGAGTTAATTGATGTCGGATGAGGTGTTGCAACGGGCCCTGTGTCCTTGCAGGTAGGGTGAAATCAGCCTGTGCTCCTGCTCCTGATCACGACCCAGAGGTGTCTGTTGGAAGGTTGGTGAGGAGATTGGTGTCACCATCCTCCTCTGCTGGCATTCACTGTCTAGAATGGCACCACATTGACTGCAGCCAATCAGCCCACTTGCTCAGCAATCCATCGACCACCCTAAACATCCACTCCCTCCACCACTGGCGCACCATGGCTGCGATGTGTATTATCCACAGGATGGACTGTAGCAATTCACCAAGGCTTATTCAACAGTATCTCCTGACCCCATGACCTCCGTCAAGAACGAAGGGCCAAGGATGCAACATTAAATGTCAGAGATTTAGAACCGAGGGTAGGAGAAACATCGTGATTTGCTCGTGTGGAGGGTAAAGGCTGACACTGGCTAGTTGGGCTCAATGGCCTGTTTTGGTGTTGTAAGCTCTCTACATTTCTCTGCATGCTTGGCTTCTCTCCTTAGGTTATCACAAGGTCAGAAAAAGCAGTAGGAAATGGCTGGTTGCCTCTTCCTTATGTACACTTTCTGGAGATTCTTCAGTTGGGATTGGTTGTTTTTGATATAACAAGCTGTGATGCGCTGTGTGAATAAGCACCAACTAACACTATAAATACTGGGGAGAGCGAGCAGAGATTTTGTATTTACTTTCTTGCCATGTCACAGCTGATCTGCTCGGTGCTCCTGATGTGAGACTCCCGCCTGACTGAGCTACTGGCCACCACTCACCGCTGGCTTCTTGTCCATATGCAGGATGTGTGGGGGCAGCTGGTACAGATCATTACTCACTGCTCTTCCATCACATCTTCGTAATGATTTGTACCCGAGTATCCTTGCTGAGTCTGACTGAACCTGTTCCAATGGAGCACGACACCCGAAATCTTATCTAGTCTCTCTGCACCAGAGGCTGACTGACCACACTGTGTATTTCCAGCATTGTCTCGTTATTTATTATTCAAGGGGGGTTTTCGGTTCTATTTATGGGTTTGATTAGATTAGAATCTTACAGCACAGAAGAAGGCCATTCGGCCCATCGTGCCTTTACAACTCTTTGAAAAAGTTATAACTGAGTTATTCTTCACTTTTGAAAAGGGCATTAAGAGTTTATGCTACGAGTGGTGCGTTTGAACTACCTTCGATCGTTGGATTGCCCGGCTGTTTTGGGGTTCTGTTTGCAGGTTGTCCTGAGCTAGTCGGAACCATTGGGGTTGTCAGCGGAGAGCCACACCTTACATCCTCCGTCCTGGAACCGTTCCTCGCAACTTCAAGCCCTCTTGCCAAACAGCTAGAATGATAATCACAAAAGAAGATTATACACACAAACTGTGCAAGTATATTCATTGAGTTTTTTGTAACTGAAGTATTTTTGGAAAGTTGTGCAATGACTGGGCTGATCCGTGGGAGGGACCTTATTTAAGTGGTTTTATATAATTGCCTATGTACCACAGCTGGAGAGCAATACGTGACTATCTTTTTCATTCTGCAACATACATTTCCTGCCTCTACAGTTACAGTATCGCGAGCGAATCAAATGTGTAAAGAGAGGAAACAATTCGTTCAGCTGCTTTTAACTGCTTTTTAAGCTGCTCACTGTGTGAAGGGAGGAAGGAAGAGTTTGGGGAGATGATGGTTGCTACAAGTTTCCACTGGCAGCCTAAGCTCTGACCTTTCAGTTTGCAAATGAATAGCACCACCCATGGACACCCATTTAAAGGGGTATTCCTTACAGTAAAGTAGGACATATCACTCGTTTAGTTAACAGGTGACACCCAAGGAATATTATGAATCATCACATGGTCGACCAACAGGTATTTCTGCAAAAAATTGTACTCCCAACATTCTCTCCAACCTGAAGGCTCAGCTCTAGCACCCGGGCACCCGGCATCTTCTCCTACCTGCCCGTGGCCATTCTACATGTGTGAGCCCAGACATCATCAACAGTAGCTATTGACCTATAGGGAGCATCACAGCCCAGGGCACCCCATCCCCGACAGGAGCCTCACTCCCTGTCCCAGGGAAGCTGAGACCCTTCCTGCTGCCCAGGCTGAGACCATTCAGTATAGACCCCCGAACTCACTGCTCTCTAAAGCTCAGCTACAAAAGATCAATACGATGATCCATAATAGTCTTAATTGTTCCCAGCCTGACCTTGTCTTGTGCCTGGTTCCACCACCACTCCCCACCCCCACAACCCTCCCCTCTGACCCAACTTTCCCAATTCATAAAGGCCTAACCCCTCCCTATCTCTATAACCTGCTCCAGCCCTACAGCCATCTGAGATCCCTGTGCTCCTCCAATTCTGGTCTCTAGCACATCCACAATTTTAATTGCTTCATGATTGGTGGCCTTGTCTTCACCAGTCTGGAGCTCTGGAATTCCCTCCTTAAACTTCTCCGCCTCTCTACCTCTCTCTCCTCCTGTCCTCATATCTCTTCAAATGGCTCGATGTCAAATTTTGTTTGAATTTTGCTCCTGTAAAGCACTTTGGGATGTTTTACCACATTGAAGACACTATATAAATGTAAGTTGTTGTTGCGTTCATTAAAGTCTCCCTCAGAAAAGCTGCTTGTTCTTCCGAAGCCCTTGATATCATTTCCCCTCACCCCAAATACAAGACTCTGTCCTCCTTCCCCAGCCTCTGATACAGCTCTGATTGATCACTCACTCTGTCCAGGGTTTACAGACTCCAACTCCTGTGTCAGAATATGTACCATTCCTGCAGTCACTGCAAATTGTATCATTGAAGGAGTCACCTGATAGGGAAAGGAGAAAGAAAAGGTTTTGTTATACTTGCGTCTGCACGTCCAGCTGCCCCATGTTTCATCCAGAACATTCCTGCCCATTTGCCTGTGAGAAGGTTTGAAAGGGACGGCACATGGGAAAACCAGTCATTCAATTCAGCAAAGAGAAATTGTAGACTGCTACTGTAAGAATTCAATGTATAAATGTAGCACCAAGTGTGATACAGGGTCACACGGAGCAGGTACGGGGGGGGCTGGGGTCACACGGAGCGGGTACGGGGGGGCTGGGGTCACGGAGCGGGTACAGGGGGACTGGGGTCACACGGAGCGGGTACGGGGGGGGCTGGGGTCACACGGAGCGGGTACGGGGGGGCTGGGGTCACAGAGCGGGTACAGGGGGACTGGGGTCACACGGAGCGGGTACGGGGGGGCTGGGGTCACACGGAGCGGGTACGGGGGGGCTGGGGTCACACGGAGCGGGTACGGGGGGGCTGGGGTCACACGGAGCCGGTACAGGGGGTGCTGGGGTCACAGAGTGGGTACGGGGGGGCTGGGGTCACGGAGCGGGTACAGAGGGACAGGGGTCACACGGAGCGGGTACAGGAGGGACTGGGGTCACACGGAGCGGGTACGGGGGGACTGGGGTCACACGGAGCGGGTACGGGGGGACTGGGGTCACACGGAGCGGGTACGGGGGGACTGGGGTCATGGAGCGGGTACGGGGAGACTGGGGTCACACAGAGCGGGTACGGGGGACTGTGGTCACACAGTGCGGGTACAGGGGGGCTTGGGTCACGGAGCGGGTACAGGCAGATGCCATGTTTGACTGCAGTGTTGCTGAGATTGCTGATCCCAGACATGGAATCAACAATAAAACACACAGACCTGGTCAGAGCCCAGCAAAGGACATCAAAGTGTTCATCTTCCCAAATAAGTCAACTATAAATCTCCCCTCCCTGCCCCCCGGGAGTAATCAGAATGTAAAGGCAGGTTTTATAGACCAAAATAATGAGCAGGGTACCAGAATCCAGACCCTGAACCCCAAAATCCAGTCCCCAAACCCCAGAATCCAGTCTTTCAGTACAGAAATAAGGATAGAAACTGTAGCCTTGACCATCAGCCTTTGACTGCATCGTGGCCATACTGATCAATGGAGGTCATGAAATAGACAGCACGAAACACGAGTGGAACATTTTCACCTTCTCACATGAGCCTTGTTGACCGTCAGAGGATGTGGCAACAATCTGTTATTAACACAATTGTACATGGGGTGACTCAGCAAGTTGTGACACTGCACATCATTCTGTTTCACAAGTTCAGTAGTTTCAGACCCCGAACCCAATATCCAGACTGTGGAGCACCTGCAGCTCCTGAAACTACTGTAAGTTAACTTGTTATGTTATATTCTTAATAAAACGTTGATACTCTTAACAACTGGCTACGATTTAGAGAAGTTTTGATACATGGTGGCACCATTTTAAAAGTTACTCAGAAACGCAAGTGTGTGCAAGATGGCGTTGGGACGTTTTCTACCATCATCTGTGGCTCTCAGTCCACAATGCAATTGCTGTGGAAAAGTGGAAAGGATTCAAACAAGCCTGGGAAAAAAACTCCCTTCCACTGGAGTTTGACCAGAGGCCAGAACAAGTGCAGGTAGTGACACCATTTCTCTCAGTGATTGGGGAGTCACTGAGTCTGTGAAGTCTCCTCTGGGTGGAAGGTCTGGGCTGGGGTTGGAGACAGGAACAAGATGGAGCCGATGCTCAGGATTGCCAATTGCATAAGAACGTTCCTTTCGAGAGATGTAAGTTCAACAGGAGATTGCAAGGTATTGGTAAAGCATACGACCAGTATCGTACAGCACTGCAAAAACTCCACAAAGGGTTAGGGTTCAACACCAGAAGAGATACTCCGAGACTGACCTATGTTTGGAATTGCAGATTCAAAGGTTCAAGAGAGACGGCTTCAAGGGACTCATCTAACCTTGTTGGAGATGAACAAGATTTGTCACGTAGACGAAAGCATGGTGATGCAACTCAAAAGCAAAGGGGAGTTGGGGGGACAGAAAGTGAGTGCAGTACTTAAAGCCAGGGAAACCTCAAGGTGAGACAGAGGCAAGCTTTGGGACAATACTAAAGAATTCCCAAAAGCTGGTGAGAGCAGAAAGGGGGCGGGGGGGGGGGGGGGGTGGAAACAGGAGTTTTACCGGAGAGAGCTGTGCCCTGCCTTTCGGAAAATGTGCAACAAGTGTGGAAAGAAAAACCATTTTGCAGTGAAATGCTGTGCCAGAGAATCATCTGCACACAGACTGACAGCTAGAACAATAGAAAAAGACTCAAGAACAATAGGACTCTAAATCATCAATGACCTCAGTCCAACTGGTTTGGCTGACTTGGAGTGTGGTACACATAAGCTGGCGAGGCAACTATCTAAGATTCCAAATAAACACGTGTGCACAATGTAACCTAATTCCGCTTCACCTGTACAAAAAGGGAACGAAAGATCTGAAGCTCGGAAAGGTAGAACCACTCAAGTCCACAGTTGTTGTTTATGGCAATACAGCCTCCCCATTTGGAGGACAGTACAAATCCTGGTCCAGCAAGGTGTCCACAGGTGTAAGCTCAATCATAGCCTAACTGTACTGGATGGGAAGGTCTAGACATGGACATCATTAGGTTCAGTGATAAGGGTGAAATTAATAGAGTGCTGTCTACTGGAGTGACAGTTTACACAATCAATACCTACAAGCCACTAAACAAGGACTGTTGAATACTGAAACATCCTCTCGTATTCAGTGGTGGGGTAAGACAAATTGAGGGAGTGTTCTGAATCAGACTCGACAAGGCAGTTGATCTGGTCCAACATGTCCTGCATTGTGTACCTTTGGCTTTAAGGAATAAAATGAAGGAAACCCTGAATAGTCTGGACTTAATGTTTTTGTAACAATGCCAACCTCATGGATCAGCTCGATGGTAATCATAGCTAAGAAGAACAGCAAACTACATATCTACTTAGATCATAAAGATTTAAGGCTATGAACTATGAGCATTTTCCTCTACCAACTATTGAAGATGTAGCCACACACCTAGCCAATATTAAAGTCTTCACGATTCTCAAAGTCCGCAATGGGTTTTGGAATATAAGTCTCAATGAACAAGTCGTCATCTCTTACAATATTCCACACACCTTTAGGACAATAGTACAGGAATATGCTGCACAGGATCAACTAAGCACAAGAAGTTCTGCAATGTAAGATGCATGAGTTGACGGCAGGACTGCAAGGACAGAGGCCAATTGAAGATGATTTTGTGATGGTTGGTATTGGAGAAGTACTTGATGTCGGGATGTGGGACCATGATAAACACCTGGAAGCTTTCCGACATCAATTCAACAATCGTGGAGTGGTGTTAAACATGGATAAAATGAAACTTTGTAGGCAAGAAGTACCTTTTATTGGACATGTTCCTATGGGAAGAGGACTTTGTGTTGATTGAACCAAAGTTGCAGTTCTAGAGATGTTGACACAGATAAATGGAGCAGGGATCCAGCAGCTGCTTGGCTAGCTCAATATCTGAGTAAATTTCTCCCGCATCTGTCAGACATACATCACTCGGAGAATTAATGGAGAAGGACACAGTGGTTCTGGGGAGAATCACAAGAATTGGCACTGCGATGACCAAAGTAGCAGTTACCAGTTCTTGGATATGAGAATCTCAAGGAAGAAATCACTCTACAATGTGACGCATCTCAATCTGGACTTGGAACAGCAATGATACAGAATCGTGACCCAGACACATATGCATCAAGGGTATAACATCAGCAGAGCCGAGATACGCACAGATCAAGAAAGAATTTCCAGTGTTCGCCTGTGATAAATTTGAAGCTTAAATCTACAGCCAGAACATGGTGAATATTGAAAGCAATCGCCATAAGAATCTATAGTTCTCAAGCTGCTAAATAGTGTGTCTAAAAGACTTCAAAGAATGCTGTTATGAATCCAAAAATATTGTCCAAAAGTATCTTATAAGAAAGGGGAGAAGGTGGTCTTAACAGATACACTGAGCAGATTATACCTGCCAGAAGTTAACACCTGTGAGCTGGAAGATATTGATCATCATGAATCATTTTTGATTGCAGACTCACGCTGCCGATAACTTAAACCATGTGGCAGCGGATGACACCATTCAGAAGACACTGTGGGTTATCATTCTCAAGGCTGGCCTGTCATCAAGTCGGGGATACCTGAATGCCCCCATCCCTACTCTGACTTTTGAGATGAACTAACTGTCCAAGGGAAATTGATACTCAAGCACAGCAACTCATGATACCAGCTGTAATATGTAAAGAATTGATGTTACTGGTCCATTCAACACACATCAGCATAGAAGGCTGTATCAGCAGAGACCATGACAACCTCTATTGTCCCAGGATGTCACAAGAGCTTAA
This sequence comes from Heterodontus francisci, assembly GCF_036365525.1. NCBI lineage: Eukaryota > Metazoa > Chordata > Chondrichthyes > Heterodontiformes > Heterodontidae > Heterodontus > Heterodontus francisci. The sequence goes on along the minus strand of NC_090407.1, from coordinate 19,496,210 downwards.
ACAACACATTGCAAAGTGTGGTATCTGTTTGGCTCATCACATTTCTCCAAGTAAGGAACCATTACTACAGCAGGGTTAGGCCTTGGTCAAAGGTTGGAGCTGATCTTTGTGAGTTACGTGGCTGTACCCTGCTCATTGTGAGAAACTATTCCAGTAACTTTATTGAAGTATCAGCCTCACTTATGTTACTCCATGCGGTGTTCTGAGAGAACGCCAAGAGATGTTTGCAAGATTTGGGATCCCAGCCATTTCAGTATTAGATAAGGGTCCACAATTTGCAGCTCCAAAATGTGCCGTGTTTGCCAAGACATGGGGATTTGAACATGTGATATCATCATCTCACTACCCACAACCCAATGACAAAGCAGAGAATGATATCAAGACCCTGAAAAGACTCTTCACATGGAGTCCAATCAGTTGGGGTTTCTCGCTCTGTTAGACTGACACAACACACTGAGTGGGGGTGTGGTTACAAGCCCTGCACAGAGATTCATGGATTGTAGGTGCAAGACACATCTTCTAATAGAGGGAACACTCATACAGCCTTGTTATTCAACTGAGAAAGACACTCGTGCTTGTTGGTGTGAAGCAATGTCAGCAGTAGTACCATGGTGATACGGTCTGGATGAAAGTCCCTGGCTTTGGAGTGTTGCTGGAACATGCACAAATGTAGGTGGGTCCTAGGAGTTCCGCGGTGCAAGTCAGAGACCGGTTCTACCGCAGCTATTACCCTCAGTTCATTATGCTGATGCGCTACCTGTATGCAAAACTCCTCAGATTGGGGACTTTTCTGACACGCAGGTTCCCAGCGATTCTTTGAATTGCCCACAATCTCTGGAAAAAATCTAACAAAAACTACAAGACCAGTAACTCTTGGTAGTCAGACACAATCACCAATCACAGATCTGGAAGACAGTGTCAGCCTCCACTTCGATGGAAGAACTATTTGTTTTTACAGTGATTGTGATTGTGTGTTTAGTTTTGGTTAAATTTCGGAGTTCTTCTATATGTTTTTTAATTCTGAAATGGAGAATATATCTTTTTCTTTTGAGGGGAAGGTTGTGGCGCAATGTGTGCATGGTGGGGGGGTGTTCTGAGTCTTTGTCATGTGATTCATCAGGTGATTAGTCAGGTGATTCCTTTCTTTTCTGTCTCTGTGTGTGTGTTCTGGTAAAACAGCAGACCTGTGGACATCCTAAAACTACTGTAAGTTAACCTGTTATTTTTATACACGATAAAATGTCAGTACTCTTTCTAACAACTCACCACTATGCCCAATATTTAACGAGGTATCGACAGGCCAAAACAAACCAAACACAGGCCAATAATCCCCTAAAATAGACTCAGTAGCTCAGTGGTTCATGCACTCCTAGTGTGGCCCAGCTTCATTCCCCAGTCAGAACTTGCCTGGAACATCTGTAGTGGCTACAATTGGCCTCAGCATCACTGGATTAGGGAGGTGTGACAATCAGCCAGTGCTCCTGATCACTATGGCATCTGTCTGTGCATGGATGTTGGGTCAGGACTATCAGGCTAGTAGGGCCAGAAGGAACAACTTCCATTTATCCAAAATTCCTCACCTGAAAGATTATCTTGGAGGAAGAAATGGGCACTGAACAGGAAGGTAGAAACTGGAGAGAGGGATCACAGTCAAAGAGGAGGTGGGAGGGTGGGAGTGAGGCAGAGTAGTTTCAGAGAGTTAACAGATCAGTTTCCACTGGGGGAGGAGACAGAGTGAGTCAGATCCACAGCCAATGACTGGACAATACTCAGATTTTATCAGACTGTACTGACAGCAATACTCAGATTACATCCCAAAAATTTACAGATAATTAATAAACAGGAATAAAACAAACATTTCAAAAACTGGGCTCTTCAGGATCATCTTACCCTTCTGTTGTACTTCCTGCCCTTTTTTGCACACTTTATGGGCTGCGCAGGATCTGCAGTCCATGGTTGTACACATGAAGCCCTCGACACATCGACACTTGGTGTTGGAGGTACCCGTGCAGGGAGCGAGGATCAAAAACTTACCTTTCAAAACAGAAAAGCAAATGTCACTGACAATGTATGAGGAATGGCACTGGATATAGTGAGAGAGAAACATGGATACAGAGAGAGGAAAACAGAATCAGAGAGAGAAAAACATGGACAAGAAGACAGAAATAGAGAGATAGAAACACAGAGAGAGAAAAACAGAGAGGGAGAAACAGAGAGAGGGAGAGAGAAACTGGAATAGAGTAACCGTAATAGGGTGAGTAGCATAGACAGAACCAGAAAAGTGGAGGGTAACAGAGACACTGGAAAGATTATAACTCAACTCAGTAAAACAAACAATGGATCAGTCTTTCATCGGACCTCAGTAAGATTGATAAATGAGGTAAATGGACCCAGTCTGAATGTAATCAAGGTCCTTCAATACCCGACTACTTTAATTGGGACATCTGAATTTTCAGGGGGTGCAGTTTGTCCAGGATTGGATTGCTAACAGAGCAACTCCTGCAGGGAGGCCCAAACCTCTGGAGCTGGCCCTGCCTGAGCTACACTGACTGCTCCCTTTCTTTCCGACCACCAAATGAATCAGGATCTGTTACTGAGTGCCCAGCGAGACAGCACCTGGTAACATCTGCAGAAGGCACCTACCTCCCAGACACTGCTGGCACCTGTGGCAAGAGCGTCGAGTATTCGGGCTAGCTGTATACGATCCTGCTGGACAGGGTATGCACTGACCACTGTTAAAATTCAGAAATGAGCCTGTTAACAAGAAAGACAGTTACTTATCGATAGTGTACAACCAGTGCAGTTTCTCCCCACTCCTCCCCTCAACACTTATCCAGAAATTCAGTTCTTTAAGAAGTGTTCACCCTCCAGTACCTCACCCATTCTAAGAATGTCAGCGAACATGAAGGGCAGCAGTCAAGATTTGCAGAGCTATAGGGAAAGGTCATGAGATGAGGATTAATTGGATATCTCTTTCAGAGTGCCAGTACAGGCATGATGGGCTGAATGGTCCCCCATGTTATATCATTCTATGAGTCTGATCCTGACCCCACAGGTAGTTTGCTGCAGGATTCACTGGTTAGTGATCAGGGCAGTTTAATACAAATTAGGTTTGTGTTCTGAGACATTGCTCTTCCACATCTGGGAATTGGAGTTGAATTCCCCTTCAACAGGGGCTGGAGGGGAAGGAAAACACCCGATATTCCCAACTGACTCTCAACAAACAAACTTCCACTGAGCTGGGTCACTCAGAATCAGTGAAATTAAGCCTAACCCAGGCCACTCGATTCACCTCCCTCCCTCTCCCTGCCCTTCCTTCCCTCCTACCCTCTGTCTTCTTCTCGTTCTCCCTCGCTCCAACTCTCACCCCTCCACCTGTCATGGAGTAGGGTCAATGGCAGGGGAGGCAAAATATTCCTGCACTCCTCAAGTACTCCCATAGGATTTCCCACAGGATCCTTCACCCTATCGGCTGGGGAAGGGGACATGTGCACAAAATCCAGGCTGACACTCCAGTACAGTCCTGAGAGAGTGCTGCACTATCAGAGGTACCATCTTTCGGATGAGATGTTAACCCAAGGCTCCATCTCCCCTTTCAGGTGGATGCAAAAGATCCCATTGCATTATTTAAAAGAAGAGCAGGTGAGTTCTCCCCGGTGTCCCAGCTAATACTTATCCATCAATCACATCACAACAAGAGATTATCCAGTCATTTATCACATTGCAGTTTGTGGGAGCTTGTATGCACAAAAAGCCGTGTGTCGCCTTTCCTACATTACAACAGTGACTTGAAAAAGTATTTAATTGGCTGTAAAGAGCTTTGGGACATCCTGAGCCTGTGAAAGGTGCTATACAAATGCAAGTTTGTTCTTTCTTTAAAATAAACACTCTGATCCCTCAACCAAACTGAAATTTTAATTCAATCTTTTGAAAGTCAGATTGACACACAGTGATTCTTGAAGTATTTAAATCATCTCTTGTTACATCTGAATCATAATGCTATTTATAACCCTGAAAATTCCCAGTTAGTAATTTCACTTGTATATTATTGTCTATCAATCTGGCTGATGAGTCACTTTCTCACCTTTGTATGGAGCAGCCTAGCAAACCTCGTACATGGTACAAATCTGCCTCTTCACAACTGTCCCCTCAGCCCTGCACCCCCTTAGCCTCTCAGCCCCTCAACCCACACTCCCCATCACTCTCAGCCCTTCATCTCTCAGACCTTCCACCATTTAATGTGTGTATTACATTCACTGCTTGCTGAAACAGCTCAGCTTTATCCTTTCACTGTGTTCGGCTCCTGGTGAGATGTGTCCTCACAGTCACCGATAAACATACTGCTGGCATCATTTGAACCACCAGTGCACACTAGTGCCAAGTGAGGGTGCATGGCTTGGGGGCATACCAGACTGCCAATGTGGAGCCACTGATCGGTGCCCTCTCCTGGCCAGGTACAGAGTAGCAGTGGAGGGAGGCCAGAACAGCTTGTGAGCTCTGCTAAAGATTAACTGCAGGAGGAGGAAGTAATGAGGGGAAAGGGACACAGATTTCCCCAGCCCTCCCAAAAAAATCTTTAATAACCCAATCGCAGATTTCCCTGCGGATGTTTATCTAGAGAGATTTTGGGGAGTTTTTGAGGCAGTTCGACTTCCGGGAATAGCCAGGGATCGGCATCTCAAACAATAGTTCAGGAGCTTTCCCCAGCCCACCGAAAGCTCATTGGCTAAATGGTACTGAGTCACACAGACCAGAAAGATCCCAGCTTCAGGGTGTGCAGCGTGAACCGACAGGCAGTTCTGGAGTAGGTGGGGGGGGGGGGGGATGAGGATGACATTTAGCAATTCTGAGGTGGGAGGGGAAGCAAAAACCAAACCACGATTACCCATCTCTTATTGGTCGGCGCCTGCTGCAAAAATGTGTTCGTGGGCACCAGGTGAGGAACAGGGATGGAATGTGATGCCGTAGGTAGTCAAATAGCCCACCGGCACTCACTTTCTAGGCACACGCATGAAGAAAGGCTAATTCGGCAGAGTGATGGGGCGGGTGGCAACTGTTAATGGGATAGCAATGACCCCAGGACGGGGAGGGGGAGAGGAAGGTGGGGGAGGGGTACGGACCCTGCAGCAAAGTACATTACTCTGTACACACTGAGTCCCGGGAACTGCAAACTGTTACATGGCGATTTGCAAATAATCTAACTTGTGATACTTTCAGAATTCTAATCATTTCGCGACTGCAGGCTTTTGCAGTGATTGTCCCGCCACATACACATTAACTGTGACTAAGGACTCTTTGTAAACAGGAATGTTTCACAAGAATAAAAATCCCTGCAAAATTGTGCAAATGCGTAGTTTTTCCCTCTCCTGCTCTCACTCGCCAAGTTCAACGAGTCTTTGTGAGACCACCCACTGGGATAAAAGGCCAGGGAATCACGGCACAAGTTTGAGAGGGGGCTGAAAGAGCAAAAATATTTTAAAAGCAGACGGATTGTGGACTATTTCCTTCAGAACCCGCACTGCACAGCTGACTGGTAAATAACATCACAGCTAGGATCAGTGATTCTCAATTCCCTTCATTCCAGTCTAAATATTACACTTTAAATTATCACGAAGAATTTAAACTTCTTGTCTCTCCCTCTCAACTGAATTTGAGGGAAAATCCCAAATGTTAGACAATGCTCCAATCCATTCACTAACCAGTACGAATTAGGAGCAGCAAGAAGGTTAGCCGACTCCACCATTCAATTAGATCATGGCTGATCTAATTGTAACCTCAACTCTACATTTCCACCTACCCCCGATAACCTTTCACCCCCTAGCTTATCAAGAATCTATCTACCTCTGCTTAAAAATATTCAAAGTCTCTGCTTCCACTGCCTTTTGAGGAAGAGAATTCTAAAGACTCGTGACTCTCAGAGAAAAAATTTCTCCTCATAAGGGCGACCCCTTATTTTTAAACAGTGACCCCTAGTTCGAGATTCTCCCACAAGAGGAAACATCCTTTCCACATCCACCCTCTCAAGACCCCGCAGAATCTTATATGTTTCGAGCAAGTGGCCTCTTACTCTTCTAAACTCCAGCGGATACAAGCCTAGCCTCTCCAACCTTTCCTCAAAAGACAATCCACCCATTCCAGGTATTAGTCTAGTAAACCTTCTCTGAACTGCTTCCAATGCATTTACATCCTTCCTTAAAGAAGGACACTAATACTGTACACAGTACACCAGATGTGGTTTCACCAATGCCCTGTATAGCTGAAGCATAACCTCCCTACTTTTGTATTCAATTCCCCTCACAATAAATAATATTCTATTAGCTTTCCTAATTCCTTGCTGTACCTGCATACTAACCTTTTGCGATTCATGCACTAGGACACTCAGATCCCTCTGCATCTCAGAGCTCTGCAATCTCTCACCATTTAGATAATATGCTTTTTTATTCTTCCTACCAAAGTGGACAATTTCACACTTTCCCACCTTATACCCCATTTATCAGGTCTTTGCCCACTCACTTAACCTATATATATCCCTTTGTAACCTCCTAATGACCTCTTCACAAGTTACTTTCCTACCTATCTTTGTGTCATTAGCAAATTTAGCAACCATACCTTCGGTCCCTTCATCCAAGTCATTTATATAAATTGTAAAAAGTTGAGGCCCTAGCACTGATCCCTGTGGCACACCGCTCATATCTTTCCAACCAGAAAATGACCCATTTATGCCTACTCTCTGTTTCCTGTTAGCTAGCCAATCTTCTATCCATGCCAAAATGTTACCTCCTATACCATGAACTTTTATTTTCTGCAATAACCTTTGATGCGGCACCATATCAAATGCCTTCTGGAAATCTAAGTACAATACATCACCTGTTCCCCTTTATCCACAGCACATGTAACTCCCTCAAAGAACTCCAATAAATTGGTTAAACACGATTTCCCTTTCACAAAACCATGTTGACTCTACCTGATTACCTTGAATTTTTCTAAACGCCTTGCTATAACATCTTTAATAATAGCTTCTAACATTTTCCCTAAGACAGATGTTAAGCTAACTGGCCTGTAGTTTCCTGCTTACTGTCTCCCTCCCTTTTTGAATAAAGGAGTTGCATTGGCTATTTTCCAATCTAATGGAATCTTCCCTGAATCTAGGGAATTTTGGAAAATTAAAACCAATGTATCAACTATCTCACTAGCCACTTCTTTTAAGACCCTAGGATGAAGTCCATCAGGACCCAGGGACTTGTCAGCCTGCAGCTCCAACAATTTGCTCAGTACCACTTCTCTGGTGATTGTAATTTTCCTTGAGTTCCTCCCTCCCTTCCATTTCCTGATTTACAGCTATTTCTGGGATGCTACTTGTACCCTCTATAGTGAAGACCAATGCAAAATATCTGTTCAATTCATCTGCCATCTCTTTGTTATCCATTATTAATTCCCCAGGCTCAGTTTCTATAGGACCAACGCTCACTTTGTTAGCTCTTTTATTTTTAAAATATCTATGGAAACTCTTACTATTTGTTTTGATATTTCTAGCCAGATTTCTCTCGTATCCTAATTTTTCCCTCCTTATTAATCTTTTAGTTGTTCTTTGCTGCTTTTTATATTTTGTCCAATCTTCTGACCTGCCACACATCTTTGTGCAATTATATGCTTTTTCTTTAAATTTGATATTATCTTTAACTTGTTTAGTTAACCACGGATGGTGGATCCTCACCTTGGAATTTTTCTTTTTCATTGAAATGTATCTATTCTGTGCATTCTGAAATATCCCCATAAATGTCTGCCACTGCATCTCGATTGACCTATCCCTTAACCTACTTTGCCAATTCACTTTTGCTAGCTCTGTTTTCATGCCCTCATAATTGCTCTTATTTAAGTTAAAAATACCCACTCTTCTCTCCCTCAAACTGAATGTAAAATTCAATCATATTATGATCACTGCTGCCTAGGGACTATGATTATGAGGTCATGAATTAATCCTAGCTCGTTGCACAATACCAGACTGATTGATCTTGGATTATATCCTGTCTGACATCAACAGATTTCAAAATATTGACAACATTTGTGTTGAAAATAGAAAAACAGAGACAGAGACTGAGTGAGAAACTGACACAGTGAGTTAAAGAGAGATCTAGATAGTGAGAAAGAGCGATTGAGAAAATGAATGAGAAACTGCAACAGAGGGAGACTGAGTGAGATACTGAGATAGTGAAAGAGACATAGTGAGAGAGACTGAAAGACTGAGTCTGCGGCAAAGTTAAATAAAGCAGAGGAAGAATGAGACATATAGAGAGCGCTGTACCTTTATAGATGAAGTCGAAATCTATTAATAAATTCCCAACATTTATAAATCTGTATTTAGAGTTTTGGTCCCAGTTTTGCTCAGTGGCTTTTCCACTGAACCAGTGAGTGAATATCCCGGGTTTAGAGCCAGAATCAGCAAATCTGCCACACAGCAACAGTGAAACACACTGAGAGCGCAGCAAAGAGCTTCGCAAGTCAAAGACAGGATCGCTAGCAGTAGGTCGCAGCCGGGACTATTCTCCAGCACAGACAGGTTCATCCCCTACCTGCAGGACAGTCACTGCCCGAGGACATGTTGATGTTCACCCACAGGATCAGCACAAACAGCAGAAGAGCCAGTTCCATCCTCCCTGTACAGAGCTACACAGCAAACTGAGTGAGGCTACTCTCGGTCCCTGTGTGTTCATTCGGTGCCTTTGAGACGGGAGGGGGCGGCTGGGACTGACGTACTGAGGGGGGGTGGGGGGGGGGGAATCCCCAGAATGTGAGAACCGTGCGGGTGAGGATTAACGCTGCGCTCCACCCCCTAAAGAACCACGACCCCCGCCCCCCCCCCCCAACCAGGAGTGGAAAATACCCCGCTGCACTTAAACTGCTTGTTCCCCCTCCCCCACAGACTCTAATTGTGAAGCTGAATTGGCCTCAGGACCCTGTGTGCTTTGTTGCTCTTCTACTCCCCGTGGCTAGGCTCTGGAGTTTCCCTCTAGTTTGACTCTCTGATATTTTTGGTAAATTCTCAATGATGTAAGGGCAGGAGTTATTTAGTACTGAGACTCTGGGGCTGGTCCCCAAAATACTGTAAATACAGAAATGTGTAATAGGGAGAGGAGGAGGCCATTCTGTCTCAGAGCTCCCGGGGCACGGAGTAGCTGTTCTGACTCTGAGCTAGAAGGACGAGATTTCCAGTCTAGGGACTTGAGCACAAAATCCAGGCTACACTGTCTGACCTTCTGTCTTTTGGGTAAAATGTTGGACTGAAGCCCTGTCTGCGCTGTCAGGTGATGTAAAAGATGCCAGGGCATTGTCTGTGGAAGAGTAGGGGAGCTCTCCCCTGTGCCCTGGTAATACGTATCTTCAACCAACAGGTTATCTGGTCATTATCACATTGCAATGCACAAACAGGCTGCTGCATTCCCTGCATTACAACAGTGACTACACAGCAACAACAACTTAGATTTATATAGCACCTTTAACATAACAGAATGTCCCAAGGCACTTCACAGGAGCTTTATAAAGTGAAATTAGACACCGAGCCACATTAGGGCGGAGGCCAAAAGCTTGTCAAAGAAGTAGGTTTTAAGGAGTGTCTTAAGGAAGAGAGAGGAAACGAGTCGGAGAGAGAATTCCAGAGTTCTTTCTAAAGTAATTAATTGGCTGTAAAGTGCATTGGGATGTTATGAAAGGTCCTATATAAATGCAAGTCTTTCTTCTTCAGCCCCTAGTCCCTGTTCCACCATTTAATTAGATCATGGTTGGTCTGTATCTTAACTCCATTTTCCTGCATTTGCTTCATATCCCTGGATACCTTAGCCAACAAAAATCCATTGAACTCAATTCTGAAACCTGCAACTGACCTCCAGCATCCACAGATTTCCGCTACCCTTTGTGTGGGCAAAATCCTTCCTGATCTCACTCCGGAATGTCCTGGTTCTTTTATGCCCCCTTGTTCCGGATTCCAGAAGAGACTGTTTTCTGTTTCCAACATATCAACCTCATTTCACCATTTTAAACACTTTGATTAGATATTTGATGAACAAACATATGTAGCATAAATTCAGTTAACAGTAAGAGGCAGTGCATATATTCAGATATCTTCATCTCACTTTTCTATACTGTCTCTTTCCTAAACCCCACACTCACAACGATAAGAATTTATAATTTTTAGCTCCAGGTATGAAAAATTGTGCATTGAACAGAGCTGTTCCCTATTTTGCACTTTTTTTTGAAAATTATAGCATTTATGGATGGTCCCTTAACTCCTGGAATTTGACTGCGGTTCCTCATCATTAAATTAACATTGTTGTGGTTTCTTCGGTTGTCAAACTCCTGGTTATATCTGTTAATCTCCATACAGTATCGTTGTATTGTGGTCTCGGTGTGTGTTGTCAAATTTGGTCTCCTTCATAGTTAGCTGCATTGAGGTCCCAATATAAATGGGTCTGTCTCAAGCCCCCTGCCCCCACAGCATCCCAGTTGGAACGATTTGAGAATATTCAGCATGATCCTAACTGACTCTCCACACTTCAGTAAACAGTGTTGATCTGACTCTAACACTCCAATAAATACTGTCAGTGTCAGAATCCTGTGACAAACACCAGGTTAACTGCTGTTACTCACAACAATTGCAATTAGGAATTTGGGATGAAGTGTTCAGCAATGAGTCAGCTGGTTAAACCAATGGTATGCAGTGTGATGGCCAGGAATGTCCCTGATCTGTGTCAACTGATTTCAGTGCCCCTTGGCTAAGGCGGGGAAAGCCAACCAAGATCCCCACTCCTGATCACTATCCCATGAACTCACCAGCACCCACCCCCTCCCTCGGCAGTGCATGCATGTGGATGTCAAGTGGGGACACAGGATTGGGTTTATCAGCGCTGCCTCTCACAGCTGAGTAGTTTCCAGATACTCTAGACATGAAGCTCCTCCCATTTTGATTGCATCTTCCCACTTTGCCCCTGTTTTCCTCGATTCCCTTCTCACTCAAATATGCTACTGGCTTCCCCTTAGACACATCAATGCTGTCCGCTTCAGTCACTCTTTGTGGTAATAAAGTTGCACATTCTCACCGCTCTCTGAGTAAAGAAATTTATTCTAGATTCTTTATTTGATCTGTTAGTGACTATTGTTGGGATTGCTTTCCTGTCTATTTTCTTTCATTTCTTTAAACACAGACATCAGTTATAACAACTGCAAAATCAAATCAAATCAATCCAACATGAGTACTCACTCAAATCATACAACACAATTCCATTTATATGATTCTTTATTATTGAGTTCACAATCCACTATAAGAACTCAGGTACCAAGCTTTACCATTCCAGCCTGACTACAACAAAGAGTAGTTTGCTCTAAACATTTATACCAATTCTATCTTGATCTCTACATTCCATGCATACTAACACTAAACTACAATACTTTAAAGGCACTCAAAGCAGGGGTCAGATAACATTGAGCCAAGAAGATACCCTCATGTTCATTATTCTCTCCCAATGATTCCATTACAATGCTTATATGGGTCACCCAAGCACTTTACTCACTTTATTGCTATAAACAGTGACCAAACAACATGTCCCAGAACCTCAAGACATGGATGAATGACTTTCTATCAACTAGGCCTGCTTCACTGTTCTGTGGTCCCCATTCTTCTTCTTTCTGTTCTTTCTGCCAGGGGTTATCTGGGTCATTTGTAAGGTCATCTTAGCTTGCTCAACTGCATTGTCCAGCTGTAGTCCTATTTTTCAAACACACCATCCATAATAAATTAAGATTACCAACTTAATGAGCTGAAAAACCACCAGCATAAGAATTAAGTGTACCATCGTGTTCATCACACCAGCAGCTATCGGGTTCCATCAGAATAATGATTCCCACAGCTGACAGGCCCAATTTGTTCCAATGTTGTGCGAACATTCTCAATTTCAGACCTGTGATGATTAATGTCCACAACGATCGCTTGATTCAAACACTGAAGATGTTGAAACACTGTTTTCCATTTCCACATCTCCTTCTTCCAAATAGCAACATGATTAGGATCAATTTGGGGTTGCTGCAAACTCAGAATCTCAGGATGCCATTTTAAAGTATGTTGGTCTGTGATCACTTTGTGTCGATAGAATTTTAAATGATCATACTCCACAATTAGAAGAGATTGATCAGAACAGTAAAATGCAACTTCTGGATATATGGAGATCTGTATCTGATCATTAGCAACAACAAACCCATAACAAAGAAACAAATTATGTGCACACTATCTTCCAAACCCCATATCCACAATTACAGATTCATTTAGCCTCTGCACTTCAACACTGCATGATTGCAATTGTTCCATACAGCAATTACCATTACCCTGATGGATATTAATACATACACATACTTGTCATCAGACATCCAGCAAAATCGCAAATCAATTTCGATTGAATTTGTAAACCCATGCTGACATCTATGGATCCCAAAATAACATAAAACAATTAAGCTTCAGGTAAAATTTCAAAACAGAATTGTTGCTCAGTGAATTAAAAACAGAACTAATCTGATAATAGAAAGCACAAAACCACAAGGCTGCTTGAGGAATTAACTTCTCTGCATTTCAAAAGAAGACAAACCCAGACATTAACAATCGATGCCAGCTGGTGTCAGCTTCTCGCAGCCTTGAGTAAACTTAAAATTCTGTGAAACAATTCTGTAATACAATCTAACTACAAGATGTCTTCAGATTGTTGGACACACAGCAGCAAAATTCCCTCTTTTTTCTGGTCACACATTCTAGGACCACCAACATAGTTAAACAATCAACGTCACCTCAAATCACTGACAACTTGAAATTGATCAGAAATTCAAAAAATGCCAATTATTTATGTTATCCAGAAGTAGAGATTCTCACATAATTTACAATAACCAGAACTGAAAGGTGGCCCAATGAAAGTTGGGATCTCACAATTTAACAGGTTAATCAATCCCAGTAATTCCAATTTAATTCAGACCAATATTTAAAACATACACAATTCAGCTACAACCAGTGAAACAGAAACATTCACACATGCTTAGAAACAAAGTGAATGACTTCATCTTTTTCTTTCCTTTCTTGGGCATTTTTATGAATTACTGTAAAAGAGAGCACTGAATAAAACTGAACAAAGGTTAGCTTTCACAGCAACATTCCAAGACTAGAGTTGAAGAGGGCAGGGTTTCCCATGCTTGCAAGTTCAGAAACATCCACACCAGCTTCCTTAATTTCAAATACAATTGAAGACATCAAGGAATGACTTTACTGTCCTGCTTCACTCCTCTGTGTTCCCTGTTGAACAGAACTGAAAGCTGTTTGAAATCATCGTGTGCTGATCCCACAAACAGTGAGGTACATTGAAATACATGGGTAATGTGAACCCTCATTCCGACAACTATCTTATATTTGAACCCCCTTGTTATGGACGCAACCACAAGTAAAAACAATTTCCCCACATCCACCTATTGAACCCCTTCATAGTTTTAAGCACCTCTATCAGATCTCCTCATTCCCTTTTCCAGAGAAAAGAGCCAGCATGCTCAATCTATCCTGCACTTTTTCTAGTGCCTCAGTATCCTTTTTGTAGTATATATTTCACAGCTTCCAGTACGAACAGATCAGGAGCCCCCATATTCCCATTCCATGTACATTACCCTCAACTCTGTAAGTATCAGTGTACCCCAGTAAAGATACAGCTTCCCCTACTTTACCACACAGGTGAGACATCACAGGGAAATGCTCAATCAGCCCCATTTGTCTGGGTGGTGCACCAGGAGGCATCCGACATCCATGGAACCCAGTGAGAGTCAGCACCTTCAGGGGAGGAGGGGACCTGAACCCCTGTGAGAGTCAGCACCTTCAGGAGAGGAGGGGATCTGAACCCCAGAGAGTCAGCACCTTCAGGAGAGGAGGGGGCCTGAACCCCAGTGAGAGTCAGCACCTTCAGGAGAGGAGGGGATCTGAACCTCAGTGAGAGTCAGCACCTTCAGGAGAGGAGGGGACCTGAACCCCAGTGAGAGTCAGCACCTTCAGGGGAGGAGGGGACCTGAACCCCAGTGAGAGTCAGCACCTTCAGGAGAGGAGGGGATCTGAACCCCAGAGAGTCAGCACCTTCAGGAGAGGAGGGGGCCTGAACCCCAGTGAGAGTCAGCACCTTCAGGAGAGGAGGGGATCTGAACCTCAGTGAGAGTCAGCACCTTCAGGAGAGGAGGGGATCTGAACCTCAGTGAGAGTCAGCACCTTCAGGAGAGGAGGGGATCTGAACCCCAGAGAGTCAGCACCTTCAGGAGAGGAGGGGATCTGAACCCCAGAGAGTCAGCACCTTCAGGAGAGGAGGGGGCCTGAACCCCAGTGAGAGTCAGCACCTTCAGGGAAGGAGGGGGCCTGAACCCCAGTGAGAGTCAGCACCTTCAGGAAAGGAGGGGGCCTGAACCCCAGTGAGAGTCAGCACTTTCAGGAGAGGAGGGGGCCTGAACCCCAGTGAGAGTCAGCACCTTCAGGGAAGGAGGGGGCCTGAACCCCAGTGAGAGTCAGCACCTTCAGGAAAGGAGGGGGCCTGAACCCCAGTGAGAGTCAGCACCTTCAGGAGAGGAGGGGACCTGAACCCCAGTGAGTGTCAGCACCTTCAGGAGAGGAGGGGGCCTGAACCCCAGTGAGAGTCAGCACTTTCAGGAGAGGAGGGGGCCTGAACCCCAGTGAGAGTCCGCACTTTCAGGAGAGGAGGGGGCCTGAACCCCAGTGAGAGTTAGCACCTTCAGGGGATGACAGAGGAATAAACAATGATAAAGAAAGAATTTTACATTGTGTAACTGATAGTTGGGAATGTTTGGTGTTGTAATGGGGAAATCCCACACTACGTTGACATGATTGTTTACAAAATGAATCTAGAAAGTCAGATTGACAATGCACAATTACACATTTTATTACTGGGTCATTACATCAGTGTGGGATGAATAGTGAGCCATTAGTTTAAAAAAGTATACATTTTGGTTTTAGCATTTTCCTCGTTGCTGTCGGTTTCCAGAAGTTACTAGCAACCCTATCAGCCCCCCATATCCCCCCCTGCATCCCCACCCCCAACAACCCCTCCCCGCAGCGCCTACCCCCAGCAACCCCCACCCCGCGCACCTCAATGGTAGTGAAAATGGGGAGGGATGTATACCGTATACCATATAATACATAATGTGCAGCTGAATCAATATCAGGTTTGTTGTTTGTTGTGTGAGGGACTGTGTGCATATAGTCAACACTGCCTCCAAATTCCTCATGTGTTAGTGTTGTCCTCAATGTGCGGAAGTGAAAATTCTTCAGGAAAATGGCACAGGAAGGTCATCATATCTTTTTGGCATACTTCTGCTTTTATAGAAATTGGAAAGTGAATGACTGAAAATGTTACGGCATGAGTGGGAGTTGCCTAGTAACAGCAGAGTTGAGTGGAAATCCAGTCCATCCCTTTGTGCAGTCTGTGCCGGATTCATTAATCTCAGTAGGAACCCGGTAAGGGAGGGGCTACAATTCTCATAAGTAACCCTGGGCTGGGGAAGCTAACACCCACTCCCCCACCCTCAACGTTCCTGCTTAACTGTCCACATGCGTAGTGTTTGGACGATGGCATCCACAGTCGAATAGCCAATGACACGCACTGGCCGGAATTTTACACCTCCACCCCAAGGGGGGGGGGGGGTGTAAAATTGTGCAGGATGGTGGGAGTGCCATGCCCGTCATCTATCTGCTTCCACTGGTATCATACCAGCAGCGGGGGAGGTGGCAGGCAACCCAGCCACCCGTAGGCTAATTGAGGCTCTTAAGCGGCCACTTAATGGCTCTGCCTGCCGCTGCTGGTATTTTACCAGCAGCAGATGGGCACTTTGCCACCTGAGGAGGCCGCCCAGTCATACCTGTAATACCGGGCACCCTGTACCCCATGGAGAGCTGCCCCTGCCCTCCCCCACAATAGCACAGACCGTCCCCACTAGAACACTCCCCCACCCTCACAATTGAGCTGCCCCCCCCCCCTCCCCTCGCCGGGGTCTGGCCGAATGGCCCCAGTGAGCCCCAACCTCACTTACCTGTTCCAAGGCCAGTGTCCATGCTTCCTCTTCTTGCTGGGTGCAGTTCCAGCAGTGGCCACAGCTCCTAATGGTGCTGCTGGGACTGAAGAGCTGGTGGCCCTCTGATTGGCTGATAGCTCTTGGAGGTGGGACATCCGGCCTCAGAGGGGCAGAAGCCATGATTGCAGGAAATTCCAGTCAGTGTCTCTTGGCTCACACTTTAATAATGCCCACTTGGGAAGAGGTACTGGAGGGTCTCCAACCCCTCCTTTGTGGGTAAAGCTCCCCAGAAGAACTAACCCCCAACTTGGGGACTGACGTGGCACAAAACTAATGGGTGTGGGAAATAGAAATAGTAGATTGTTGCTGTCTTGGGGCAGTGTCGAGGGAACTTTACAAACATAGAAAACAGGGCAAGATCCATCCAGCCTGTGCCATCAGTCATGGTAAAAGCTGCAAGCACCATCACCTTCTCCTGAGAGAGGCAAAACACAGAAATTAAAAAGTATCTGTCATCTGAAAAAAAAAACTCACAGCCCCAGGACATCCCAAAGCACTTTATACCCAATAAAGTGTAATCATTGTTATAATGTAGCAAAGGCAGCAGTCAGTTTATGAACAGCAAGCTCACAAACAACATTCTGATAATGACCAGATAATCCATTTTAGTGATGTTGGTTGAGGGATAAATATTGGGCCGAACATTTGGGAGAGCCCCCCCCTGCTCATCTTTAAGTAGTGCCGGGAATCTTTTACATCCACCTGAGCGGGCGGACCTGGCCTCAGTTTAACATCTCATCTCAACTACGCCGTATCAGGCAGTGCAGCACTTCCTCAGCCCTGCATTCGGAGTATCAGCCTGGATTTTGTCCTCAAGTTCCTCTGAAGTGGGACTTGAACCCACAACTTTCTGATTGAGAGGTGAGAGAGCTTCCCATCGACTCGTGGCTACACTCAGAAACCATTACATGATGAATACTGCAACGATGCAGCAATCGGGCACTTGCATGAGACAGGGTTCGGGAACACACATGGTGCGGGGCTGGTATGTGGAATGTAGATTAACATGAGACAGCATCCCTCCGGGGTGGGGGGGGGGGATGGAGGGAAAGAATAAATCGGAGTTAAAGAGAGGGAAAATGCTTGTCAGTAAAAATCAACAGCATTGAAACAATGCTCTTATAATATTCTTGTCAAGCTATTATTTAGTCATATATTTTGGCTCCTGCTTGTGTCAGAGTTACTTGTTTTTTTTTAAAAGTTCTCAGTGCTTTCAGACAGGAAAAGTGTGCAAATCAGAGAATAGACTCGACCCCGCACAACCGTCAGCAGTCAGGTTGACGGTGGGCCGCTTTGATGAGGGAGCTCACTCTATCAGTGATGTCACCATGTGGGCAGGACGGAGGGAGGCCAACTCATTGTGTGAGTACGGACTGACTGCTCTCAACTGTGTGAACATCGCAACAATTACATAATCCCTTTAAAAACAGTCTCTCTCTGCTGCACACTTCAGCCTACCCAGGCAAAGTTACTGGGCACTGGGCACCTAGAGCCCGTGGTGGGGGACACTCAGTAAAGCTCACTCAATATTAAACCTTTCACCTCAGTGAAGAAGCTTCAGGTGATCAGAGCACAAACTGAGATATCAGGCTCAGAGTTTCATTTAATGTTTGTCTAGTTAGTCACTAAGCTCCAAGATCCAGTTAGGGTGCCAAGTGAGGGCAACAGTTTGTAAAATTTGCCCCCTTATATCACAAAATGAATGTATACTATAAATATAACAATGTATACGATTAAAGTAATGTGTATACCATGAATATAACACATATACATGCACACACCATGAATTTAACATGTATGCCATGGCTGTAATGTTTGTATCATGAATATTCCAGACGTATACCATGAACTTAACATGTGTACCTATTGTATACCATGAATATAACCTGTATACCATAGGTATAGCATGAATCTAACATGTACCATGGGAATAACAACCATGAATATAACATCTATACCATGGGTATAACATGATTCGATGAGGGTCAATAAGCAAAGAACAATTACATTATAATTTATAAAGGAAAAAAGAAAGACTTGCATTTATATAGCGCCTTTCATGACCTCAGGACATCCCAAAACGCTTTACAGTCAATGAGATAGTTTTGAGGTGTGGTAACTGTTGTGCTCTGCTGAGTTAGCTGATGTTGCTCGGGCCAGGGGTAGGAGTTCTGCATCTGGACTCGGGATGAGAAAGTAGGCCGGGAGCCCTGACCCTGAGGGCTGCCCACAGTGGGAATGTGCTGATGGTGCATGAGGACAGGATGAGGCCCAGCTGGGAGGGATCCTGCATTTAAGGTTACTTATGGGGTAATTTGTTGAAGCTGTTTAAAATTATGAAAGGATGAGATAGAGTAGACAGAAACAGATTGTTTCCAGTGGTCAAGTGGAAATAGATATAGGATTCAGGATAGAGAGAAAGGGAAGCCTTTTTGTTACACAGAGTGTTGTGAGTCTGTGGAATGCACAATCTTAAACAGTGATTGAACAGAGAACATGTCAACATTGAAGAATAAATTAGACAGATAGTTGAAGGGAAAGCTGATAAAGGGATATGGGAATGGGTGGGCACTGAGATCAGGGACTAGGGCTGACATGGAGAACACAACAGGGACTAGTTGTGCTGTAGGCTCTGTTTGCTCACATCTGAACATAGACACATAACTCGTACAGAGTCAACACCTTCAGAGAGGAACGGGGAAAATGATCCAAAAAGAAGTCCATGAGATAAAAGGGATTTTTATTGTCGATGAATCAGGGACGGATGCAAGTGATCCTATCTTTCGGATGCGATATTAAACCGAGGGTGCATGTGAAAGATCCCACGGCACTATTCGAAGAAGAGCAGGGGAGTTCTCCCTGGTGTCCAAGTCAATCTATATCCCTTACCCAACATCACCAAAACCTTGGCTTAGTGGTAGCACATGCCCTTCTGAGTCAGAAGGTTGTGGATTCAAATACCATTCCAGAGACTTGAGTTTATACTCCAGGCTGACACTCCAGTGCCAGTACTGAGGGAGCAACCATCAGAGGTGCCATCTTTTGAATGTGATATTAAACTGAGACCCTCTCTGCCCTCTTGGGTGGACGTAAAAATCCTATGGTACTATTTCATAAAGGAACAGGGGAGCTCTCCCCGATGTCCTGGCCAATATTTATCCCTCAACCAACATTACTAAAAACAGTTTATCTGATCATTATAACATTGCTTGTGGGAGCTTGCTTATATGATAACAGTCACTGAACTTCAAAGTAATTCAGAGTACTTGAAGCATTTGGAGATTTATCTGACAGATGGACCTCTATAAATATAAAGCACAAGCAAAATACTGTGAATGCTGGAAATCTGAAATAAAAACAGAAAATGCTGGAAACAATCAGCAGTTCAGGCAGCATTTGCAGAGAAAGAAACATAGAACATTACAGCGCAGTACAGGCCCTTCAGCCCTCGATGTTGCGCCGACCTGTGAAACCATCTGACCTACACTATTCCATTTTCATCCATATGTCTATCCAATGACCACTTAAATGCCCTTAAAGTTGGCGAGTCTACTACTGTTGCAGGCAGGGCGTTCCACGCCCCTACTACTCTCTGTGTAAAGAAACTACCTCTGACATCTGTCCTATATCTATCACCCCTCAACTTAAAGCTATGTCCCCTCGTGTTTGCCATCACCATCCAAGGAAAAAGGCTCTCACTATCCACCCTGTCCAACCCTCTGATTATCTTATATGTCTCTATTAAGTCACCTCTTCTCCTCCTTCTCTCTAACGAAAACAACCTCAAGTCTCTCAGCCTTTCCTCGTAAGACCTTCCCTCCATATCAGGCAACATCCTAGTAAATCTCCTCTGCACCTTTTCCAAAGCTTCCACATCCTTCCTATAATGCGGTGACCAGAACTGCACGCAATACTCCAGGTGCGGCCGCACCACAGTTCTGTACAGCTGCAGCATGACCTCGTGGCTCCTAAACTCAATCCCCCTACTAATAAAAGCTAACACACCATATGCCTTCTTAACAGCTCTATTAACCTGGGTGGCAACTTTCAGGGATTTATATACCTGGACACCAAGATCTCTCTGTTCATCTACACTACCAAGAATCTTCCCATTAGCCCAGTATTCTGCAATCCTGTTACTCCTTCCAAAGTGAATCACCTCGCACTTTTCCGCATTAAACTCCATTTGCCATCTCTCAGCCCAGCTCTGCAGCCTATCTATGTCCCTCTGTAACCTACAACATCCTTCGGCACTATCCACAACTCCACCGACCTTCGTGTCATCCGCAAATTTACTAACCCACCCTTCTACACCCTCATCCAGGTCATTTATAAAAATGACAAACAGCAGTGGCCCCAAAACAGATCCTTGCGGTACACCACTAGAAACTATACTCCAGGATGAACATTTACCATCAACCACCACCCTCTGTCTTCTTTCAGCTAGCCAATTTCTGATCCAAAGCACTAATTCACCTTCAATCCCATACTTCCGTATTTTCTGCAATAGCCTACCGTGGGGAACTTTATCAAACGCCTTACTAAAATCCATATAGACCACATCCACGGCTTTACCCTCATCCACCTGTTTGGTCACCTTGTCAAAAAACTCAATAAGGTTTGTGAGGCACGACCTACCCTTCACAAAACCGTGCTGACTATCTCTAATGAACTTATTCTTTTCAAGATGATTATAAATCCTATCTCTTATAACCTTTTCCAACATTTTACCCACAACCGAAGTAAGGCTCACAGGTCTATAATTACCAGGGCTGTCTCTACTCCCCTTCTTGAACAAGGGGACAACATTTGCTATCCTCCAGTCTTCCGGCACTATTCTTGTCGACAATGACGACATAAAAATCAAGGACAAAGGCTCTGCAATCTCCTCCCTGGCTTCCCAGAGAATCCTAGGATAAATCCCATCTGGCCCAGGGGACTTATCTATTTTCACACTTTCCAAAATTGCTAACACCTCCTCCTTGTGAACCTCAATCCCATCTAGCCTAGTAGTCTGTATCTCAGTATTCTCCTCGACAACATTTTCTTTCTCCACTGTAAATACTGACGAAAAATATTCATTTAACACTTCCCCTATCTCCTCCGATTCCACACACAACTTCCCACTACTATCCTTGATTGGCCCTAACCTATCTCTAGTCATTCTTTTATTCCTGATATACCTATAGAAAGCCTTAGGGTTTTCTTTGATCCTATCCGCCAATGACTTCTCGTGTCCTCTCCTTGCTCTTCTTATCTCTCCCTTTAGATCCTTCCTGGCTAGCTTGTACCCCTCAAGCGCCCTAACTGAGCCTTCCCGTCTCATCCTAACATAAGCCTTCTTCTTCCTCTTGACAAGCTCTTCAACTTCTTTAGTAAACCACGGCTCCCTGGCTCGACAACTTCCTCCCTGCCTGACAGGTACATACTTATCAAGGACACGCAATAGCTGCTCCTTGAATAAGCTCCACATTTCGATTGTGCCCATCCCCTGTAGTTTCCTTCCCCATCCTACGCATCCTAAATCTTGCCTAATCGCATCATAATTTCCTTTTCCCCAGCTATAATTTTTGCCCTGCGGTATATACCTGTCCCTGCTCATCGCTAAGGTAAACCTAACCGAATTGTGATCACTATCACCAAAGTGCTCACCAACTTCTAAATCTAACACCTGGCCGGGTTCATTACCCAGTACCAAATCCAATGTGGCATCGCCCCTGGTTGGCCTGTCTACATACTGTGTCAGAAAACCCTCCTGCACACACTGGACAAAAACAGACCCATCTAAAGTATTCGAACTATAGTATTTCCAGTCAATATTTGGAAAGTTAAAGTCCCCCATAACCACTACCCTGTTACTCTCGCTCCTGTCAAGAATCATCTTTGCTATCCTTTCCTCTACATCTCTGGAACTATTTGGAGGTCTATAGAAAACTCCCAACAGGGTGACCTCTCCTCTCCTGTTTCTAACCTCGGCCCAGACTACCTCAGTAGACGAGTCCTCAAACGTCCTTTCTGCCGCTGTAATACTTTCCTTGATTAACAATGCCACACCCCCCCCTCTTTTACCATCTTCTCTGTTCTTAGTGAAACATCTAAATCCCGGAACCCGCAACATCCATTCCTGTCCCTGCTCTACCCATGTCTCTGAAATGGCCACAACATCGAGATCCCAGGTACCAACCCATGCTGCAAGCTCACCCACCTTATTCCGGATGCTCCTGGCGTTGAAGTAGACACATTTTAAACCAAGCTCTTGCTTGCCAGTGCCCTCTTGTGTCCTTATAACCTTATCTCTGCCCTCACTACTCTCAACATCCTGCACACTGGAACTACAATTTAGGTTCCCATCCCCCTGCTGAATTAGTTTAAACCCCCCCGAAGAGAACTAGCAAATCTCCCCCCCAGGATATTGGTACCCCTCTGGTTCATGTGAAGACCATCCTGTTTGTAGAGGTCCCACCTACCCCAGAAAGAGCCCCAATTATCCAGGAAACCAAAACCCTCCCTCCTACACCATCCCTGCAGCCACGTGTTCAACTCCTCTCTCTCCCTATTCCTCACTTCGCTAGCACGTGGCACGGGCAACAACCCAGAGATAACAACTCTGTTTGTTCTCGCTCTAAGCTTCCACCCTAGCTCCCTGAATTTCTGCCTTAAATCCCCATCTGTCTTCCTACCTATGTCGTTGGTGCCTATGTGTACCACGACTTGGGGCTGCTCCCCCTCCCCCTTGAGGATCCCAAAAACACGATCCGAGACATCACGTACCCTGGCACCTGGGAGGCAACACACCGACCGTGAGTCTCTCTCGTTCCCACAAAACCTCCTATCTGTTCCCCTAACTATGGAGTCCCCAATGACTAATGCTCTGCTCCTCTTACCCCTTCCCTTCTGAGCAACAGGGACAGACTCTGCGCCAGAGACCTGTATCCCATTGCCTACCCCTGGTAAGTCGTCTCCCCCAACAGTATCCAAAACGGTATACCTGTTGTTGAGGAAAACGGCCACAGGGGATCCCTGCACTGCCTGCTGGTTCCCTCTCCTTCCCCTGACGGTAACCCATCTACCTTCTTCTTTTACCTGAGGTGTGACTGCCTCCCGATAACTCCTCTCAATAATCCCCTCTGCCTCCCGAATGATCCGAAGTTCCTCCAGCTCCAGCTCCAGTTCCCTAACGCGGTCCTCGAGGAGCTGGAGCTGGGTGCACTTCCCGCAGATGCAGTCAGCCGGGACACCCTTGGCCACCCTTACCTCCCACATTCTGCAGGAGGAACATACAACTGCCTTAACCTCCATTCCCACTATTCTAAATTCCCAAGTTAGTAACCAATTACACGATAAAACAAGAAGAGAAATAGAAAAAGCCTTACCTTACCTACACACAACCGAGTCCTTTTTTTGGTAAGAGGAGGAGGGCGGGTGGGGGACACTACAAGAGTAGTGTCTCGGGTTCAGAAACAGCCCAAATATATAGGTTTCTACTTACCCAGCAGTCCCTGCTCCACCGAAACTCCCGATGAAATTGACTTCCCAGCTGTTCACTCCTCGCTCGCAATGCCTGTGCTCCTGGAAAAGCTGCACAACGAAAAGGTAAGAGAATTTACACAGCCCAAATATATAGGTTTCTACTTACCCAGCAGTCGATGCTCCACCGAAACTCCCGATGAAATTGACTTCCCAGCTGTTCACTCCTCGCTCGCAATGCCTGTGATCCTGGAAAAGCTGCACAACAAACAGAGTTAACATTCCAGGTCTATGACCTTTCATCAAATGTAATTTTTTTTTTTCTTGCCGAATTCTGTTGGGTAATAATCTGGTTCCTTTTACACATGGTCAGTTGGGGCAGAGGTGCTCGGGGGCGGCCGAGCCGCTGGAGCTGTGGCATGCGTTGCATGCTCACGCCTGATGGCCGTGTTCTCCACACAGTTTGTATCAACTGGATGACGTCTGCTGCCTCTTGCTGAGCTGCAAGTGACAACATCAACCACACGTGCCACACCACAGTAATTTGGCGTCTGATTGGCCATCAAGAAACCTTGGTGGTTTGAGAACTTGTGTACAACAGTAGCAAGTGGGGGAATGACTAATGGGCTGTAACCTTCATGTAAGGCGTAAGTTACATGAAAAACTACGAGCGTAAACTACACAGTAATTTATTGGTGTTATCAAAAGCTGGAGTTTACTGGCAGCAGTCTGTTCACTGTTCAAATTATTTTCATATAAAGCATTATGTCGAGCAGGAGGAGTGGGGCTAACTGGATGGCTCTTTCAAACAGCTGGCACAGACATATAGAATGATAGTCATAGAATGGTTACAGCACAGAAGAAGGCCATTCAGCCCATCATGTCTGTGCCAGCTCTGTACAAAAGCACCAAGTCCTGCTGCCCCATCTTTTCCATGTAGCACTGCAAATTTTTTCTCTTCAGATAATTATCCAATTCTCTTTTGAAAGCTTCAATTGAATCTACCTCTTCCACACTTTCAGGCAGTGCATTCCAGATCCTAACCACTCACTGCGTAAAAAAGATTTTCCTTATGTCACCATTGCTTCTTTTGCCAATCACCTTAAATCGGTGTCCTCTGGTTCTCGATCAATCCGCCAATGGGAACAGTTTCTCCCCATCTACTCTGTCCAGACCCCTCATGCTTTTGAACACCTCTGTCAAATCTCCTCTCAACTTTCCCTATTCCAAGGAGAACAGGCCCAGCGTCTCCAATCTATCTACTTAACTGAACTTCCTCATCCCTGGAACCATTCTCGTGAATCTTTTCTGCATGAATTTCTCACATCCTTCCTAAAGTGTAGTGCCCAGAACTGGACACAATACTCCAGTTGAGGCCGAACCATGTTTTATACAGGTTTATCATAATCTTCTTGCTCTTGTACTCTATGCCACTATTAATAAAGCCCAGGATACTGTATGCTCTATTAACCAACCTGTCCTGTCACCTTCAATGATTTATGCACATATACCCCCAGCTCCCTCTGCTCCTGCACCCCCTTTAGAATTGTACCCTTTATTTTATATTGCTTCCTACCAAAATGAATCACTTCACACATCTCTGCATTAAATTTCATCTGCCAGTTGTCTGTCAATTCCACCAGCCTGTCTATATCCTCTTGAAGTTTTCACTATCCTCCTCACCATTCACAATGCTCCCAAGCCCATGATGGGCTGAATGGCCTCTTTCTGTGCTGTATGATTCCATAAAACTGTCTTAACAAATACACAGCTGAGAGGACAAGGACTGAAGGTCGTGTGAGGTCAAAGTGCAGACTGCGCGGAGAAAAATCACAGCATTGGTAGGCCAGGTGGTTTCTTGACTACTGGCATGGACCCTCCCCCACTGGGAGGAAATTTGGGCACCTAGTGGAATCCAGTAAGCGCTTCTGATGGTTCAGTCACTCTCTAGAAACACAAACAGACAAAATATACCCTCAGGGTCTTTTGGGGAAGTGATTACAATGGAATTCATTAAGGAGGAGTCCTCATCCATATTGATTCTGTATAACAATTGCCCTCTAAAAAGAAGCCTGAGGGGTGATCTGATAGAGGTCTTTAAGATTATGGAAGGGTTTGATAGGGTAGATGTAGAGAATATGGGGAGTGGGTTGGTTTCTGTGCAGGCGGCAGATTAAACAGCTGAAACTGCCGGTAGCAACCCACGGACTTCAGTCTTTAACTTGAGCACGTTCTTCAGTGCATGGGAAATCTCCGTGGGACAGGTGGGCCTGCTATTTAGAATATGTAAATGATAATTAACTGCTGTTTTAACCCAGGATTCTGATTTTAACTCTGTTCGCACAGGTTTCCCAGGTTTTGTAGAAATCATCAGATAAAACAAGGCGAGAGGACAGCGGGAATTAACAGGGCTGAGCAATTGACAGGCAAGAAAGGCTTTAAATTCTTGCCTAAGTGAAATACTTTAGGTCACAGGACTTGTTCTGAGAGTGTGCCTTCACTGTTTTGGAGGTTATATCCAATCCTTGGAGTTTTTTGCCGTTGATCTGCAATTACTTGCTGCCAACCTTCAGAGCAATATGGGAGCCACAAATGCAGCTCTACCTCGGACCTCGGATGAAGAACAAGAGGAATAGGAGCAGCAACACCAACAGCACCAGCAGCACCAGTAGGAGCACCAGTAGGAGCAGCAACAGCCTTCTCCTCAACCTCCTACCACTCCACATGACAGAGGGGACAGTAGCGTAATGGTAATGTTGGTTTGGCATCCTTCCATCTACAAAAGATGATGGACATGCAGCAAACAATCTATTTAGGTGGGGTGTCTTCTCTTGGTGCATCTTTGCTGATGGCTGTGAGGGCCAATCCTTGAGAGGCAAGTTCTGCCCAAGTGCCGCACGTGAAGCTGCCAGGTGACGCTGTGAGTTGTTGTTTATGACATTGGCGCCTGTTGCCAAGCTGCTGTAGCAACTGGTTGTCATGGTAGTGCACACCAATCCGCAGGATGTGTCATCATTTCCCTCTTTCACCAGCTAGTGACTCCCAGGTGCGACAGTCGACATTTAGGGCCTTCATGTCATGCTTGCAAGCATCCTTGAAGTGGAGCTTTGGGTGACCCACTGATTTGTCTGGCCCTGGCTACCTCACCATACAGAAGGTCCTTGGATATTCAACCCTCTTCCATCCTGTAGACATGTCCGATCCACCGAAGCCGCCTCTGTTCGATTAGTGCCAACACACTTGGGAGCTCTGCCTTTGAGAGGATTGCTGCATTTGTGATTTTATCCTGCCAGGATATACCCTATTAACTGGACTAGTAATCCAGAGGCCTGGACTAATGCTTTGGCGACATGAGCTCAAATCCCACTGTGGCAGCTGGGGGAATTTAAATTCAATTAGTTAATAAATCTGGAATAAAATGCTAGTCTGATGAATAATGATCATGAAACTACTGGATTGTCGTAAAAACCCATCTGATTCACTAATATCCTTCAGGGAGGAAATCTGCTGTCCTTGCCCTGTCTGGTCTACATGTGACTCCAGACCCACAGCAATGTGGTTGACTCTTAACTGCCCTCTGAAATGGCCTAGCAAGCCATTCAGTTGTATCAACACGCTACAAAAGAAGTTGAATAAGAATAAAACCAGGTGACCACCCGCCATCGACCTAGGTACCAGAAATGATAAAGGCAAACCTTGTCCAGTTGACCCTGTAAAGTCCTCCTCACTGATATCTGGGGACTTGTGCCAAAATTGAGAGAGCTGTCCCACAGACTAGTCAAACAAAAGCCTGACATAGTCATACTCATCAAATCATACCTTACAGCCAATGTCCCAGACTAAGATGGCAGTGCAGTGGTATACAGCAGGGAAGGAATGGCCCTGGGAGTCCTCAGCATTGACTCTGGACTCCAGGAAGTCTCATGGCATCAGGTCAAACGTGGAAAAGGAAACTTCCTGCTGATTACCACTTACTGTCTTCCCTCAGCTGATGAATCAGTACTGGTCCATCTTGAACACCACTTGGAAGAAGCACTGAGGGTAGC
Source organism: Heterodontus francisci (assembly GCF_036365525.1). Taxonomy (NCBI): domain Eukaryota; kingdom Metazoa; phylum Chordata; class Chondrichthyes; order Heterodontiformes; family Heterodontidae; genus Heterodontus; species Heterodontus francisci. Next base: position 19,468,560 of record NC_090407.1, on the reverse strand, counting down.
AAGGGTCTAGAATGGAGGACTTCAGTGCCAATCACCAAGAGTCGCTCAGTAGCACCACTGCTGACCAAGCTGGCTGAGTCTTGAAGGACATACCTTCCAGACTGGGCCTGTGGCAGGTGGTGAGGGAACCAACAAGAGGGGAAAAACCTACTTGACCTTGTCCTCACCAGTCTCCCTGTCGTAGATGCATCTGCCCATGACTGTATTGGTGGGAGTGACCACTGCACCATCCTTGTGGAGACCAAGTCCAACTTCACATTGAGGGTACTCTCCATCATGCTGTATGGCACAATCACTGTGCTAAAGGGGATAGACTCAGAACAGATACAGCAGCTCAAAACTGGGCATCCATGAGGCGCTGTGGGCCATCAGCTGCAGCAGAATTGTACTCAATCACAATCTGTAACCTCATGTATCCCTCAGGCTGCCATTACTGTTGTATGTTTGATTAGTCTAGCTAGGAGAGATTACTGAGTCTTTGGTAAGTTTTAACAATAATTAATTTATTACACACTGAGGACATTGGATGAACTTCCCTTGCCACAGCCTTGTTAAGTTGAGTTAAGTCTACACAAGTACGAAGATCACTGTTAGGTTTAGGAACTGGAACCATTCCAGAGCTCCACTCTGTAGGTTTACTGACAGGAGAAATTATTCCCATCCTGGTCACCTCTTCTAGCTGAAGTTGGACTTGCTTCATTAGTGGGTGTGATATCTTCCTAGGCGTGAAAAGACATACAGGTTTGGCATCTTTCTGCAAAGTAGTACTATATTCAGTCTTAAATTTTCCTTGACCAGTAAGCAATTTTGGAAAGTCTTTTTGGAACTGACTCCTGGATTCTTGCTGCCTAACGTCTTCCACTTTCCTGATAAGATTAAGTCTATATAAGCTCTTCTACTTAAAAGAGAAAATTCTGGATTTGTGTAGAAACGTACAGTGTTTCCAATATCTGCTTTCCCTTGTACTGATGTGTTGTCTGTAGCTTTCCCTTGACTTTCAGTTCAATCTCTCCTGGACCATGTAACTGAGTTTCTGTTGGTTGTAGGCAATGTGTTGATAACCATGGCTCATTGTCTGATAAAACTGTTACACTTGCTCCACTGTCCAGCTTAAAGTTGGTGCTATGTCCGTTGACATATATATCTGCAGCCCAGAATGCATGATTAGGGTCATTGATCTCACCAAGGAAGTTTTCTGATTTCTCTTCTGATGGAGATTGTTCGACTTCATTAATAGCTTTATGCATGAAGACTTTTCCTTTAGAACCTGTTAAAGTAGAGGTTTTACTTTGGCACAACTTCCCAAATTTTCTTGCAGTGAAAGCATTCTGTTTTGTTTGTAGGACACTGTTCGTGCCTATGGGATTTTTTGGTGCCACAGCGCTGGCAGGGTCTCGTGGCATCTTGCACTTTCCCTCCCAAGTGTGTCTTCTTTTCTGGTCCTTCTTTTACAGTCTTGTGCTTGAGGAACTATATGGACTTTGAGGTTTCCTGAACCAAGGAATGCTCTGTTCTTCCGGACCTCTGCTTGTCTCACTAGCTGTGTTGCTTTGTCAAGGGTGAGGTCTTCCTTCGACTGCAATAAATCTGATAGGGATTCATCAGCAATACCTGCTACAATGCGGTCTTGTATTAATTCTGATTTTAGGTCTCCATATCTGCATCCTTCCACTCATGTGTAAAGGTTGTTAAGAAAAGCATCTACTGATTCACCTGGTTTATAGATCCTTTTGTTGAATTTGGCCCTTTCTAGAATCATGGTACTCCTCGGGTTGAAATAATTATCAAAGGCATTTAAGAGTTCTTCAAATTTATCTGATGTCTCATTAATGCTTTATCTTGCAATAACATCGTCTGCTATTGCTCCAATTGGAATAAAGTAATGTGTTGACGTTTTCTGCTTCAGAATTGCTCTCTAATTTTGAAGCCATTTTGTACCTCAAAAATCTTTTACTCCAAGGTGACAAGTTTTGAGTTTGATTTGGTCCTTCCATGTGATCCAAACCTCTCCGGTAGTGTAAAGTTAAGATCCACAACATTTCTAGCTTCCAAGGTAATTTATTTTCTGTTTTAAATTTTCCTTTCAGTATTGGAAATTGTCTAACACTTCAGCCTCAGTCTGACTCCCACTGTGGTCACTGTCTCTCCCTGAGAAATCTCTCTGCTAGATTAGGAATTTAGTGTTATTTGAATAATCTCTTCACTTCCTTTCCCAGGAATATCGAGTATTTGCAGCCACTTTTTTCTTTTTTTTTCCTGCCTTGCAGTTGTCACATGTAATGTCACCAACCTAGGATCCGTACTTGCTAAGGATTTGGTTTTCCCGGTGCTGCCGCCTAGTGCACCATTAAAAATAATCTTTGACCCTTTTTAAGTGTTGCTTACCAGAGCCCCGACTATTGCTTGGTTCTCCAACTCGAAAGCTGCGATTGCTAGACCAGGATTTTTTTTCACAGACCATCACACTTCTGTGGTGCAGCCGGAATGCCTCTGTAAGCCGACTACCTGGCTGCATTTTACAGCCCTCAGGCAGTTAACTGCCTGGCGCCAGGGTCCTTGTCCATTTAAGGATGAGGATCCTTCCTCCAAGAGCTGCTGGCCAATCAGAGAGCCAGCAGTTCAGCAGTCCCAGCAGTGCCACTGGGAGTGGTGGCCAAGGCCGGTATTGCAGGAGGCCTAGGACCAGGAGCACCAATGGAGCCCTGGAGTGCAGGTAAGTGGATGGGCTCACTGGGACGAGTCAGGCAGACCCAGCAAGGGGTAGGGCTTGTTTGTTGAGGGTCACGGGGGCGATGGCGTGTTGGCACAGGGGTGGCCTTTGCCACTGGGGGCCCTCCATGTGTCATAGATTGCTCAAGCATGATGCCCCCCCCCCCCAACTCCACCAGCCTACAGGAAGGCTGCCTGGTTCTACTGGGCTGTCTCCCCATGTGGCAGGGCTCCCAGCAGCCACTGGTAAAATACCAGTGGCAGCAGAAAGGCGCCCTTAAGTGGCCATTAATTGGCTACTTAAGGACCCCAATTGGCATCTGGGTGGGAAGGCTGTCCTTAGTTTTCCTTGTCCTTGACAAAATTGAATGACATCAGGAAAGCAAAGGGCATTCCACCCCCCACCCCTGCCTTCCCTCACTATTTTACGGGCCCCTAGACCACCCTGCCCGTCCCTAGATGGCTAATCAAATTCAGTCCATTTTCACACCAATATCAACACATCTGTACACTGATATAGATACATTGTTACACCAACATTGTCCTGCTGTATATGCCCAGCACTTTGTGATATATTCATTGGTGTCACATTGCTGGCTGAGCTAGGTGACTAGCTGCAATGGGAGAAAATTATCTGCCATGTGTCAGTGGGCTGAAGATGACTAATGCTATAAAGTGTCAGTAATTTGAGTCGGGTCAGTTCTCCTGTTGGGTAGGTTCAGCAGTTCGTCGGATGAACTGGAGATTCTTCTTTAGCTGCTTTGTGAAGCTCTGTTCCTTTGGATTGTGTTTCAGCTGGAAGAGCAACCAAAAGACTCTTGGGTCCTTCACCAAGTGAGAAATGGCAACATGAGTTAATTAATGATCATTACATTTTAATTTTAATGTGATAATTATTCCTCATTTTAATTATAAAATGGAGTTATTGCATTTTTTTTCAAACAAGCCTGTGTAATTAAGGTGACACCTTACGTCACCTTAAGTAAAACCTTAGTGTCAGGTTTTGACAAACCCAAGACCAAACAGGGGACAGGTCAGGGATAAGGGTAAAGCAAGTGGAAAGGTGGTGGAAGGACAGGAAAGGAGTAAGGTAAAGGCTGGGAACAGAGTAGTGGCAGTGACAAGGGGTAGGGATAGTGGTAGAGGATACAGTAGGGGTTAGGGTTGAGTAGTAGAGGGTATAGTAGAGGTAGAGCAGGGGTAGGGTAGTGATAGAGGACAAGGTAGACTAGGGGTAAGGATAGTGATAGAGGCTAGGGGAGGGGTAGGGAAGGTTGAGTCTGTAGTAGGGGACAGGATAGGGTTAGGGGTAGCGATAGAGTATAAGGGAGGGGTAGGGTAAGGTTGGGGCTGCAGTAGTGAACAGGGTGGGTTAGGACAAGGTACAAAATAAGTTTTGGGCAGTGCAGAGTTTTAAAATGATCTTCAATGTCTTTGTCAAGCGAGAAGAGACTTTTAGAAGGTGGTGGAATAAAATCTTGAATATTTCCACTCACTCTTTGCCTTGGGCTGCTCTTCAGGTTAAATATCAGCAGTGATGCTGTATGATCTAATCCAGTAAAGTTCAAGATATGATTATGTGATCACAATTTTTGCTGATACTCCCTTCCTAAGGCTGTTTTGTTGGCACAGACTGAAAGTCTTTTGCTAATTATGCCATGAGACAGAGTTAACCTCGCTCACACTTTATTTGCTTCTCTATAGCTGTGGGCACCATTACAGCACAATTTGAATTTGAGAGGTTAGGACAATGAGCTTCCTGCAGCCTCCATCTTGATTTTGTACCAGATGTTCTTAAAGCTTTGTGAACCTCGGCATGGAATCTCTGTCTACATTTGCAGGCACAATGTAAAGGTCACAGTTAAGCTCCTGCGTCATATTCAGTGCAGGTTACAGAGTGTGGTGGTGAGTTGACCTCAGCTCTGCCCATGTCATGCCACCTCATGGTCATGAGCGAGAGCGAGCACCTCAGGGTGACAGGCACATGGATTTCTTCCCCCTCCTGGTAATTAAAGCCCCCCCTGTCCTCATTGTGCTCCTTTCCTACTCACTAATGAGGCCAGATACCCACTGTTTATAACCTCAGAGTGTGACCCTGAATCACAGCATTCCAATGGGGATAGAGAGCTTTTTTAAATGATGGAATGTTATTTGGAGCTGGTATACTTGGTCAGAACTTTATCCTTTCCAACATCCCACTTTTGGCTAGTTCCCTGGGAAGCAGTGGTTGCCCCTCTGGAAGTCTCTGGAACTGATGGTCGGGCGCTTGTTGTAATGGACCGGGCGGAAAGCCTCACTTGGGATATGCTGCAACCCTACAATTCTCTAAGATCTCTGTAATCTCCTCCACCCCTCCAATATATCTGCACTCTTCCAATTCTACCTCTTGCACATCCCCAATTTCAATCACTCCGCCATTGGGCAGCTGTGCCTTCTGCTGCCTAGGCCCCAAGCTCTGGAAATCCCTCCCTGAACCTCTTCACCTCTCAACCTCTCTCTCTCCTCCTTTAAGATGCTCCTTAAAACTTATCTCTTTAACCAGCTTTTTGTCATCTGTCCTCTCCTTGTGTGGCTTGGTGTCAAATTTTGTTTGATAATTGCTTCTGTGAAGAGCCTTGGAAGGTTTAACCACATCAAAGGCGCTGTATAAATGCAAGTTGGTGTTGTTGTTTCGATGATGCTCAGGGCCATGGGGGAGATGCCAGTATTGAGTGAACCTGCTTCAGCACTCTGTAAATGTTGTTCGAGTAACATTCCTTCCTCCATCTCCTCTGCTCTTTGCTCTGCACCGATTTCTTGGCGACCATCTTGGGAGCTGCTTTCTTCTACCTGGTCATTTTCAAGCTCAATTTTAGACAGAGAAATTTCTTTTTAGAATTAATCCTTTTTTTGAAAGACTGGAAATAAAAAGCTGCAATCAGTAAAAGTAACAGTGAAGTTGTTAGATTGTTGTAAAATCCCAACTGGTTAACTCATATCCTTTTAGAGAAGGAAACCTAGGCCTAAGCCTCTATGTGACTCCAGTCTCACACCAACATTACTGATTCTTCACTGACCTCTGAAGTGGCCTAGCGCGGCACTCAGTTGTACCTGGACAACAAAGTATTTTTTTTGTTTTGTGGGACGTCGGTGTCGCTGACTAGGCCAGCATTTATTGCTCATCTCTAAATGCCCTTGAGCTGAGTGGCTTGCTAGGCCATTTCAGAGGGCATTTAAGAGTCAACCACATTGCTGTGGGTCTGGAGTCACATGTAGGCCAGACCCGGTCATGATGGCAGATTTCCTTCCCTATAGGACATTAGTGAACCAGATGGGTTTTTACAACAATCAACAAAGGTTTCATGGTCACCACTAGACTAGCCTTTAAATTCCAGATTTACAGGAGAATAATTGCTGGTGTTGCCAGCGACACCCACATCCCAAGAATGAATATCTGAATAAAACATTCTTTGGGAGTATGGAATCAATAAGAAAGTAAATAATTGGAGTAATTGTCCTGTTCAGTCACAGGTTATGCTGTTGGGTTCCATGACTGCAGCTGAACTACCCATTAGTGAATATTAATATTGCCTCATTAACAGCTTGCGACTCACGAGTTAAAAATGTATTTGCTGTATTCATCCCCATTTTTCCAAACCCTCCGTAACCTTCTCCAGCCTTATATCCTCTTCCACACCAACCAGTCTCTCTCCCCTGCACTTTGCCCCACCTGGAAATTTCTCTCTAATCCACCCTCTCTCCACCCTTAAAAACTTCCTCAACTCTTCTTCAGGACTAAGTTTTCTGCCTTGCCTCCTAACCTTTCCCCCCAGGCTCCATTCCTTTGTCCTTTCTATTTCTTTTTCTCTGTCTATGTGAGTATGTGCCTGGACATTTTCCACATTAAAGATGTTTAATAAATATGAGTCAAAAGCAAAAAAACTACGGCTGCTGGAAATGTGAAATAAAAACAGAAAATGCTGAAAACAATCAGCCGGAGAGACTGCATCTATAGAGAGAGGAACAGAGTTCATGTTGGGCCCGATTTTAATTCCGTGCAAGTGGATGGGTTTTGAATGAGTTAAAATCTTGCCCAATATTTCAGGTCAATGACCTCTCATCATTGCTGAGACCTGCTGAGTATTTCCAGCATTTTCAGTTATTCTTTATCATAACTGTGAGTGTTTGCTTTTTTCGTCCCATTTCAGTCGCAAGTCATGTGATTGGCCGTCACTGACTGAGGCCAAATTTAACATCAACACACCATCAGTGCATTAAAGTTCCTTGTTAACAGCTTTTGGTTCACACGAGGGAAGAACGTAATCGTTGTGCACGTCAGCAGCTGATGTATTGAACTGTGCATGTGCGATAACACAGAAGAATCATTCTTCCAATGCTTGCAAAATGCAAGGACACCTGAGATTGTCTCCAGTGAGGGTTTAATTTACGCAAAATTGCTCTTTGCTGTCGAGGCTGTTTCTGTTCACCAGATTTTCTGATGCTCTGGCACTGACTGACCTACCAGAGGTTTCTCTCACTAACTCCCACCCATTATACACTGCGCTGATGGTCTTCAGGTCTTCCCCACTCACACTCGGCCCGCTCACCCCTCAAGGCCATTGCCTCTCGCTGGGCCTCAGGTCCACATGTCCCAGCCCCCACACCCATCACTGGCGCAAGGGGCCATTCCTCATGTCCGCACCTAGGCGGTGAAGCCTGGGACATGTCACAGGATTGTATCCAGAGTCTCCACAGCTGGGTGCCAATTAACCAGCTCCACAGCCTCAGCGTGGACCTCTAGGATGTTCTGCGAGAACTGGCAGTGAACACTGACTGTGTCATTTATGTCAGGACTATGTTGTCTGGTAGACCTTCCATTAAAACTGCCTACATGACCTGATGCATCAGGAAAAGCTGTGTTTGTAGCTACCAGCATCACATAGGCAGCAAGGGGAAAGTTGGATGTAATAGGCCTATAGTGCCTGTAGAGGGAGCTTTACACTGTATCTAACCTGTTTTTTTCTTTTTTTCTCTCTTTCCTCTGCTCAGTGTAGCTCCTCTCTCCACCTCAGCAACCTCCGACTGCCATCAGCACTCTCAGCTGAGGTTCGTTGCTACAATCAGCAGTCAACACTCCAATTAGACAACAACCAAGCCCCGTTTTTTTTTCTTTTCTGTACCTGTCCCGGGAGTGTTTGATGGGGACAGTGTAGAGGGAACTTTACTCTGTATATAACCTGTTTTTGTTTACAGTGTCGAGGGAGCTTTATTCTGTATCTAACCCCTGCTGTACCTGCACTGGGAGTGTTTGATGGGACAGTGTAGAGGGAGCTTAACTCTGTATATAACCTGTACTGGTCCTGCCGTGGGAGTGTTTGATGGGACAGTGTAGAGGGAACTTTACTCTGTATCTAACCTGTTTTTGTTTACAGTGTAGAGGGAGCTTTATTCTGTATCTAACCCCTGCTGTACCTGCACTGGGAGTGTTTGATGGGACAGTGTAGAGGGAACTTTACTCTGTATACAACCTGTTTTTGTTTACAGTGTCGAGGGAGCTTTATTCTGTATCTAACCCCTGCTGTACCTGCACTGGGAGTGTTTGATGGGACAGTGTAGAGGGAACTTTACTCTGTATACAACCTGTTTTTGTTTACAGTGTCGAGGGAGCTTTATTCTGTATCTAACCCCTGCTGTACCTGCACTGGGAGTGTTTGATGGGACAGTGTAGAGGGAGCTTTACTCTGTAAATAACCTGTACTGGTCCTGCCGTGGGAGTGTTTGATGGGACAGTGTAGAGGGAACTTTACTCTGTATCTAACCTGTTTTTGTTTACAGTGTAGAGGGAGCTTTATTCTGTATCTAACCCCTGCTGTACCTGCACTGGGAGTGTTTGATGGGACAGTGTAGAGGGAGCTTTACTCTGTATACAACCTGTTTTTGTTTACAGTGTCGAGGGAGCTTTATTCTGTATCTAACCCCTGCTGTACCTGCACTGGGAGTGTTTGATGGGACAGTGTAGAGGGAGCTTTACTCTGTAAATAACCTGTACTGGTCCTGCCGTGGGAGTGTTTGATGGGACAGTGTAGAGGGAACTTTACTCTGTATCTAACCTGTTTTTGTTTACAGTGTAGAGGGAGCTTTATTCTGTATCTAACCCCTGCTGTACCTGCACTGGGAGTGTTTGATGGGACAGTGTAGAGGGAGCTTTACTCTGTATATAACCTGTACTGGTCCTGCCGTGGGAGTGTTTGATGGGACAGTGTAGAGCGAGCATTACTCTGTATTTAACGTGTGCTGTTCCTGCACTGCCACAACCCTTTGTTGTTCTTAATCGGACTCAGAGGAGAAGACAATATTGGTATAATTTCATGCTGTTCTCTGGGTCATGCACATGTAGAAGGGAGGAGAATTCAACATGAAAGTGACATTTGTAGCAGTAGCTTTTTGAGCTAACAGGCTTAGAGGGAATGTTTGCGTTGTTCTGACCTTTCACCCACTCACATACGTATATTATAAACCACACAGACTGCCCACACTGTCAGCTTCTGCTCAGTGTACTTTACTCCAGTGTAGCTCATCTCATTCACAGAATTTAAACACAGAGATATGCTAAATATAAAGACCTGATGCCTGTGACACACTGGCCTACATACTGATTGTGCTGTAATTAACCATCCCTTTATCCTTTAAGGGACGCCAGGGTGTCCTAGCAGCTCAGTCTGATCATGTCGCCAGGTTTCCAGAACAGGTCACTGGAAAGCAAACTGGACTAGGAAACCTACCTGATTTTTCCTCCTTTAGGTCAAGGGTCCTGAGGCCATCTGTGGCCCCAGCTGAGATCAGCGGACTCAGCACAAACTAAGGATCAAACTTGAGTCCTTCCTGGTTTAGGGTTCACTGCCTGACCCACTGAGAAGGGAGCTGGGGGAGTTTATTGATAATGATCAGTTGCCCTAGGTATCTCCTGAGGTTGAAACAAGTGGTCTGTGAACTGGGAGAAGTACTGGAGCAATGTAGAGGGAGCATGGGTTTTCTCCGGGTGCTCCGGTTTCCTCCCACAAGCCAAAAGACTTGCAGGTTGATAGGTAAATTGGCCATTATAAATTGTCACTAGTATTGGTCGGTGGTAGGGAAATATAGGGACAGGTGGGGATGTTTGGTAGGAATATGGGATTAGTGTAGGATTAGTATAAATGGGTGGTTGATGTTCGGCACAGACTCGGTGGGCCGAAGGGCCTGTTTCAGTGCTGTATCTTTAATCTAATCTACTCTGTAGATACCCGATGCTGCAGCTGCCCTGGGAATGTTTGATGGGACAGTGTAGAGGGAGATTTACTCTATATCTAACCCTTGCTGTATCTATACTGGGAGCATTTGTTGGGACAGTGTGGAGAGAAATTTACTCTATATGTAACCCATACTGTACCTGTCCTGGAAGTGTTTGTTGGGACAGTGTAAAGGAAGTTTCGATCATCATTCATTAAGTTGATGCTTTACTTGAAACAATGGTTAACACTATGAAATCCTACTCTGCTGGCTTTGTTCTGTTGAACTTTATAGTGGAGATGCTAAAAGGTCCACAAAGGGTTAAGCTCTGATGTTATCAACTGCTCTGAAGCCAGCTCACTATGACAGCAAAGGGTGATAAGACCCAGAACATTTGCACCCACACTCTTCACTCACCCTCCCACTCCTGCTGCACTCACTATCAGTGCCTGGTTCTTACACGTGGTTAGAGCTGTGAATGAGTCACGGGCTTGCTCATTAAATGAACACAAGTGACTGGCGTGGACTGAGGGGAATCTCCATAGATGAGGTGCTTGCCATTTCACACTGATTCTTAAACATCTGTAACAAACTGTATTCTTTAAATGATGCTGCTCTTGGGTACATTTCCTTGTTTGTGAATCGCTTCACTTGAAGTAAATTGACTCCAAAGCCAAGCCAGGAAATAAAGAAAAGACCTCAGGAAAATATTGGCTGTCCCTCTTTTTTTCCTCCAGTTGTCTCTCCTCTTGCAGGAGGTCACCTGCTACCTGTTGATATCACTGCACATGACCATTCGTCACTTGTGAGCCCAGACAGTAGACATTGCTGTGCTGTCAAATAACAGAAGATATCCTCGCTGAAATTCCCCCACTAACTTAAGGGCACTGAAAGCTCCTTCTGAAGTTTAAAATACAGGGTTGAAGCATTCACATCCATCTTCAGCCTGAAGTGCCAAATGAGAGATCCATCTCATCCTCTTACTATGGACCCCACTGATGTTCCCTCTATTTTTTTTTTGGAGTGCACAGGTGATTTATTTAAATGCATAGCCCCTTTAAACTTTTTTTTTCATGGCCACACTAACTTAAAGGGGCCTACACAGGGACGTTCAGGTTGGCACAGGGCCGCACAGCCTACAATGGAACGTTGGCCCCCACCATCACAGAAGTCAGCCTTTGGACAATTCAATTCACTCCATGTAATATGAAGAAATGGCTGAGCACACTGGATACTGCAAAGGCTATGGGCCCTGACAACATCCCGGCTGTAGTACTGAAGACCTATACTCCAGAACTAGTCGCGCCCCTAGCCAAGCTGCTCCAGTACAGCTACAACACTGGCATCTAGCTGACAAAGTGGAAAATTGCCCAAGTATGTCCTTCCCATAAAAAGTATGACAATTCCAATCTGGCCAATTACTGCCCTATCAGTCTGCTCTCGATCATCATCAAAATGACGGAAGGTGTTGCTGACTGCTATAAAGTGGTACTTATTCAGCAACAACCTGCTCAACAGTGCTCTCATTGGGTTCCGCCAGGGCCACTTGGCTCCTGACCTTGTTACAGCTTTGGTCCAAACATGGATAAAAGAGCTAAATTCCAGAGGTGAGGTGAGAGTGACTGCCCTTGACATCAAGCCAGCATTTGACTGAATGTGGCATCAAGGAGCCCTGGCAAAATTGAAATTAATGGGAATCGGGGGAAAACTCTCCAATGGTTGGTGTCATAGCTAGAAAAAGAAATGTGGTTGTGGTTATTGGAGGCCAATCATCTCAGCTCAAGGACATCACTGCTGGAGTTCCTCAGGATAGCATCCTAGGCCCAACCATCTTCAGCTGCTTCATCAATGACCTTCCCTCCATCATAAGATTAGAATTGTGAATGTTCGCTGATGGTTGCATAGTGTTCAGTTGCATTCACAACTCCTCAGATACTGAAGCGGTCTGTGCCAACACGCAGCAAGACCTGGACAACAATCAGGCTTGGGCTGATAAGTGGCAAGTAACATTAATGCCACACAAGTGCCAGGCAATGACCATCTCCAACAAGAGAGAGTCTAACCATCTCCCCTTGACATTCAATGGCATTACCATTGGTGAATCCCCCACCATCAATATCCTATGGGCTACCATTGACCAGAGGCTCAGGAGAACTGGCAACATAAATCCTGTGACTACAAGAGCAGGTCAGAGGCTGGGAATTCTGTAAGGAGTGGCTCACCTCCTGACTCTCCAAAGCCTGTCCACCATCTACAAGGCACAAGTCAGGAGTGTGATGGAATACTCTCTAATTGCCTGGGTGGGTGCAGCTCCAACAACACTCAAGAATCTCAACACTATCCAGGTCATTGTTTGATTAACAGCCCATCCACCACCTTAAACATCCACTCCCTATCTACGGGATGGACTGCAGCATCTCACCAAGGCTCCTTCGGCAACACCTCCCAAACCCATGACCTCTACCATGTAGAAGGACAAGAGCAGCAGCTTCACGGGAACACCATCACCTCCAAATTCCCGTCCAAGTCATCATTATTCTCTCATCATTGCTGTGTCACAATCCTAGTACTCCCTACACCATGGCCTGTTCCTGTGCTCTACTGTTCTTTGTTCTTTTTGACATCTTCACCATGGACTGCAGCGATTCAAGAAGCCTCCTATTAAAGGGCAACTAGGGATGGGAAGAAAATGCCGGCCTTGCCAGCAACAGCCAGATCCCAAGAATTTATATTTTTTAAAATGCTATTGTATGTGAATGTGTGCATGTTTCTCTGTATACTTGTGTATTTATCTCTGTGTAGTTCTATCTCTGTGTCTTTGCAGAGGTTTATCAATGTTACGACCTTGGATTGCTGAGATTAGAAATAACTGTTGCACTAACAGTGGACGAATGCTGAATGTGTTTGTCCAACGTTCCTCTGTCCTTGGTTTAACAGAGGCAATGAGTGTTTTCTCACTGTTATCCCTGACGGTCATTTCTAACCCCCGGTGTTCGATATCTGACATCTGGTGCCACTCTGTGGCCAATAGGGTGCACTGCTGTCAATGGCGTTTGAGTCTCACTGCCTCAGAGTCTGAGTGAATGAGGAACTCCACTGGGTGTATAGCACGTCAACATTTGGATATTGGTTGTGTGACATGTCAAACAGGTAATGGCTATACCTATATGTGTGTGTATGTGTTATATGGAATAAACAAGCAACACAGCTTAATGTTTACAAGGCAAAACCAAAACATCTTAACTGTATGTGTGGACTACTTACAAATACCACATCAGAAAACTCAGTCACTTCCATTTAGGTCACCTCAGAAAGATCATCATAATTCGATAGCAGCACAAGATTCCGGACACTGTCAAAAAAAACAAAGAACAGTACAGCACAGGAACAGGCCATTCAAGCCTGCGCCGATCTTGATGCCTGTCTAAACTAAAACTTTCTGCACTTCCGGGGACCGTATCCCTCTATTCCCATCCTATTCATGTATTTGTCAAGATGCCTCTTAAACGTCGCTATCGTACCTGCTTCCACCACCTCCCCCGGCAGCAAGTTCCAGGCACTCACCACCCTCTGTGTAAAGAACTTGCCTCGCACATCCCCTCTAAACTTTGCCCCTCGCACCTTAAACCTATGTTCCCTAGTAACTGACTCTTCCACCCTGGGAAAAAGCTTCTGACTATCCACTCTGTCCATGTCACTCATAACTTTGTAAACCTCTATCATGTCGCCCCTCCACCTCTGTCGTTCCAGTGAAAACAATCGAGTTTATCCAACCTCTCCTCATAGCTAATGCCCTCCAGACCAGGCAACATCCTGGTAAACCTCTTCTGTACCCTCTCCAAAGCCTCCACGTCCTTCTGGTAGTGTGGTGACCAGAATTGCACGCAATATTCTAAGTGTGGCCTAACTAAAATTCTGTACAGCTGCAGCATGACTTGCCAATTTTTATACTCTGTGCCCTGACCGATGAAGGCAAGCATTCCGTATGCCTTCTTGACTACCTTATCCACCTGTGTTGCCACTTTCAGTGACCTGTGGACCGGTACGTCCAGATCTCTCTGCCTGTCAATACTCCTAAGGGTTCTGCCATTTACTGTATACTTCCCACCTGTATTAGATTTTCCAAAATGCATTACCTCACATTTGTCCGGATTAAACTCCATCTGCCATTTCTCTGCCCAAGTCTCCAATCGATCTATATCCTGCTGTATCCTCTGACAATCTTCATCACTGTCTGCAACTCCACCAACCTTTGTGTCGTCCGCAAACTTACTAATCAGACCAGCTACATATTCCTCCAAATCATTTATATATACTACAAACAGCAAAGGTCCCAGCACTGATCCCTGCGGAACACCACTAGTCACAGCACCCTTCCACTGCTACCCTCTGTCTTCTATGACTGAGCCAGTTCTGTATCCATCTTGCCAGCTCACCTCTGATCCTGTGTGACTTCACCTTTTGTACCAGTCTGCCATTAGGGACCTTGTCAAAGACTTTACTGAAGTCCATATAGATAACATCCACTGCCCTTCCTTCATCAATCATCTTCGTCACTTCCTCAAAAAACTCAATCAAGTTAGTGAGACACGACCTCCCCTTCACAAAACCATGCTGCCTCTCGCTGATAAGTTCATTTGTTTCCAAATGGGAGTAAATCCTGTCCCGAAGAATCCTCTCTAATAATTTCCCTACCACTGAAGTAAGGCTCACCAGCCTATAATTTCCTGGATTATCCTTGCTACCCTTCTTAAACAAAGGAACAACATTGGCTATTCTCCAGTCCACTGGGACCTCACCTGTAGCCATTGAGGATACAAAGATTTCTGTCAAGGCCCCAGCAATTTCTCCCCTTGCCTCCCTCAGTATTCTGGGGTAGATCCCATCAGGCCCTGGGGACTTATCTACCTTAATGCTTTGCAAGACACCCAACACCTCCTCATTTTTGATAACGACATGACCCACACTATCTACACCCCCTTCCCTAGGCTCATCATCCACCAAGTCATTCTCTTTGGTGAATACTGATGCAAAGTACTCATTTAGTACCTCGCCCATTTCCTCTGGCTCCACACATCAGGGGGGACCTGATTGAGGTGTACAAAATTATGTGAGGTATAGACAGGGTGGATAGCAAGAAGCTTTTTCCCAGAGTGGGTGATTCAATTACAAGGGGACACGAGTTCAAAGTGAAAGGGGAAAAGTTTAAGGGGGATATGCGTGGAAAGTTCTTTACGCAGAGGGTGGTGGGTGCATGGAACGCATTGCCAGCGGAGGTGGTAGACGCGGGCACGATAGCGTCTTTTAAGATGTATCTAGACAGATACATGAATGGGCAGGAAGTAAAGAGATACAGACCCTTCGAAAATAGGCGACAGGTTTAGATAGAGGATTTGGATCGGCGTAGGCTTGGAGGGCCGAAGGGCCTGTTCCTGTGCTGTAATTTTCTTTGTTCTTTGTTCTTTGTTCTCTGTCCTTGAGTGGGCCAACCCTTTCCCTGGTGACCCTCTTGCTCTTTATATACGTATAAAAAGCCTTGGGATTCTCCTTAATCCTGTTTGCCAATTACTCTTCATGATCCCTTTTAGCCCTCCTGACTCCTTGCTTAAGTTCCATCCTACTGTCTTTATATTCCTCAAGGGCTTCGTCTGTTCCCAGCCTTCTAGCCCTTACGAATGCTTCCTTTTTCTTTTTGACTAGGCTCACAATATCCCACGTTATCCAAGGTTCCCGAAACTTGCCAAACTTATCCTTCATCCTCACAGGAACATGCTGGTCCTGGATTCTAATCAACTGACGTTTGAGAGACTCCCACATGTCAGATGTTGATTTACCCTCAAACAGCCTCCCCAATCTAAATTCTTCAGTTCCTGCCTAATATTGTTATAATTAGCCTTCCCCCAATTTAGTACCTTCACCCGAGGACTACTCTTATCCTTATCCACAAGTACCTTAAAACTTACGGAATTATGGTCACTGTTCCCGAAATGCTCCCCTACTGAAACTTCGACCATCTGGCCGGGCTCATTCCCCGATACCAGGTCCAGTACGGCCCCATCCCCAGTTGGACTATCTACATATTGTTTCAAGAAGCCCTCCTGGATGCTCCTTACAAATTCTGCCCTATCCAAGCCCCTAGCGCTAAGTGAGTCCTTAGAAAACCAACAGTACTGGGCACAGATGCACTGATAGTAAAGGCACAGCTAATGTGCCCTGGTCACGTAGTCCAAATGCTTGATACTAGAGTACGCAAGAAGGTTATTCTATGGTGAGCTGAGGTTTGGTAAACACTCTTGTGTTGGGCAGTTCAAAAGATATAAGGATTGCCTAAAGACCAATCTAAAAATAATGTGGCATTTACATAGATGCAAACATTGCATAGAATTCGCAGCACAGGAACTGGCCCAACCAGTTCATGCCAGTGTTTATGCTCTATTCGAGCCTCCTCCCATCCTTCCTCATTTAATTCTATCAAGATATAATTCTAACCCCTTCTCCCTTTCATTGCAGCAGCTTTTTCGGGAGCAGAGAGTGCGAGTGAGTGAGCAGCTGGGAAGGTCAGTTTAAAGTAAACTTAATTTCCTTTTGTTTTCGGCGGAGACCAGGGGGCTGCTGGGTAAGTAAAACCCTATATATTTGGGCCGTTTAAAATAACTTGCCTTTCATTGCAGCAGCTTTTTCGGGAGCAGAGAGTGCGAGCGAGTGAGTAGCTGGGAAGGTCAGTTTAAAGTAAACTTAATTTCCTTTTGTTTTCGGCGGAGACCAGGGGGCTGCTGGGTAAGTAAAACCCTATATATTTGGGCCGCTTCTGAACCCGAGACACTACACCTGTAGTGTCTCCCACCCGCCCTCCTCCTCTAACCAAAAAAAAGGACTCAGTGGTGTGTAGATAAGGTAAGGCTTTTTCTATTTCTTTTTTTTTATCGTGTGATTGGTAAAAAACTTTTCGTTCCCTTTTCATTTAACTAAGTTTAAGCTAAAGATTAAAAATGGCAGGAGATCTCAGACCCGTGACATGCTCCTCTTGCTCAATGTGGGAGCTCAGGGACATGGCTGATGTCCCTGGCTCCTTCACGTGCAGGAAGTGTGTCCAGCTGCAGCTCTTGTTAGATCGCATGATGGCTCTGGAGCTGCGGATGGACTCACTTTGGAGCATGCGCGATGCTGAGGAGGTCGTGGATAGCACGTTTAGCGAATTGGTCACACCGCAGATTAGGATTGCTGAGGGAGAAAGGGAATGGGTGACCAAAAGGCAGAGAAAGAGCAGGAAGGCAGCGCAGGTGTCCCCTGCAGTCATCTCCCTCCACAACAGGTATACCGTTTTGGATACTGTTGAGGGAGATGGCTCACCAGGGGAAGGCAGCAGTAGCCAGGTTCATGGCACCGTGGCTGGCTCTGCTGTTCAGAAGGGCGGGAAAAAGAGTGGAAGGGCTATAGTCATAGGGGATTCGATTGTAAGGGGAGTAGATAGGCGGTTCTGTGGTCGAAAACGAGACTCCCGAATGGTATGTTGCCTCCCAGGTGCATGGGTCAGGGATGTCTCAGATCGGCTGCAGAACATTCTGAAGGGGGAGGGTGAACAGCCAGTTGTCGTTGTGCACATAGGCACCAATGATATAGGTAAAAAACGGGATGAGGTCCTACAAGCAGAATTTAGGGAGTTAGGAGCCAAGTTAAAAAGTAGGACCTCAGAGGTAGTAATCTCAGGATTGCTACCAGTGCCACGTGATAGTCAGAGTAGAAATGAAAGAATAGTCAGGATGAATGCGTGGCTTGAGAGATGGTGCAGGAGGGAGGGGTTCAGATTTTTGGGACATTGGGACCGGTTCTGGGGGAGGTGGGACTATTACAAATTGGACGGTCTACACCTGGGCCGGACTGGAACCAATGTCCTTGGGGGTGCTTTTGCTAACGCTGTTGGGGAGGGTTTAAACTAATGTGGCAGGGGGATGGGAACCAAATGAGGTCAATGGAGAGTAAGGATGTAGTAACTAAAGCCTGTAAGGAACTAGATAATGAAGTCAGCGTGACTAAGGGAAAGAGTAGGCAGGGAGCAGATGATGAAAGCAAAGGGACTGGTGGTCTGAGGTGTATTTATTTTAATGCAAGTGTAGTAGGTAAGGCAGATGAACTTAGGGCTTGGATTAGTACCTGGGAGTATGATGTTATTGCTATTACTGAGACTTGGTTAAGGGAAGGGCATGATTGGCAACTAAATATCCCAGGATACCGATGCTTCAGGCGGGATAGAGAGGGAGGTAAAAGGGGTGGAGGAGTTGCATTACTGGTCAAAGAGGATATCACAGCTGTGCTGAAGGAAGGCACTATGGAGGACTCGAGCTGTGAGGCAATATGGGCAGAACTCAGAAATAGGAAGGGTGCGGTAACAATGTTGGGGCTGTACTACAGGCCTCCCAACAGCGAGCGTGAGATAGAGGTACAAATATGTAAACAGATTATGGAAAGCTGTAGGAACAACAGGGTGGTGATGATAGGAGATTTTAATTTTCCCAACATTGACTGGGATTCACTTAATGTTAGAGGTCTAGATGGAGCAGAATTTGTCAGGAGCATCCAGGAGGGTTTTCTAGAGCAGTATGTAAATAGTCCAACTCGGGAAGGGGCCATACTGGACCTGGTGTTGGGAAATGAGCCGGGCCAGGTGGTTGACGTTTCAGTAGGGGACTACTTTGGGAATAGTGATCACAATTCCGTAAGTTTTAGAATACTCATGGACAAAGACGAGAGTGGTCCTAAAGGAAGAGTGCTAAATTGGGGGAAGGCCAACTATACCAAAATTCGGCAGGAGCTGGGGAATGTAGATTGGGAGCAGCTGTTTGAAGGTAAATCTACTTTTGATATGTGGGAGGCTTTTAAAGAGAGGTTGATTAGCGTGCAGGAGAGACATGTTCCTGTGAAAATGAGGGGTAGAAATGGCAAGATTAGGGAACCATGGATGACAGGTGAAATTGTGAGACTAGCTAAGAGGAAAAAGGAAGCATACATAAGGTCTAGGCGGCTGAAGAAAGACGAAGCTTTGAAAGAATATCGGGATTGTAGGCGCATTCTGAAACGAGGAATTAAGAGGGCTAAAAGAGGTCATGAAATATCTTTAGCAAACAGGGTTAAGGAAAATCCCAAAGCCTTTTATTCATATATAAGGAGCAAGAGGGTAACTAGAGAAAGGATTGGCCCACTCAAGGACAAAGGAGGAAAGTTATGCGTGGAGTCAGAGAAAATGGGTGAGATTCTAAACGAGTACTTTGCATCGGTATTCACCGAGGAGAGGGACATGACGGATGTTGAGGTTAGGGACAGATGTTTGATTACTCTAGGTCAAGTCGGCATAAGGAGGGAGGAAGTGTTGGGTATTCTAAAAGGCATTAAGGTGGACAAGTCCCCAGGTCCGGATGGGATCTATCCCAGGTTACTGTGGGACGCGAGAGAGGAAATAGTTGGGGCCTTAACAGATATCTTTGCAACATCCTTAAACACGGGTGAGGTCCCGGAGGACTGGAAAATTGCTAATGTTGTCCCCTTGTTTAAGAAGGGTAGCAGGGATAATCCAGGTAATTATAGACCGGTGAGCCTGACGTCAGTGGTAGGGAAGCTGCTGGAGAAGATACTGAGGGATAGGATCTATTCCCATTTGGAAGAAAATGGGCTTATCAGTGATAGGCAACATGGTTTTGTGCAGGGAAGGTCATGTCTTACCAACTTAATAGAATTCTTTGAGGAAGTGACAAAGTTGATTGATGAGGGAAGGGCTGTCGATGTCATATACATGGACTTCAGTAAGGCGTTTGATAAGGTTCCCCAAGGTAGGCTGATGGAGAAAGTGAAGTCGCATGGGGTCCAAGGTGTACTAGCTAGATGGATAAAGAACTGGCTGGGCAACAGGAGACAGAGAGTAGCAGTGGAAGGGAGTTTCTCAAAATGGAGACGTGTGACCAGTGGTGTTCCACAGGGATCCGTGCTGGGACCACTGTTGTTTGTGATATACATAAATGATTTGGAGGAAAGTATAGGTGGTCTGATTAGCAAGTTTGCAGACGACACTAAGATTGGTGGAGTAGCAGATACTGAAGGGGACTGTCAGAGAATACAGCAGAATATAGATAGACTGGAGAGTTGGGCAGAGAAATGGCAGATGGAGTTCAATCAGGGCAAATGCGAGGTGATGCATTTTGGAAGATCCAATTCAAGAGTGAACTATACAGTAAATGGAAAAGTCCTGGGGAAAATTGATGTACAGAGAGATTTGGGTGTTCAGGTCCATTGTTCCCTGAAGGTGGCAACGCAGGTCAATAGAGTGGTCAAGAAGGCATACGGCATGCTTTCCTTCATCGGACGGGGTATTGAGTACAAGAGTTGGCAGGTCATGTTACAGTTGTATAGGACTTTGGTTCGGCCACATTTGGAATACTGCGTGCAGTTCTGGTCGCCACATTACCAAAAGGATGTGGATGCTTTGGAGAGGGTGCAGAGGAGGTTCACCAGGATGTTGCCTGGTATGGAGGGCGCTAGCTATGAAGAGAGGTTGAGTAGATTAGGATTATTTTCATTAAAAAGACGGAGGTTGAGGGGGGACCTGATTGAGGTGTACAAAATCATGAGAGGTATAGACAGGGTGGATAGCAAGAAGCTTTTTCCCAGAGTGGGGGATTCAATTACAAGGGGACACGAGTTCAAAGTGAGAGGGGAAAAGTTTAGGGGGGATATGCGTGGAAAGTTCTTTACGCAGAGGGTGGTGGGTGCATGGAACGCATTGCCAGCGGAGGTGGTAGACGCGGGCACGATAGCGTCTTTTAAGATGTATCTAGACAGATACATGAATGGGCAGGAAGTAAAGAGATACAGACCCTTCGAAAATAGGTGACAGGTTTAGATAGAGGATTTGGATCGGCGTAGGCTTGAGGGCCGAAGGGCCTGTTCCTGTGCTGTAATTTTCTTTGTTCTTTG
Organism: Heterodontus francisci; assembly: GCF_036365525.1. NCBI lineage: Eukaryota > Metazoa > Chordata > Chondrichthyes > Heterodontiformes > Heterodontidae > Heterodontus > Heterodontus francisci. The sequence goes on along the minus strand of NC_090407.1, from coordinate 19,447,644 downwards.
TTCCCTCATATTCTTATCTAGCTTCCTCTTAAATGCATCTATACTATTCACCTTAATCAGTCCCTGTGGTAGCAGGTTTCACATTCTCATCACTCTCTGGGTAAAGAAGTTACTTCTGAATTCCCTATTTGGTTCCTTGGTGACTATCTTGTATCGATGGCTTCTTCCCTACAAGTGGAAAATCCCAGGGCCCAATCGTAACTCTTTAAGTGAATGGGTTTTGAATGAGTTAAAATTGGGCCCTCATGTCTACTCTATCAAAATCTCTCATAACTTTAAAGAGGTCTATTAGGACACCACTCAGCCTTCTGTTTCCAAGAGAAAAGAAACCCAGCCTGTTCATCTTTGCCTGAGAGGTATAACCTCCCATTTCTGGGATCATCTTTGTTAATCTTTTTTGCACTCTCTCTAGTGCATCTATATATATTTTTTATAATATGGCAACCAGAACTGTACATAGTACACCAAGTGTGGTCTAACCAATACAAATTTAACATAAATTCACTACTTTTCAATGCTATCCCTCTAGAAATAAACTCTCATTCTTCGTTTGCATTTGCCTGGCCTTAATAACCTGTGTCACTGCTTTTAGTAATTTGTCTATTTGTACTTCTCTTTGCTCTTGTAGATCTCTTTGCTCTTCTACCCATTTAGATTCTTATTTTCCAAGTAATATGTGACTTCTTTATTTTTCTTACCAAGACTTATGTGTCGAAATTCATTTGCCAATTATACGCCCATTCTACAGTTTATTCATGTCTTATAATTTTTTGCAGTCCTCCTCATGACTATCCTCCCCAATTTTGTGTCATCCACAAAATTAGAATTGCACTTTTGATTCCAAAGTCTAAATTGTGAGCAACAGTGGCCTCAACACTGATCCTTATGGGATCCCACTTTCCACATTCTGCCACTCTGAAGAGCTACCCTTTACCCTTACTCTCTGCTTTCTGTCCTGCAACCAGCTAGCAGACCATTCTGTGAATTGACCCCTGACTCTGCATGCTCTGACACAAAAGCAAAATACTGTGGTTGCTGGAAATCTGAAACAAAAACAGAAAATGCTGCAGCAGGTCTGGCAGCACCTGTGGAGAAAGAAACAGAGTTAATGTTTCAGGTCGATGAACCCAGTCTGATGAAAGGTCATTGGGACTTGAAATGTTAACTCTGTTTCCCTTCATTTGTCTCTCCAAAGATGCTGCCACAGCCGCTGAACATTTCCAGAATTTTCTGTTCCTATTTTTGAGGTGTATGCTGCAGTGCAGCTATTTTGAATTTGCGGCGCGGTATGTTCTGACCAGGTTCAGGATCCGTAGCCCTGCCTATAATGCACCGCGCGGCGCTGCTATTGCCTGTTCCAACATGGCGGGGAAGCGGGCGCTGGTGATTTTGGCCAAAGGGGCGGAGGAGATGGAAACGGTGATTCCCACCGACCTGCTGCGCCGAGCCGGGGTGAGCGGAGCGGCCACGTTTCACTTTTTATATTAATTTCGATCATGAATCCATTGGAGGTTAAATTGAGGACAGTCAGCGCTTGATTGGCGGGGGGATTGCCCAATCATGTCAGAGTTTGGGTGGGATCAGCCCGCTGCACAGCCAATGGGATTGCGGCTGTTTAACCTGGAATGACCTCTAAATAAATTCCAGGAGAGTTCCAGAGACGGGAACATTGCTCGAGGCAGGTTGTATCTTTCGGTGCAACGGGCCCTGCTCCAGTTAGTCTTTAAATAACCAAGTGCACTTGCAGCTTTGTCCCGCAGGTAGGATAACATCGAAGTTGTTACTACTCCAGAGGCTTGGACTAATGATCTTTAGTGATATGAGTTCAAATCCTAACATAGCAATTGGGGAATTTACTCATTTAATTAAATTAATACGGCATAAAAAGCTAGTATTAACAGTAGAAATAAAAACAAAGTGCTGGAACTACTCAGTAGGTCAGGCAGCATCTGTGGAGAGAGAAGAAGCATTAACATTTCAGGTCAGTGATCTTTCCTCAGAAAGGCTTAATCCTTGGAGACCAGGTACCATTCTAGTAAATCTACACTGCAGACCCTCCAAGACCAATAAAACCATCTTAAAGTATGGTGCCCATAACTATTAACAAAATTCTAGGTGTGGTCTAACCAGGGCTTTGTTTAGCAGAAGCATGAATTCTACTCCCTTGTAATCTATTCCTCTAGTTATAAAGGCCAGCATTCCATTAGCATCAGTGACTGTAAAACTACTGATCTAAAAACTTTTCAGGTTTCCTAATGCCTTTGAAGGACAGATATCTGACGCTGCCTGGCCTACGTGTGACTCTCAACCCACAGTTTGACTCTTACTTGCCCTCTGGAATGGCTTAGCAAGCCACTCAGTTGTCTCTGTGCCAATTAGGGATGGGCAATAAATGCTGACCTTGGCAACAAAGCTCGCATCCCATGAATTAATAAAATATGGGCACTCCTGGCAAGGCCAGCATTTATTGTCCATCCTTAATTGCCCTCAAGAAGGTGGTGGTGAACTGCTGTAGTCCATATAGTGTAGGTACACCCACAGTGCTGTTTGGGAGGGAGTTCCAGGATTTTGACCCAGGAACAGTGATATAGTTCCAAGTCAGGGTGGTGTGATTTATTTGGAAACTTGCAGGTGGTGTTCCCGTGTCCCTGCTGCCCTTGTCCTTCTAGGTGGTAGAGATTGCAGGTTTGGAAGCTGCTGTGGAAGGAGCCTTGGCAAATTGCTACAGTGCATCTTTTATAGATGGTACACATTGGTGCTACTGTGTGCTGGAGGTGGAGGGAGTGAATGTTTAAGGTGGTGTATGGGGTGCCCATCAAGTGGGCTGGATGGTGTCGAGCTTCTTGTGGTGTTGGATTTGTGCTCATCCAGGCAAGGGGAGTATTGTATCTCACTCCTGACTTGTGCCTTGTAGATAGTGGACAAGTTTTGGGGAATCGGGATGAGTTACTTACTGTGGAATTTCCAGTCTCTGACCTGATCTTGTGGCCAAAGTATTTATATGGCTGGTCCAGTTAAGTTTCTGGTCAATGGTAACTCGCTCAGCATATTGATGGTGAGGGATTTTGTAATAGTAATGCTGTTGAACGTCAAAGGGAGGTGGTTAGATTCTGTCTTGTTGGAGATGGTCATTGCCTGGCCCTTGTGTGGTGTGAATGACATTGTGAAATTATCAGCGAACATGCCAAATCTGACCTTATGATGGAGGGAAGGTTATAGATGAAGCAGTTAAGATGATTGGGCCTAGGACACTATCCTGAGGAACTCCTGCGGTGATATCTTGGGGCTGCGATGATTGGCCTCCAACAAGCACAGCCATCTTTCTTTTTGCTAGGTATAACTCCAACCAGTGGAGAATTTTCCCGTGATTCCCATTGACTTCAATTTTGTTAGGGTTCCTTGATGCCATACTCTGTCAAATGTTGCCTTGATGTCAAGTGCAATCACTCTTCTACCTTGTGTCTGAAATTAATTTTGTCCATGTTTGGACCAAGGCTGTAATGGGTTCTTGAACTGAGTGGCCCAGGTGGAACCCAAACTGAGTAAGTGAGCAGGTTATTGCTGTGTAAGTGCTGCTTGATGGCACTGTTGTTGACATCTTCCATCACTTTGCTGATAATTGCGAATAAACTGATGAGGTAGAAATTGGCTGGATTGGATTTGTTCTGCTTCTTGTGGACAGGATATACCTGGACGATTTTCCACATTGTCAGGTAGTTGCTAGTGTTGTGGCTGTACTGGAACTTCTTGGTTACGGATGCGGCTAGTTCTGGAGCACAAATCATCAGTACTACAGCTGGGAATTTCAGGCCCATAGCCTTTACTGTATGCAGTACATTCAGACGTTTCTTGATATCCCGTGGAGTGAGTAGTATTGTCTGAAGACTGGCATCTGTGATGCTGGGACCTTAGGAGACCAAGATGGATCATCAAGATGGTTGCAAGTGCTTCAGCCTTGTCTTTTGCACTCACGTACTGGGCTCCCCCTTTGCTGAGAATGGGGCTGTTTGTGGAGCCTTCTCCACCAGTTCCAGTTCGTTGTTTAATTGTCCACCACCATTCACAACAGTGGCAGGACTGCAGAGCTTTGATCTGAATCGTTTGTTGTGGGATTGCTTAGCTCTGGCTGTAGCATGCTGCTCCTGCTGTTTAGCCTGCACGTATGTAGTCCTGTGCTGTAGCTTCACCAGGTGGGTACCATGTTTTTAGGTATGTTTTGTGTTGCCCCTGGTAGTGAGGGATGTGTTGGGCAATGAGGTTACAGTTTGTGGTTGAATACAATTCTGCTATTGCTGATGGCCCACAGTGCCTCATGGATGCCCAGTTTTGAGCTGCTAGATCTATTTAGCACAGTGGTAGTGCCACGCAACACTATGGCAGATGTCCTCAATGTGAAGATGCAACTTTGGCTCCATAAGGACTGTGTGGTGGTCACTCCTACCAATACTGTGACAAGTAAATTGGTGCTGAGGTCAAGGAGGTTTTTCCCTCTTGGTTCTCACCACCTGCCCTAGGCCCAGTCTGGTAGAAATGTCCTTCAGGACTCTGCCAGCTTGGTCAGCAGTGGAGCTACTGAGTGATGCTAGGTGATGGAAATTGAAGTCCCCCACCCAGAGTACCTTCTCTATCCTTGCTACCTTCAGTGCTTCTTCCAAGTGATGTTCAACATGGAGTACTGATTCATCAGCTGAGGGAGGCCAGGAGGTGGTAATCAGTAGGAGGTTTTTTGGTCCACGTTTGACCTGATGCCATAAGATTTCATGGGGTCCAGAGCCAATGAAGACGACTCTCAGGGCCACTCCCTCTGATTATGTACCACTGTACTACCACATCTGGTGGATCTGACCTGGTCGGAAAGGACATAACCAGGGTTGGTGATGGAGGAGTCTGGGGCATTGGCTTTAAGGTATGGTTTGGTGAGTATGATTGTCAGGCTGTTGCTTGACTAGTTTGTGGGACAGCTCTGTTTTTTACTAACATCTGGGGACTTGTGAAGAGGACTTTGGAGTGTCAACTTGGTAGAGTTTTCCTTCATTTCTGGTGCCTAGGTCGATGGCGGGTGATCCTTCTGATTTTATTTTTCAACTTTTCTGTAGCGTGTTGATACAACTGAGTGGCTTGCTCTGCTATTTCAGAGGGCAGTTAAGAGTCAACCATGTTGCTGTGGGTCTGGAGTCACCTGTAGACCAGACTAGGTAAGGGTGACCGATTTCCTTTCCTGAAGGGCATAAGTGAACCATTGAATGAATCCTGTGAATGAATTAAAGGAAAAATTGAGTGGCATTCATTCTGGTTTTAAAATGCCACTTAAAAAGCAAGTCTTGCATTTATGACTCCTCATCACATCTCAGATGTCTTAAAAGTACTAGTGACTGCATTATTACAGCTACAGTGTGTACAGCTACAACTGTGGGAGCCATTTTGTACACAAAGATCCCCAAACAACAAAGTGATGACTTGCCAGTGAACCTGGTTTTTTTTTTGGTGGTTGAGGGTGGAATTTTAGACAGGATCCTGGGAGAGCTCGTTGCTCTTCAAATGTTGCTTTGGTTTAACAATTCACCTGAAGGCAGCAACATCTGTGCAGTGATCACTCGGTGCACTGGAGTGCCTGAATAGATTGTGCTATTGCCAAAATGTTGAACTGTAAGCTTTAGACTCTATGGTAGGTGTGCTACCAAATGAGTAAAGCCTTGTATTTTGTTAAATTTACATTAATTGTGCTACATCAATATAAGTTATATCAATAGCACTGATTTTAAATCTGTTAATTTCTCCATGTTAACAATGTATACTTGGAGATTTACTTTGTTCATGTTTTAATGATTTGGATTACACAAATGGTCAACAGTTAACTTGTAGATACGTAAAACTAACAATCAGGGATAGTGTGGTTGACGATTCTGCAATGATACCTCACATTGGCAGACCTCCAGGCAGTGCATTTTAAAGTCCGGCTGTGGATTGTAATCCAGTTAAAGTCAGATATCTTGTATAGCTCTTCCTGTTCCTTGTTGTCTCTCCACACTGTCCAGTAGCTGGGGTGGTGTTCAGGAGGAGGAGGTGGGGGGGGTGAAAAGAGAGACATAGGGGAGGGGTTAGGGGTCCGATTCTAGGTGTCTGTTACTGCTCTATAGCAGTAACAGACTGGTGTCAGCTGACCCTCTAACAAATGGTCTGGGGCTGCTTGCGACAATTCCAGTCAATGTCTGATTGGAAGTGCCTTGTGTCTGCTATATATTTTTGTGATAATAAGGCTGGGACATGGTCAGTGTCACAAGAAATTTTAACCTGCTATTAATACACTAGGAAAGATTATACTGAAGCTAAACATACTTTGTGTAATTTGATTCTTGTGATTCTCTGAATTCACTCCTTAAATTGATCCTACTACTGCCACCACCAGCGGTGAACCTGTCACTGCCTGTGACCCGTTAATATTGCACAGCTCGAGATGTGCTCTCCAGGTCTGGAAGGGTCTGTTCTAGAATTGTACTGCTATGTATTTACACAATTCAAGTAGATACCAAAGAACATTCCCCAAAATCCTCTTTTGCTTTGCTGAAATCCCAGTGGCAGCTCTGAGGAGCTGAGTATTCAAGGTGCCTTGCTGCTGGGCCATGGCAAGTCTCTGTCACTTAAAATGACTTTTCAATGGACAGTGATTATCAATGGTGTCCTTCTGTATTTCAGGTAACAGTAACAGTGGCAGGACTGGCTGGTAAGGAGCCAGTGACGTGCAGCCGTGATGTGGTTATTTGTCCTGACTCCAGCCTACAAGATGCAGCTAAACAGGTACGTTGTCTCTGCTTTAGTAACAAGGGGTGCAGATAAATGGGGGCATAGTTTCTTTTTAGCTAAAGATGAGCAGAGCTCAATTACACTGCACTGATTGAACTTTAGTTTTCATATTCTAATTGTACAGTATTTTGCCGGTTGGATAAAAACCTCAAGCAAGCCTCCAGCATGCCAGATTGGTGTTTGCACACTTGCTGTGTTTGTGCAAATTCAGTGCATGCCAAGGCAACACGGTAGTGCAGTGTAGGTGTGTTAGATTGCTCATAGGTCTGGTCTCCAATCAGCATGAAACCCTGTTAGTTGTGATGTTGAGCCATGTTTCCATTGCTGAACAGCCTGGAAATATTTCAACAGCAGTTCTTTTTATTAAAAAAAAAAAAAAAAAATTTGTTCATGGGATTTGAGTATTGCTGGGAATGCCAGCATTTCTTGTCCATCCCTAATTGCCCTTGAAGATGGTGGTGAACTGCAGCAGTCATTGTGGATTGGGTACACTCTCAATGCTTTTAGGGAGGAGGGTTCCAGGATTTTGACTCAGCGACAGTTGAGGAATGGTGATTTATTTCTAAGTCAGGATGGTGTGCAGTTTGAAGGAGAACTTGTTCTAGACAAAAGGTTCACTAGGCTGATTCCTGGGATGTAGGGGTTGTCTCATCAAGAACGGCTGAACAGGTTAGGCCTTTATTCATTGGAGTTTAGAAGAATGAGAGGTGATCTGATTGAAACTAAGATTCTAAAGGGGCTTGACAGGGTAGATGTTGAGAATATGTTCCCACTGGTGGGGGTATCTCTAACTAGGGGACATAGTTACAGAATGAGGGGTCACACATTTAAAACTCAGATGTGAAGGAATTTCTTGAGTGGTGAATCTCTGGAACTCTCTACCTCAGAGTTGTGGAGGCTAGGTCACTAAATGTATTTAAGAAGTGGGTGGATAGATTTCTGAAATCTCGGAGTCGAGCGTTATGTGGCGCAGTCCTGAAAGAAGAGTTGAGGCCTGGGACAGATCAGCCATGATCTTATTGAATGGAGGGGCTGAATGGCCTACTCCTGCTCCTATTTCTTATGTTTTTCTTATGTAGACAGTAGAAGTCACTGATTTGGAAGATGCTGTCAAAGGAGCCTTGGCAAGTTGCTGCAGTGCATCTTGTAGATGGTACATATTGCAGCCACTGGTGGTGGAGGGAGTGACTTTGTTTGTTTAAGGTGGTGGATGGGGTGCTAAATCAATCGGACTGCTTTGTGCTGAGTAGTTTTGAGCTTCTTGAATGTTGGAACTGCACTCATTCAGTTGATGGAGAGATAATTGGCCAGATTGGATTTGTCTTGCTTTTTCTGGATAGGATGTACCTGGGCAATTTTCCACTTTCAGTGTTACGACCAGGTGAGGAAGGGGTCCCTTTTAGCCTTCATCTGGTCTTATTGTAACCGGGTTTATGTTTTAAGCGCTGTTTTGAGCACCCCTTGGTGAATCCTTTGTTCTCCACTTTCTGATTTATAAGGCAAAGAAATGAGCATAAATATGCTTTCTTGGGTTTAAAGCAGAAAAGTGACATTTATTAAAAATTAATTTGGTTAATGCCTACAGATGCACGCTGTGCCTGACACTAGCATCCATATGTGATTCGCACATGTGAATAGGGACAGGAAAGAGCAGAAGAAAAATAAGAGGTTTAAGGCAATCTCTGAAGAGGAGTTTTTACTGTGCTTCAAACTCGCTGTAGTCCTTGATTGTAGGTAGTCTTGCTTTTCGTTGGGGCCCAGTATCCTCCTTAAGCCTTGTTCACTGTAGGAGACTTTTCTCTCATGGTTCATATGTCTTCAGTGGTTTCCAAAGCTGGTGAGAGTGAGATGAGAGCAGACAGGAGAGAGTTTTTTCAGTCCAGGAGCAAACCGCTTTGAGTTTCAAACACACTGGGGCAAGTTCAAATTCAAACAACTCCAACAGTCAGTCCTGTGACTAAACTGGTCTGGCCATGTCTGTCTGTGTATTCGGCCATCTTAACTGTTAACCTGGAATGCTCGCCTCTGCACCTTCAACGTCTGGTAATCAAAAGTCCATTGTGGATTAAATGGTGTGGCCTCTTTGTCCATTCCAAGTACTGTCTGTTACTATGCAAAAAAGGTCTTTCCAGTGAGGGGCCTGGCAATTCCATGTGATAAGGCCCTCTTTTTTTTTTTTTTCCCAGCAGCAATTTTAAGTTTTAATGTTCATGTGGCAAAATAATGTGTGCCTCATTCTTGGCAGGTGGGTGGGAGTGGGGCCTGTATGACAGTCAGGTAGATGCCAGTGTTTTAGCTTTAGTAGAACAGCCTAATTAGAGGCATAGCTAGTACTTAGAGTCTTAGTCATAGAGAGATACAGCACTGAAACAGGCCCTTTGGCCCACTGAGTCTATGCTGGCCATCAACCACCCATTTATGCTAATCCTACATTAATCCCATATTTCCTACCATATCCCCACAATTCTCCTACCACCTACCTATACTAGGGGCAATTTATAATGGCCAATTTGCCTATCAACCTGCAGGTCTTTGGATCTGGGAGGAAACCGGAGCACCCAGTGGAAACCCACGTGGTCACGGGGCAAACTTACAAACTCCACACAGGCAATACCCAAAACTGAACGTGGGTCGCTGGAGCTATGAGGCTGCGGTGCTAGCCACTGTGCCACCCCACTTAAGTACAACTCTTCACTACAGCTGTAGTGAAATCAGGGCTTCTTGTCTTTGCTGCATCCAGTGTGATCAACTGTTTATTTCTTGATATCACGTGAAGTAAGTTGAATTGGCTGAAGTCTGGCATCTGTGATGCTGGGGGCCTCTGGAGGTGGCTCAGCTGCATCATCCATTTGACACTTCTGGCTGAAGGTAGTTGGAAACTCTTTAGCCCTGTCTTTTGCACTGACGTGCTAGGCCCTGCCATTACTGGATGGCGATGATCATAGAGCCTCTTCCCCTGTTAGTTATTTAATTGTCCACCACAGTTCACAGCATGGTGAGCACTGCTCAGTCCCTACTATCTCTGCTTGTTTCACATCTTGAGATGAAGCTGATTATGTAAACACACTGAGACACACTGTACCATGCTGAATACTGTATACCTATCTGTAAGCTTAGAAACCAGCAGTACTTGAGTACAAGTCTTCACTACAGCTGAGGTGTTATCAGGGATTCTTATAGTAGAAACCAGCAGTGTCTATTTTGTAATCTGTGTTCTTGTGCCATTTTCCTGTGGCTAAGAATCTTTGATTTTAAACCCAGCCATAAAATCAGAGTTGATTTCAAAGGCCCAGCCAGCACAGTGCCCAGGAGAGGTAAATGACTTCATTGGACTGGATGAAATCCGGGACCCAATGTCACTGTTCATTTCATTATTGTATTTGTTCTATTGCTCAGTGTGGTTGATTCCCTCGCTCCATGGCATAATAGCTTTTCCTTGAGATTCTGTTTGCAGTGAGGGACGCATTAGCTAAGCTTGTGTTGCTTGTTGGAATATTGGATAAAAGTTGATCTGGTGTATCTTTCTGCAGGGTCCATATGACGTGATTGTATTACCTGGAGGAAACCTTGGAGCCCAGAACTTATCTGAGGTGAGTTCAAATAGAATTATTTGAACCTCTGAGATACTGTATCTGGTTTCATTATTTAAAATGTTAAGACAATTTGTTGCTGTTGGAAACATTGTACCTAATGACCAACATTATATTTCCTGCACTTGATTTCACTCCTTTCTGGAATACAAGGAAAGAACTTGCAATTTATATGACACCTTTCAAGTCCCAAAAGTGTTTTGTAGCCAATGAATTGCTTTTGAGGTGTAATTACTGTTAAGTAGATAAACATGACAAACCAAAGGTATTTCAAACAGCAATGAGATGAATGACCAGGCCCAACTGTGATATGCCCCAGGGGTAAATAACCTGCGCACATTCAGTGACGACATCCAGCTCTACCTCACCAGCACTTCACACCATCACTAAGATCACCTATTTCCACCTCTAACATTGCCTGACTTTTCCCTGCTTCCTTTTTATCTGCTGCTGAAACCTCCTTTCATGCCTTTGTTATCTCTAGACTTGAAGGGGCAGCACAGTGGTTAGCACCGCAGCCTCACAGCTCCAGCGACCCGGGTTCAAATCTGGGTACTGCCTGTGCGGAGTTTGCAAGTTCTCCCTGTGTTTGCGTGGGTTTCCTCCGGGTGCTGTATATCTAAATCTAAAAATCTTGACTAGTCCAATGCACTCTTGGCTGGCCTCCTACATTCTACGCTCCAAAAACTACAGGCCATCCAAAACTCTGCTACCAGTGGCCTAACTTGCACCAAGTCCCATTTACCTAGCACCGCTGTGCTCACTTTACCTATATTGATCCCCAGTCAATTTTAAAATTCTCATCCTTGTTTACAAATCCCTCCATGGCCTCACCCCTCCCTATCTCTAATCTCCTCCACCAGCCCCACAACCCTTCCAAAATACTCATCTGATTCTGGCTTCTTGACCACCCCCAATTTTAATTGCTCCACCATTGACTGCCATGCTTTTAGCTGTTTAGGCCCTAAGTTCTGGAGTTCCCTCCCTATGCCTCTCTACCTCGCTTTATTCCTTTAAGACACTCCTTAAAACCTGCCTCTTGACCAAGCTTTTGGTCATCTGACCTAATATCTCTTAATGTGGCTCAGGTGTTTTGTTTTATAATGCTCCTGTGAAGTGCCTTTGGATATTTTATTACAGTAAAGGTGCTATAGAAATATAAGTTTTCTCTGCTAGTGTGTGAAGAATGGTCACTTGGGTGAGGTATTACAGGGTTGCTCTAGCCCAGCAATTTCTGGAGAAGGAAGGAAATTACTGATTCAGTTCCCCTTCTGATGCACATGTTGTGCTTTTTTTTTCAGCTCCTGATTTTGCACGTCAAATTTTCATACAAAGAATTCCTAGCAACATATAGCACAGAAATGAGGCCATTTGGTCTGTCGTTCCTGTGCTGGCTCTTGAAAAAAACAGTCATGCTTGGACCCACATCCCTGCTTTTTTTTTTCCATAATCCTGAGTTCCTTGTCCTTAAGTACCTTTCCAACTATATTTTAAAGTTATTTATGGAACTCTCTTTCTCCATCTCTTCAGGTAGAGCATTCCAGATCCTGACTAAGTGAAAAGATATCTCCATCTTCCCTCCAGATCTTTTGCTAGTGATTCTCCATCTATGATCTCTAGTTATTCATCCACTTGCCAGAGGGAACAGTTTTTCTCTATCCAGTCTATAAAAACCTCTCCTTTGGAAAACCTCTCTTGGGTCAGTCACCTCTTAGATTTCTCTCTTTCAAAGAGAATAGTCCCAACTTTTCCAACCTTCCCTCACAACTAAAGTCCCCCCCATCCCTGGTAACATCTTGGTTAACTACTTCTGTACCCTTTCTAATGCCTTTGCATCTTTCCTGAAGTATGGTGCCCAGAATTGTCCAGAATACTCCAGCTGAGGACCAACCAGTGAATTATAAAGTTCTAGCATCTCTGCTTTTATATTCTGTGCCTCTGTTTACAAATCCAAGTAACCCATCTGTTTCTTTTAACCACCTTATCAACTTACCCTAACACCTTTTTTAAGGATTTCTTTTCTTCTTTGGCCTCCTTGTCTCGAGAGACGATGGGTAAGCGCCTGGAGGTTGTCAGTGGTTTGTGCAGCAGTGCCTGGAGTGGCTATAAAGGCCAACTCTAGAGTGACCAACTCTTCCACAGGTGCTGCAGATAAAATTGGTTGTCAGGGCTGTTACACAGTTGGCTCCCTCCTTGCACTTCTGTCTTTTTTCCTGCCAACTCCTAAGTCTCTTCGACTCGCCACGCTTTAGCCCCGCCTTTATGGTTGCCCGCCAGCTCTGGCGATCACTGGCAACTGACTCCCACGACTTGTGTCGCGTTTGCAGACGTCTTTAAAGCGGAGACATGGACGGCCAGTGGGTCTGGTACCAGTGACGAGCTCGCTGTACAATGTGTCCTTGGGGATCCTGCCATCTTCCATGCGGCTCACATGGCCAAGCCATCTCAGGCGCAGCTGACTCAGTAGGGTGTATAAGCTGGGGATGTTGGCCGCCTCGAGGACTTCTGTGTTGGAGATACGGTCTTGCCACCTGATGTCAAGGATTCTCCGAAGGCAGCGAAGATGGAATGAGTTGAGACGTTGCTCTTGCCTGACGTACGTTGTCCAGGCCTCTCTGCCGTAGAGCAAGGTACTGAGGACACAGGCTTGATACACTCGGACTTTTGTGTTCCGTGTCAGTGTGCTATTTTCCCACACTCTCTTGGCCAATCTGGACATAGCAGAGGAAGCCTTTCCCATGCGCTTGTTTAATTAAGGATTTATGTATGTGGATACTGTGGTCTTACTGTTTATCAATACTTTACAGCTTTTCAGAACAAGTGATTCTTGGAGCATATTATGGAGCCTGAGAATATATCATAAAATACAAAATGTACATTCTTGTCTCTAGACAAGAGAATCATAACTGCTATAGAAAGTAATAACTTTTTCAAATAACCCATTTGAATTTGCACCTTTCCTCTTTATTTTGTTAGTCTCCGGCTGTAAAAGAAGTGCTGAAGGACCAGGATTGCAGGAAGGGTTTGATTGCTGCTATCTGTGCAGGTATTGCTTTCTTGGCTTGGAACGAAATGTCCTGAGCTCCCTATGCTAGTTTCCCTTTTTTTTTTGTTTTCATGGGATGTGTGTCATTGCTGCCAGCATTTGTTGCCCATCCCTAATTGACCTTGAAGATGGTGAGCTGCCTTCTTGAACTGTGGCACACCATCTGGAGTGGGTACACCCACAGTACAGTTAGAAAGGGTGTTCCAGGATTTTTATCCTGTGACTGTGAAAGAACACCGATTTATAGTTCCAAGTTAGGATGGGGTGTGGCTTGGAGGGGAGCTTGCAGCTGATGGTGGTCCCATGCGCCCACTGTTCTTGTCCTTCTAGGTGGAACAGGTTGTGGGCTTGGAAGGTGCTGTCAAAGGAGGTGTGGTGAGTTGCTGCAGTGCATTTTGTATATGGTATACGCTGCTGCCACTTTGAGTCGGTGGTGGAGGGGTTGAATGTTTCAGATGGTGGATGGGGAGCTGATCAAGTAGGTTGCTTTGTCCTGAATGGTGTCGAGCTTCTTGAGTGTTGTTGGAGCTGCACCCATCCAAACAAGTAGAGAATATTCCATCACACTCCTGACTTGTGCCTTGTAGATGGTGCATAGGTTTTGGGAGTCAGGAGGTGGATTACTTGCTGCAGAATTCCCAGCCTCTGATCGGCTCTTGTAGCTGCAGTATTTATATGGCTGCTCCAGATCAGTTTCTGGTCAATGTTGACCCCCAGGATTATGATGGTGGGGTATTCAGTGATAGTAATGCTAGAGATGGTTAAAACCAAGTGACTAGCAGAGTCATGCAGACCTGAAAGATCTCATGTTTTGTCTCTGGCCTATACTAAATTAGGTGACCTCAGCCATGGAGCAGTGGAGGTTCCAGAAGTGTTCTCAGTACTTCTGGATTATTGGGGGTACATTTCCCAGAATGCCTGCAGTGGCTCTATTCAGTTGCAGTGATGAGGAAGGACCCTGACAGTAATATTAACTGTAATCAGCTAGTGCAGTGACACTTGGTGTTCACATGAAGAATGGATGCTTGGGTGAAGTACCAGAGGTTTACTGATGTTTGCAAAACTGTATTTCAGGAAAAAGTTGGAGTTTGTGGGGAGTGTAGAAATTGGTACTTAAAACAAATTGGAAATGGGGAGTTGGGTTTTAGGGTGCAGTTTTCTTCAATATTTTGGATGAGTGCCTATCTTTGTTTATCTGAGCCTCAAGATTAATACTGAGTAAATTGGTCCTTAGTTAGGCTTCACCAAAATGAAACTCCTTCATTCTGTCTTTTTGCATCGTCAGACTCTGGAGCTGGAGTCAGTACCTTCCTTTTGAGATGGTCAGTTTGTATAGTCAGTGTGAGGTTACTCAATGTGTGAGCAGCTTATGGTGCTACTTCCTGTATTTGTTTTCTTTCAACCAGCAAGATTCAAACCTAAACACTCCTGTTAAGTGCTTGAGTGCCTGACTGGTTGGTTCCTGGTTTCTTTCAGATTTTAAGTGTCCCTGTGGTATCTTTACAACATGCATTTGTCTTTTTTTCTTAACCACAGTATTTCCTGGGTTGGGGTGGCTCTGCATCTGCTCTCGAATGGAAGGGTGTGTAGAGTGTTTCTTTTTTCAGTGCTGCTGCATTCCTGACCTAGTAAGGTAGGCATTAGAGTGAGGAAGGGCAGGGCCATTCCCTGGCCAATTTGTCTTTTAGATGGTCTGACGGGAGAATGCTGAAACTCAATCTAATGGGGTTCAAGTATTTTTAAAAAAAAAGTCAAGTCTGAAATTGGAGCTCTGATTCCCTCAAGTAGGATGTAGCTTGGCTGGGTGCTGAGCCACACTCCCTAGGGTAACTTGAGTTCAGTTTCCATTCTGTGGCTGAGTTCAGCTAACCAGGCACAAAATGGTGATTGAACCTGGGATGCTACTAATGAAGAAAGAAAAATCATTCAGAATCCCTGCTTTTATGATCAATATCCAGCCTCCTGTTAGACATTTTACACTTGTAGATGTGAAGTTAAGACTAGGTTCAGCTGCGTGGTTCAGTAACCTCCCTGGACATCCTCTGGACTGATGTGAATGGCAACCTGGGTGAGATAACTTCCTCTCTTGAGGAAGAAGTGCTGGGCCACATGTTGCCCCTGACTGATCCCTGGTCTCTCTCTCCTGGCAAATCTCAAAGCATCATCAGGGCTTTATTGGAGCTTATACAATACAGTATTGGCATGCAGAAGGAATAGAGAAATACTTGCAAGCCTTGATTTTAATAATCCCAATCCTTTTCTCCATGCCACAAATTCCTGACCATATGGGCTGCTGCCAAGCTCTTTGCTAGGAGATGATGATGGAGCAGCACAAAGTCTCCCTCTTTCACATCCGAGGTAGGTTAGAAGGAGCATCTTAAAGGATGAAAGAAGTGTTCAGAAGGAATTCCAGAGCTTGGGGCCTCTGCACTGCAGGCACATCGGGACAATGACACTTCTAATTCTGAAGCCAGCTGCCCTTTGTCTATCAGCTATGTTCAAAGTCTGTAAAATGCCACCTTTCACCTCCAAGACATTTTTATTTCCCCACTGAGTTTTTTAAAAATGAGCTACGTTGTACACTGTTCCTTAGTGTTTATCTGGTGCTTGTCTGTCTTTGATTTATTGCAGTCCTAACCAAAGCCAATGAGCTTGCATTTATCTAGCATCTTTCACATTGCTTCACACCCACTGAACTGCTTCTTGAAACATAGTTGCTGTCATGTTAGCAAATGTGACTTTAACCTATTCTCAACAGCATGTTCTGCTACATTGTGTACAGTACCTTCATGCTCTAGTGACATTTGTCTCCTGAATGCCCATCACTGGCAGTGAATAAACCTGACAGCTGCAAAGCTGCTCCTTGTATTCACCTCACACTTGCTCCATTATCTGAATATAACTCAGTTTGTGTTCTTGTGCTGTAATAAAATGTGAGTAAAATGTTTCAGATACATCAGGCATAATAAGTCTGTCAGCATCTAAGGAAGAAAAGATGTTTTAATGTTTGGAGTGGTTTTTTATTACCCTTCAAGGTGATAGCTGAGTCAGTTGCTGGGTCCTTTTCTCTGACCTTGGTAACATTAATGAGCTCTTTCGTATGGTTACAGTCATAGCAGCATAGATAGTCAGAATGGGTCTTGAAGAAAGTGCCATTTGTTTGCCTTCTTGAAGCCTTCAGCCATATATCAAGTGTGTGTTTTTGACATTGTGCGCATGGTAATTGAGCTCTGACTTGCAGGATATGGTGCATTTTATTCTTGCTGAATAAAATCCAATCCTTATTATCCATACTTCTTTTGAAAAGACAAAATGTACTTGGTCTTGCTCATTTTTCTGTTGGTGGGGGGTGGGGTGGTTTGCTATGATACAAGATGTAGCTTATTTCTAGTTTTCTACTTTTTTCCTAGTCTATCAACTGAAAGTGATAGTTGACAGGCTAAATTACAATGAGCACAGACAGGAAGTGGCCATGGTTCATAGTTTTAGTGATTCTTGGCCTGTTTTGGAATGCTGAAGTGGAATTAGCTCTAAACTGTGGGGTTGTGTTGGGGTGCAGCATTCCACCACAGACCAGTGCCTTTAGGACACCACACTTGTTCCAGTGAGCTGCCAGTCTGTCACTGGAGGGCATCCACTTTTCATCCCTCTTCCCTCCCTCTTCCTTTTGCTCGCAAACCCTATGAGCAGTTGGGAGCTGGGAAGTTGCTTCCTTTTGTATTTGTGCTTTTGATGTTGATGGTGTCTGCTGTCAGTGGCACTGTTTATATAAAATTTCCCTTCTAGGTTGTGAGACTGAGCTATGTAACATCTTAACTGCAAGACAGGTTAATATATATAATTAATGTGCTTTCTGTTTGACAAATTGTTTGTGTAAAAAGCCACCTTTAATCTTTGTTTGTTTATTTTGCAGGCCCCACAGCTCTGCTGGCTCATGAAATAGGCTATGGGAGGAAAGTCACGACCCATCCCCTGGCTAAGGACAAAATGATGAATGGAGGTAATGGATAGGGTTCATGCTCCATTCCTAGCATGCATTCACCTTTACAGTCTAGCAGACAAGCTTGCTATAATCTTGTGTAATCAAGTGTTCGTTTGAGAGATTCATATTTCTTGATGCTTGTATTTAATTTAAATTGAAATTAGTAATTAAATCTTTAAATAGTCCTGAAGGAGTTTAGTTTCCTGTTGAAGTACACTGCTTATGGTTTTTGTGTGCTCAGCTGGTAAAGCAGTGGCAGGGCTGTACATATCAGGAAGCTACCAGGGTTGATGCCTGGTCTGCGAAATTAGCTTACCTCAGTGGCATGGTAGTACGGTATTACATTTGGCCATCTTCTGGAGGAATGTTGTGGTAAACCAGTCTGGTTTTTCCTGCTTCTCATCACTATCAGGTGATTTCTACTGAAAGATGGTTCTCTGGTGAGGACGAGATCAAACTTTGCTGCAGTTTCTTCCCCACCCACCCAATTGTTCAGTAGTTTACCAACAGTGGCTTTGCTCATCAAGATTGGGCATTAGGGTGAGCAGGTTGAGTTCTTCAGTATTTGTACCCCAGCAAGGAACTCTCTTGAGAGAAGAAATAGAGGGTAGTGAATGGGGATAGAAATTGCTGTGTCATGTTCAGGAGGGTTTGGGTATTGGTGTACGGGCTTCATCTAACAGCTGATCTTTCAGCTACAGTCTTGTGGTTTTGGAAAATTCATTTGACATTGGCTCCATTACATGCCACATAAATGACTGCAAGAGCTGTGTGAATTCAGTTTTACTTTACATTTTATGTACTTGAATATAATTTTTGCAAATGCAGGTGTTGTAGATAATGCTGAAATGTCATCTCAAACTGGCTGATATATGGATGTTTTTAAATTTATTTTTATTTAGAGATACAGCCCTGAAACAGGCCCTTCGGCCCACCGAGTCTGTGCCGAACATCAACCACCCATTTATACTAATCCTACATTAATCCCATATTCCTAACACATTTTCCCCTCCCCCCCCCCCCCCCCCCCCTTAATTTCCCTACCACCTACCTATACTAGGGGCAATTTATAATGGCCAATTTACCTATCAACCTGCAAGTCTTTGGCAGTGGGAGGAAACCGGAGCACCCGGCAAAAAGCCACGCAGTCACAGGGAGAACTTGCAAACTCCGCACAGGCAGTACCCAGAATTGAACCTGGGTCGCTGGAGCTGTGAGGCTGCGGTGCTAACCACTGCGCCACTGTGCTGCCCTAAACAGATTATGTAACTAAATAGATTATGCAACATTGGAGTAGTTTCGGCGGAGGGGTTAGAGAAATGGATGGAACTACAGAACATGACTCCAAAAGACTGAAAATCCTGCAATCCATGTAATAAAATTTACAATCTGTATCTTATTTCATCAACATAACCCAGTGACTTTATCAATACTGTGGCAATGTTCTTGAATTCTTGCTCTGATGCCTTGCTTTTCCCTTCCAGCTCACTATGTCTACTCTGAAGCTCGTGTAGAGATAGATGGGAACATCCTCACCAGCAGAGGGCCAGGCACCAGCTTCGAGTTTGGCCTTGCAATTATTGAAGCGCTTCTTGGTAAAGAGGTGGCTGAGAAGGTTAAAGCCCCTTTGGTCTTGTCAAACTGCTAACCTCAGAACTGTGCAGTTACTGGGAGAGACAGGGAGGGTGTTGGTGGGAAGGAAGGAATTAACTGAATTGATTTTTTTTTTTCTCAGCAGCAAGTCCCTGGTCTATCATTAATAGAGGCAGTATACCTTGTGGAAATTAACATGTCTTTAATCACCTTCAAAGTAAATGTTACTGTACTGATGCAGGACTACAGAATTTAAACTTGCTGATTTAAATTCTGATCATACTTTAATGCATACAGGAATCGTCTTCCAGAATTTCTATTCAATCAGAAGTGCATTAGAATCCCCATGTTGCTCTCTGACTTGGATAATTGAGGTGTGAATGTAGCCTGAATAGCTTCTATTGCTCTAGTTGAGATTGGAACAGGAGAAGATCCTCTTGTATTCAATCCCAATTCTCTGCACCTTCTCAGTTTTCCACACTTCTCAAGTACCTTTCTAGTTTTAAACACTATTATTTTTCCACATTTATGACTTTTTGGAGCAATGTGTTTTTCTTTTGTGGAGAAATGGTTCCTGATTACATTTCTAATGGGCTTGTTACATTTATTCCTTTGAGAAAAACGTTGCTATATTAACTTTGTTTTCAGTGCCTAATGAATCAATGTGTTAGTGAAATTTCTCAATACCTGAAATTAACTTTGTGCAAAGTGTTCTTTAGGCTAATTTCCTGCCTTATGCTAGTAATCCTTTTTAAAAATGATTTTGCTGTTTTGCCACTTTCAGCTGTAGGTAAATTGAGCCTTTCTTCAAACTGTTTATTTAAAAAAAAAACACACCTCTGGTATTAAAGGCCTTTGAAAACCTGAAAATTGCTGATGACTGAGTTTTTCTGTTAACGCCTTGGCGATTGATCTGTCACGGTACAGTCACATTGTAATTAATGGTTAAGGGGGCGATACTCTGGGTGCAGGCTCCAAGTTTTGTGCATGATGAATATTTCCCATGTACCAGAAGTTTGGCTTTCTGTAAATGATTGATGGATGTTTAGTTGAAGATGCAAGATTACAGTTAAAATTCCACAAACCAGTGCTTTTGAACCCCATCTGTCCAGCTACAGCTGCAGTCTTGAACTGGACGTTGTACAACAATAACTGAGCACTTGCTGCTTAAAATATGTTGGATGCTAGAAAATACCATAAATCTCTTGTCTAATACTAGTAGTGGCTTCTCATTTGTTGTAACAAATAAAATCAGTATTGTCTGGGTGTTGGTGTTTATTTCTTTCTTTGCCTGGTATGTCATATTAGTAGACATTGTCACCTTTAGGTAACCTCAGCTTTTTTAGCAACTGAGTAAGTGTTACTGTTGAAATTCACTGAAACAGGCTATAAATGGGAAGCAGCAGCTCTTGGATATATCATCCAGGTGGCTATTCTTCCTGTGAGTGTAGATAATATCCATTTATGGGGATGGGGTACATTATAGCTGAGCCCCAATCTGGTGTTCTCAGACTCCTGCATTCTAGTAGTCATTGTTGGACTGTGATCAGGGCCAGGAACTGTGACTGACTTTTATTTCTCCAATGTTTTAGAGGTCAGAACAATTAGTTCCACAGGAATTGAACCTTACATTTATCTCATTTGCATCATGACCACCACTGTACAATCCAACAGGGTCATGGATGAGCACTAATTTAGTCTATTTGGCTTCCACTGGCAATTACACTTGTTACTGATTCTATCCCACTTCCTGGTTGCCTGCTTTGGTCTGTACCCTATTTTGATCCCACTTCTGGGACTGCTAAATCTCACCTCTAGCACTGTCTCCCTTGCCCTTAAACCCTTAGAAGTAGGCCATTCAACCCCTTGAGCCTGTTCCACCATGCAGTGAGAATAGTGGTTGATCAGTATCCTAGCTCCATCCACCTGTCTTGGCTCCATATTCCTTAATAGCTCGGCTAGCAAAAATCTATTGATCTGATTTAAAATTATTAATTGGTCTAACATCTGCTTTTTGTGAGTGTTCCACACTTGTACCAGCCTTTGTATGAAGATGAGTTTTCTAACTTTTCTCCATGCTTGTTCCAGCTTACTCAGTGCTAGTCTGAGTCCACCTTGCATCAGCTGCAACTTAATGCTCCCATCTACATCCTGTTTTCTTTTCTTATCCTTTCTCTCTACTAGCTATCCAGCATGATGTCACTGTTGTGTGGCAGATTGGCACCTCAAATTGCTTTGGCACATATGCTAAAGTATAATATATTGCCAGATATTGTTTCAGTACCAATCCAGTACCATTGCTGCTCTGGGCCTGTGTAGGTGCGGAAGAGAGGCTGCCATGGGTTGGACATCACCTGTGGGAGACATAAGATCGAGAGCTAGGCTTCAAGAGTAGAAACAGTAGTAGTGCTGAGGCTACCTACTGTTAATCAGTGCATGATACACCATCAGACAGGGTAAAGTGCATTACATCCCCTTAATGACCATAGTCCCTTCTGTAAATTCAGGTCCACCAAGAGCTCCTTTTTTGCCAGACCTGACTGCTGCATGTTCTACTATCCTGGTTATCTCCATTGCTGTCTGCTCCATTGGGGTGATGCGGTAGAAGAAGGGCACCACTCCTTCCGTCTGCGCGCTCTCCCCGACATCGTGTGCCCTTTTTCTCCTGCAAGAAAAGGGAGCGAGGTAAGGCACTGTTCTCTGTGTCTAATGTCATTTGTCCCTCTGCATTAGGAGCTGTGTGTCTCAGTGGTGATAGGTTCTTAGCAGCTCTTTGGCTGTGAGCCATTGAGGGGTGAGTAAGTGGCCTAGCCACGTTCAGGAGCAGCATATGCCCTGAGGCTGCTCAGGTGTTGTGGCTGCTGGTGCGTGCAAACCATGAAACCTATCCAGAGGGTTGGGGGTTGCAATCACCTTGTCAGAACATATGCAGTCATTGAACCTTTTACAGCACTCAATGCAGGTTTTTCCCATCTCCCTTCTGCCGCTGAAGGTTGTTTCAGCTGGTAGCCTCCTCTAGCCACCCTGCAAGGAAAGGACCTCCTCCCTCTCCATCATGGCCTCCAGCATTAGATCCAGGTTGACATCAATGAAGCGAGGGGCAGCCCTGCCCTGCGTGCTAGGTCTATGGCTTTCCTGTGACATTTCACTTTCCTCTGGTGCTGTGGAAGGCTTTGGCACAATCAGAAGATTTCTCCCTTAGTTTGCCTAACAGCCTTCATGATGGCTGCCTTGGGGAGTCTAAATCAGCTCTCCATTTCATCTGACTCACCTCCATTCCCACCCCCACTGGCTCTAATTGGACAGGGAATTTGTCTCTATATCAATTAAGGACTCACCCCTTTAAAAATCATGACTGTAATCAGTTTCCCACTGGAGTCAGGTTCCTGACCCGAAAACAAACTCAACTCCTGTTTCCTGCCTGTGTGGTGAAAATTCAGCCTGTGGACAGTTTTGTTTGCCCACATCATACTGGGTTGGTTCGATATACATGTACTTTTGACTTGGTATGTGATTAGACATTGGAGATTTATTTTATCTCAATTCTTGTGATGAAAACTACCCTATTGATAGATGCTGGTAGTTTTGTAAATAATTGTCTCGTGGGCAACAAGTATTCTGTGAGGGAAAATCTGTCAAGTCTTAAACCCATTGGGAATGTTGCCTAATCGATTTGTTATTTTCTTTGAGAACGAATCATCATTTGGGGCAGGAGAGGCCTATAATTATATTGCTGGTATTATTGAACTATATTAGATTAATGTGTGAGCAGTTATCATATAGCTAATTTTGCTCTCCTGTGGCTGCAAACTATAGAAGAAGGGATTTGTCTTTTGCTCCCTCTTTTCCACCCATTTTTTTCCTTTTCTGAAGGTACTGCCCCCCCCCCCCCCCCCCCCAACCTTGCTGTAATATGGTTTTATGGATTCTGGTACTTCAAATGGTTACTTGTTATGCAAGAGGGTAAGTGTTAGTATTCGTCCATTGGGGGTGGGAAAGGAGAATATGAAGAACAACGACAACTATCTAGCACCTGTAACATAGTAAAACTTTCCAATATGCTTCACTGAAATGTAATCAGATAAATTATCATTGCCCAGCCAGAGGAGCTATTAGGAGTGACTGAAAGCTGAGTCAAAGAAGTAGATTATAAGGAGGATAGGAAGATGGAGAGGTTTGGGGAGTAAATTTCAGACTGTAAGGCCTAGAGGGTCAAAGGCATAGCTGCTAACGGTGGGATGAAGGAAATGGAGGATGGACAAGAGGCCAAAATTTGAGGAGTGCAGCAATATCTTAGGGTTGGAGGAAGTTCTAGAGATAGGGAGGAGGAGAAGTCATGAAGGGATTTAGACACAAAATTATGAATTTTAAATTTGAGATATTGAAGGACCAAGAGCCGCTGTAGGTTAGCAAGCATAGGTGTGATGAGTGAATGGGACTTGGTGTGGAATAGGAAATAACAACCAGAACTTTAGATGAGCTGGTGTTTACATAGGCTGTCAGATAGCTGGCCAGGAGAGCATTGGAATTGTTCTGTCAAAATGTCATCAACCTGAATCATTTAACCCTGTTTGCAGCTGAGCCCAAATCCTGTCTTAACCCAATGTCCACACATGCTTTTCAATAGCATTTGTAGTCACTGAATAGCGATTGGGAGTGGGTTGCTGAGGCCAATCCTAACATGCAACGGGAACTCCTAATTTTGGTGAGCTAAATTTACACAAATTGGGATAGAACCTGGCCATTGGTTATGACTTCCGTGAAACACTGGGGGAGCAGGGTGGATGTGTAGTCATACTCATAGCTGCTCATTTGGTGGGTCTGCTAAATTGTAGGTTGGGAGTAAAAGTAACCCACTGCAACACAAAGAACAGCATAGGAACAGGCCATTCGGCCCTCCAAGCCTGCGTCGATCTTGATGCCTGCCTAAACTAAAACCTTCTGCACTTCCAGGGACCGTATCCCTGTATTCCCATCCTATTCATGTATTTGTCAAGATGCCTCTTAAACGTCGCTATCATACCTGCTTCCACCACCTCCCCTTGCAGCAAGTTCCAGGCACTCACCACCCTCTGTGTAAAGAACTTGCCTCGCATATCCCCTCTAAACTTTGCCCCTCGCACCTTAAACCTATGTCCCCTAGTAACTGACTCTTCCACCCTAGGAAAAAGCTTCTGACTATCCACTCAGTCCATGCTGCTCATAACTTTGTAAACCTCTATCATGTCGCCCCTCCACCTCCGTCGTTCCACTGAAAACAATCCGAGTTTATCCAACCTCTCCTCATAACTAATGCCCTCCAGACCAGGCAACATCCTGGTAAACCTCTTCTGTACCCTCTCCAAAGCCTCCACGTCCTCTGGTAGTGTGGCGACCAGAATTGCACGCAATATTCTAAGTGTGGCCTAACTAAAGTTCTAAACACCCTAGCACCCTCTTTGTATACACAGCAGACAGGTTTTCTCTGAATATTACTCCTCCTTTTCAAATGCAGATGTTAATTATTTACCTTACTTTCACTCTTGATCTCTCCTTTGTCTTTCACAATGTCTGCACTGGATCCTCTTCTGTCTCCATTTCAATCTCCTTGTTTCTTTCAACCTAATTTTAAATGTACTGAACATTCCACCTATTCCAGTTTGCCAGATGGTCC
Organism: Heterodontus francisci; assembly: GCF_036365525.1. Classification (NCBI taxonomy): domain Eukaryota; kingdom Metazoa; phylum Chordata; class Chondrichthyes; order Heterodontiformes; family Heterodontidae; genus Heterodontus; species Heterodontus francisci. The sequence continues at coordinate 19,422,979 of NC_090407.1, read as the reverse complement.
ATGGCAAACACATTTAAGCAAATATACCACACAAGGCAATCCCATGTATTACAGTCAATGAGAAGCAATGATTTTCTATTGCTTGTTTTTTTTTATATCTCCTAGATCCTATTGTGGTTATAAACTATTCGGTAAGTACTTGAACTTCTGATTACATTGACTTGGGATAAATGGGTCATTTGTGTCATCTGCAAATTTGTATTTTGCTGCTGAGATTATTTCAATGGAAATTTATTAAGCAGGATAGATCATTAACTCTTTCAGGTTTTCAAGCAGTAGCATTATATGAACACTGATGGATTTGCAATGTTAGTAAGGAGAGATTTTTAAATTCTGTCTATATGCTTGGGTATGAATTTCAAATTGGCCAACTTCCACTAAAGAAAGAATCAAATTCAATTTATATAGAGATTGTCACATCCTCAGGACATCCCAATTAGGTCCTTTGCTGATCTGTAGTTACTGTTGTAAAGAAGGAAAATGCGGCAGTCAATTTATACACAATGAGATCTCACAAACAGATAATGTGGTTTAGTGATGGTGGTTGAGGGATAAATGTTGGCCAGGACATTGGGAGAACTCCCTAGTTCTTCTTTGAGTTGTATCATGGGATCTTTTATGTCTACCTGAACAGGCATATGGAGTTTTCATTTAACATATCAGAAAGATATCATCCATTCTTACCACTCACTTCTTGTACATTAAAATGCAACATTTTAAATGGAGGTGTCAATTAATTCTTGCTAATTTGGGTTTCTGAGTCTATATTGCAATTTGACTACTTTTATTGGGGGTGAGAGGTTGAGAGAATCAGGGGGAATCTTATTAGTGGCTTTTGTCTAATGACCCTTGTTTTAACCCCCCTTCTCAAACTGAATGAGAGAAGTTACTGATGTGACCGCTTGCCTGAATAATATGATTGAACTGATTTGGTGGATTATGGTGTTGCCACTGTACAGTTTTTTTCCCGACTTTTATTTGCAATGGGGAGGCCAAATATGCTAATGTAAATCCAGTGCTTTTTTTTCTCTCTGATGTTTTACACTTTAAACTAGAAGCTCACAACATTGCACTGAAGCATTGCCTCCCACTTCAATTTCTCAGAACATGGATAAAGTCAAAGATAAGAAACAGCCATTTGTGCCCATTGAAGCTTATCTCTATCTTAATATTTCCTGATTTTGCCTCTGCTGCCCTGTTGGGGAGATTCTCAGATGTCTCAAATTATTCGAGTTTTCCTGATTATTTGGTTTAAGTTTTTTCTTTTAAATGTATGCACTCTTATCCTAGTTTCTTGACTTATTTTGAAATAATTTGAGTTCTTTTATCTATATACTATCAAATAGTTTGTATACTTCAGACTGAAAAGCTTGAGGTTCTCTAATCTTTCCACATCCTCTTTATACTAGGATTGGTTTTGTGACCCTGCTCTGTATCCAGTGCCTGTTCATCTGTTTGTGAATCCAGTACTCTGAAGGCATACCTGTTTGTAATGTGGTTCTTCGGATTGTGGTAGAACTATAATTGGTCAGTACCTGTGTTTACATTAGTAAAACCAGCTTCTTTATCTTGAGGTAGAATTGGAGACTCATTTGGTATTGGCACGTCAGCATCACTCTCCCACTAAAATAAAAGCAAAATACTGCGGATGCTGGAAATCTGAAACAAAAACAAGAAATGCTGGATTCACTCAGCAGGTCTGGCAGCATCTGTGGAAAGAGAAGCTGAGTTAACGTTTCGGGTCAGTGACCCTTCTTCGGAACTCCGAAGAAGAAGGGTCACTGACCCGAAACGTTAACTCAGCTTCTCTTTCCACAGATGCTGCCAGACCTGCTGAGTGAATCCAGCATTTCTTGTTTTTGTTTCACTCTCCCACTACCCTAACAACAGAAAATACCTCTAGTTGTAAATAAACGTGGAGGTTTTATTACATGACCTCCTGCCACCAACTGCCCTGCCCAGTCAAACAGCCTTTTTATCCATCTCTAAGGGGAGGCGGTGGCGTAGTGGTAATGTCACTGGATTGGTAGCCCAGAGGCCCAGGCTAATGCTCTGGAGATGTGGATTCGAATCCCACCACGGCAGATGGTGAAATTTAAATTCAATTAATAAATCTGGAATTAAAAGGCTTGTCTAGTGTGACCATGAAGCCACTGTCAATTGTTGTTAAAACCCATCTGGTTTGCTAATGTCGTTTAGGGAAGGAAATCTGCCATCCTTACCTGGTCTGGCCTACATGTGACTCCAGATTCAGAGCAATGTGGTTGACTCTTAAAATTCCCTCTGTAATGGCCACTCAATTCAAGGGCAATTAGGGATGGGCAATAAATGCTGGCCTAGCCAGCGATGCCCACATCCCATGAATGAATAAAAAAAAATATTTTTATAATTAATGAACAAAAGTGTTCAAAGAAAATTTAAAAAAACAATATTTTTAATGCTGGGTTTGCTAACGGCAATGTCCTAGAGATTAATCTTCAATTCCTGGAGACTCCAGGACAATCCTGGAGGGTTGGCAATCTTAGTGTGGCCTGACCAGATTTTGTAATGAAAATTATTTCATATTTAAAAGAAATGTCTTGGAATTACACCATCTCCTAATATTGGTTGTGGAGAGACCGAAAAGGCTGCCAAATCCCACACCTTGGTGAAATCTATCTCCATTTTCAAAAGATAATTGATTAAAGCACTGCGTCAATCTTGGTATATTGATCCTTAACCTTTGGTACCTTTCAATGTCATCCTAGCCTAACAGTTTATGTAAAGTGCTTCATGAGTGACAAGACACCCAAATAATGAAACTTTAATGAAAAATTACTTACTTGTCTGCTTTTCTTCAATTAATTTTTAAATGGGTTTAACTATGAATATATAATCAGAGATCTGGCCTTGGTGCCCGTTGTAGCTTCTGATTGGAGCTCTTTAGTTTCACTTCTCTGTCCTTTTTTCTCAACCCTTATAATTTCTTAATATCGTCACCAAAATGCCACTTATTTATAACCATATCATGTCCTCAGATGTCTCAAAGTATGTTCACAATCAGTGAATTACCTTTTGAAATGAAATCATTTGTTATGTGGGAAATCAGACATTTTGGTGAATATTATGTTTTGTCTCACGATGGCAGAGGTTCTAGGATTTGTCAATAATGGTAGGAATTTTCCTTCTTCCCTATATTTTAAAAACTTTTTTTTTTAGAAAGTGCAGGGAGAGAGGAGGGCAAAGAAATAAATTGTTGAAAATGTCATTCTTGAGAATATACAATATACATTTACCAGAGCAAGTGGTTAGGATTTGGAATGCACTGCCTGATATGCTGGTGGAAACACTATTCAATAGTCGCCTTCAAAAGGAAATTGGATAAATACTTGAAGACGATGAGAGAAGTTAAAGAAAAACACCACAAGAGCAAAGGAATAAAAGGAAAATATTAATAACAAACAGGGATGAGCAACCCACTTTCAACTGTAACTGCTATTTCCTTTTCTATTTTTCCCTGCTGTTCAGCATCCACTTTTCTCACTGCTCTGTAAAGCACTTTGAAATGTCTTCTATACATGAGCACTCTAGAAAAGTAATCTGCGAAGAATAACAACAGAAAGAGAGCAGTCATGAAGCAAAAATTATTTAAAACAAAAATAATCAAATGTGTTGAGTTGTAAATATGTTGCAATTGTGGATCAAACTTTTGCTCTAAACACACAGATTGAAAAAAGTGGAATGTTTCCATTGATGCATTTTAGGGGGAAGCTAGATAAGTACATGACAGAAAAGGGAATAGAAGGAGATGCTGGGGGTACTCTCCTTAAAACAGAGAAGGTTCAGGGAACCTTTAGTTCAAAATCATGAATAGTTTTGATACAGTAAATAAGGAGAAACTGTTCCCAGGGTCAGTAACCAGAGCACATAACAACTTGTTGTCATATAGTGCCTTTAACATACTAAAATGTCCCAAGATGCTTCACAGGAACTTTATAAAGCAAAATTTGACACCAAGTTGCATAAGAAGATATTGGGGCAGATGACCAAAAGCTTGGCCAGTGAGGTAGATTTTAATGAGTATGTTAAAGGAGGGTTGAGAGACGGAGCAGTTTAGGGAGGGAATTCCAGAGCTTAAAGTCTTGGCAGCTGAAGACACGAACATCAATGGTGGAGCATTAAAATCAGGAAGGCTCAAGAGGCCAGAATTAGAGGAGCACAGATATCTCAGGGGGTTTGGGTAACCTACCCTCTAATTTTTTTTTGGACTGCGCGGGTGATTTATTTAAGAGCTCAGACCCTTTAAATTTTTTTGCACAGCTGTGCACGCACAGCAACTTAAAGGGGCCAACTTAAGCACAGCCCGTGTGGGGAGTTTTCACTTTTTGTGCAGCCATGCAACCTACAGGGAAAATTGGTTTTGGGGCTGGAGGAACAGAGATAGGGAGGGATGAGGCCATGGAAGGATTTGAAAACAAGGATGAGAATTTTAAAATCAAGGCATTGCTTAACCGGAAGCCGATGAAGGTCAGCAAGCACAGGGGTGGTGGATGAACGGGGCTTGGTGGGAGTAAGGACATTGGCAGCAGTTTACGGAGGGTAGAATGTGGGAGACCTATCAGATGTGCATTGGAATAGTCACATCTAGAGGTAACAAAGGCATGGATGATGGTTTCAGCAGCAGGTGAGCTGAAGCAGGAGCAAAGTCAACGATGTTACAGAGGTGGAAATAGGCTCTTAGTGATAGCACGGATATGTGGTCGGAAGCTCATCTTGAGGTCAAATATGACAGCAAGGTTGTGAACAGTCTGGTTCGGGTTCAGACAGTTCTCAGGGAGAGGGATGGAATCGGTGGCGAGGGAACGGTGTAGCGGGGACTGAAGACAATGGCTTCAGTCTTCCCAATATTTAATTGAGGAAATTTCTGCTCGTCCAATACTGGATGTCGGACAAGCAGATTTAAGGCAGAAGAATCAGAGGCAGCATGAGGGAACTTTTTTTTTTAACACAGTGAGTTGTGGTGACCTGGAATGCAATTGTCTGAAAAGGTGATGGAAGCTGATTCAACAATTACATTCAAAAGGAGAATTGGGACAAATACTCAGAAAAATATCAGAGCTATAAGCAAAGAGCGGGGAAGTGACCTTAATTAGCTAGATATACCTAAGAGCTGGCACAGATATGACTGGCCGAATGGCCTCCTTCTGTGCTGCATCATTCTGCATATGGTGATGGGGTAAGATGAGGAGGCTCGTGTAAAGCATAAATACTGGCAATGTGTAAGAATGGTCTATTTCTCTACTGTTGATGCTATGATTTTTACCTTACTGTGACAATTGAAAATGAATGAGGGTAGGGATGGGGGTGGCGGTTACTAATCACCAGTTTATATCTGAAAAGGAACGTTGGTCGCGAGCCCCCTCCCGCGCCACCAAAACTGCCCCCCCCGCCCTCCGATGTCCCGGGTTGATTGACAATACGCCAGGTCCAATAGGCAAGCGCATCACCTTTCCACTGCGCGGGTATGAGCCTATGGGAGTGGGGTCTGGAGGTGGGACTTCCGCGGAGGGGAGCAGCAGGTTCGGTTGCGGGGTGGCGCGTGCTCGTGCCTGGCAGAGGCGGCAAAAACAAGAGGAGAAAGCCTGATCGAGGAAGAGAGGTGGGTGTCGGATAGGAGTGAGGTAATAAAAGATAATTCATTCAGCTTTATATAACTGCAGGCTCAGCAAATCAAAGTAAAAATACAATTAGAGGTAATTGAACCAGCGTGAATGATTTTTTAAAAAGGCAGTGATGAGGAATAAACCAGGCGCCGCTTTTATTCTTTCTGTGAGAGGAAATCAAAACCAAATTAAATTTAAATATTCTGTCATTTAATACTAAAACCAGTAGCAATATATGAAAGTGCTGTTATAACTGGCAGAACCCGGGTGCCTGTACTTGAGAGCATTGCGGTACGCACCAGTGAACGATCTCTTCAACTCAAGCATAACATACATTCAGATTAATGTTTATATTTTTGCGTTCATTTTATAATTTAGGGTTAGAGCGATTCTGAGGGGATTTATAATCTTTTAAGATGTGGAGATGCTGGGCTTTATAGAGGTCCATTTCCTCGGGCAGTGAGTGGCCAGATTATTGGCTTCCAAATTCTCATAAAAACAAATTAAACAATTTTAACATTTAAAATAAGCCTTAGTAAAAAAAGTAATAAAATCTGAATACATTGTACTCAGGCATTTATAGAACCAAATAGTATTTCGTAAGATTTTGGTGGCTGTCATTCTCTGGTGATGATTTACAAAATAACGAGAAATTAGGTTTAATGATTGAGCAATCCCATGTGCAAGTTTGTAAGGGGCAGGTGTATTGGCCAGGGGCTTGACAACTAAGGACGATTTTGAGTGGATTTTAAATGGACTGTTATGATGGACTCTGCCATGCATTTATGTTGTTTATTTGTCATTGAGCACTTGTTTTCCAATCTGGGAATGCAAAAGTATAATTTTACAGGTGAAATGCATGCAAAATTATTAATTGACTATATATTTCAGCCCTGACAGATGTGCACGAGCAGGATTTTGCAGATTGACTATTGCTATTCGTACATTTGCAACATTTTGTTCTAATTTTGGTATTGGTAGTACAATTATGATGGGAAAAACTTGTGTCTAGTTTGGCTATCCATTCGTGACTGCCTGAGATGTTGAATTGAGAAATGGTGCCTCCTGCAACAGATCTTAGTAGAATGGTTGATGTGATGTGTTTCATGGTCTGAGACCCATGGCCACAATCGCTCTTCGGGTTGCCCCTCATCTTTCATTTGTAGAGCATTGTCCATGCCCATTGCTATGGGAAGATTTAAAGGTATAATAAGGGGTTTTCCTGTGGCTCATCTGGTTAAAGCTGGAATAACTGAGGTAATATATACCAGCAAGATAAGTACACAATTACTGTCTTCTAATGGTAAGGGTGCTGCAGTTGTCTTCGGAACCATTGTGTTGGGAAAAGGAAAACAAGGCAGGTGTTCCTGTTGCTGTCTCTGTTCAGTGATCTTGATGGAAGTGGACATATGGACACTTGGTGGGAACAGGATGAGACACAACTGTGTTCTCTGTGGAGGAACTGCTTGCCAATACTCAGTCTAGCCTACATATGAAGGATAACCATTTTGCTCATGCAATGGTGCTGGAGTATCTGCTTCATACCATGGTGTCTGCTTTTTCCTGCATTCTAGGATGTTCTTCTATTTGTGGGGTACTATACAAATGCAATTTGTTGTGATTACTCTCTACATATTCTTCCCTGCAAGGGGCTCCAGTTCTATTTCCAGTGTTGTAATTGGACCAGTAAAATACTTCTACTGTGTTGTAATTCAACAGCAGTTTTGCAAAACCGGTTTGTGTTACTAGAGGCTGCTATACAGTATTTTACTAGTAGTACTAAGTTGTATGAAGGTTCCCAAACTTTTTTTAGGGATAAAATTATACTGGTCAGTTAATCTGAGAGTAGTATAATTAGATCATAAGATTTTGACATAGAATCATATAGTTGTACAGAACAGAAGGAAACCATTTAGTCCATTACACCTCTGATTGCTCTCTGAAAGACCATCCATTTACTTTAGTGGTTCTTGTGATGCACATGATGTTGGCAGGCTGCTTTTATTGCCCATCCCTAATTGCCTTGAGAGCATTAACAGTCACCACATTGCATGACCCTGAAGTCATTTGTAGGCCAGACTTGAGTCGAAGTGATAGATTCCCTACCCAGAAGAGCATTAGTGAACCAGTTTGGTTTTTGTAACAATCCAACAACTTTCATGACAATTTTCTTTCTCGATTCTAGATTTATTGAGATCAATTTCACAACTTATGGTAGGATTTGAAATCATGAGCTGGAGTTGCAAGTCCAGTACCTTAACCCTGCACATAGCCTCGTTGTAAGGGATGGTAATGTTAGTAGACTAGTGATTCAGAGGTCAGGACTGATGCTTCGGAGACAAGAGTTCAAATCCCACCACAGCAGCTGGTGGAATTTAAATTCAATTTAATTAATAATTCTGGAGAAAAAAACAAGTTTCTGTGGTGATCATGAAACTATGGGATTGTTGTAAAAACCCATCTGGTTTACTAATGTCCTTTAGGAAAGAAAATCTGCCATTCCTACCCAGTCTGGCTTACATGTGACTCTGGACTCTCAGCAATGTGGTTGACTCTTAACTGCCCTCTGAAATGGCCTAGCAAAGCCCCATGTTGTATCAAATAGCTACGGAAAAGTCAAAGAAGAATAAAACTGGACGGACCACCTGGCATCGACCTAGGCACCAGAAATGACAAAGGCAAACCCTGTCCAGTTGACCTTGTAAAGTTGCCCTCACTAACATCTGGGGACTTGTGCCAAAATTGGGAGAGCTGTCCCACAGACTAGTGGAACAACAGCCTGACATAGTCATACTCATCGATTCATTCCTTACAGCCAATGTCCCAGACTCCTCCATCACCATCCCTGTCCCACTGGCAAGACCCACCCAGTTGAGAGGGAGTGGCCCTGGGAGCCCTCAACATTGACTCCAGTCATGAAGTCTCATGGCATCAGATCAAACATGGGCAAGGAGACTACCTGATTAGCACTTCCATGTTGAACATCACTTGGAAGAGGCACTGAGAGTAGCAAGGCACAGAATATACTCTGGGTGGGGGAACTTCAATGTTGATCACCAAGAGTAGCTTGGTTAAATCACTACTAACTGAGCTGGCTGCGTCCTGAGGACATAGCTGCCAGACTAGGCTTGCGGCAGGTGGTGAGAGTACCAACAAGAAAGAACCTACCCACCCTCGCCAATTTTCCTGTTGCAGATGCATCTTTCCGTAACAGTATTGGGAGGAGTGACCACTGCGCAGTTCTTGTGGAGTCAAAGTGCCATCTTGTCGCTAAGGATACCCTTCATTCCGTTGTGTGGCGTTACCACCATGCTAAATGGGATGGATTCAGAACCGATCTACAGCTCAAAACTGGGCATCCATCAGCAGCAGCAGAATTGTATTCATTCACAATCTGTAACCTCATGCCTGGCACATCCCTCATTCTACCATTATCATCAAGCCAGGAGATCAACCCTGGTTCAATTAAGCGTGCAGGAGAGCATGCCAGGAGCTGCTCAAGGCATTACTAAAAATGAGGTGCCTACCTGGTGAGACTACAATACAGAACTACATGCATGCTAAACAGCAGAAATAGCACGCTATAGACAGAACTAAGCAATCCCACAACCAACGGGTCAGATCAAAGCTCTGCAGTTCTGCCACATCCAGTCATGAACGGTGGTGGATGATTAAACTAATAATCGGAGGAGGAGGCTTCACAAACATCCCCGTCCTCAATGATGGGGGGTGGCTGGGACAGCACGTCAGTGCAAAAGACAATGCTGAAGCATTTGTGAGCACCTTCAGCCAGAAGTGTCAAGTGGATGATCCATCTTGGCCTCCTGCTGATGTCCCTAGCATCACAGATGTCCGTCTTCAGACGATTTGATTCACTCCATGTGATATCAAGAAACGGCTGAAGGCATTGGATACATCAAAGGCTATGGACCTTGACAATGTCCTAGGTAGTACTGAGGACTCGTGCTCTAGAAGTAGCCGCACCCCTAGCCAAGCTGTTCGCTCTCTGACAATGTGGAAAATTGCCCAGATATGCCCTGTCCACAAAAAGCAGGCCAAATCCACTACGGCCAGTTACCTACCGCCCCATCAGTCTAGTCTCAATCATGGAAGGTGTCATTGTAAGTGCCACTTGATAGCACTGTCACAGCAATAACCTGCTCACATATGCTCAGTTTGAGTTCAGCCCGGGGCACTTGGCTCCACATCTCATTACAGTTCTGGTCCAAATATGGATAAAAGAGTTGAATTCCTGAGGTGAGGTGAGAGTGACTGCCCTTGACATCAAGGCAGCATTTGACCAAGTGTGTCCTCAAGGAGCCCTAGCAAAACTGAAGTCAATGGGAATCAGTGAAAATTCTCCAATGTTTGGTGTCATACATTGCACAAAGGAAGATGGTTGTGCTTGTTGGAGGCCAATCATCTCAGCCCCAAGACATTACTGCAGAAGTTCCTCAGGCCCAGACATCTTCAGCTGCTTCATTAATGACCTTCCCTCCATAATAAGGTTGGAAGTGGGTATTTTGCTGATGATTGCAGTGTTCAGTAGCTTTTGAGATTCCTTAGATACTGAGACAGTACATGCACACATGCAGCAAGACCTGGACAACATTCAGGCTTGGGCTTATAAGTGGCAAGTAACATTTGTGCCACACAAGTGCCAGGCAATATCTATCGCCAACAAGAGAGAATCTAACCATCACTGAATACCCCACAATTAACATCCTGGGGGCTACCGTTGACCAGAAACTGAACTGGACCAGCCATTTAAATACTACAAGAGCAGGTCAGAGTCTGGGAATTCTGTGGCGAGTAACTCAACTCATGATTCCCCAAAGCCTGTCTACCACCTACAAGTCACAAGTCAGGAGTGTGATGGAATATTCTCCACTTGCGTGGATGAATGTTGCTCCAACAACACTCAAGCTCGAAACTATCCAGGACAAAGCAGACTGCGTGATTGGCATCCCATCCACCACTTAAACACACTCCCGCCACCACTGGTGCACAATGGCAGCAAGCTGTACGATCTACAAGATGCACTGTGGCAACTTGCCAAGTCTCCTTCGACAGCACATTCTACCGACAGTGACCTCTACCACTCAAAGGACAAGGGCAGCTGGAATATCACCTGCAAGTTCCCTTCCAAGCCACACACCACGATGGCTTGAAACTATATCGCCGTTCCTTCACTGTTGCTTGGTCAAAATCCTAGAACTCCCTTCCTAACAGCACTGTGGGTGTACCTTCACCAGATGGACGTCAGCTGTTCAAGAAGGTGGCTCATCACCACCTTCTCGAGGGCAATTAGGGTTAGGGGAAGCAAAGATGGCCTTGTCAATGATGTTCACCTCTCAAGAAAGAATTTAAAAAAATTCCCCTGCCCTTTCCCACACCCTTTTTAAATTTTGCTTTTCCAGACATTTATTTGCTTTACAAGCTGTTATAATGGATACTGCTTCCACCACTGTTTTGAGTGGCCACTCTGTCCTACGAGAAATTTATCTCTTTAAAAAAAAGAACTTCTGACCCAGTGTTGTCCAACATGCGGGCCAGGATCCGGCACACGGATGTAAACTGTACCCGGCCATTCCTCGTCCTGGCTGGGGTTCAGCAATGTGTCCGTAATGGTTAAAAAATGTTGAGATCCGTGACTGTTAATTTCAGGGATGAGGAATTTCCCATTGGCGGCTTTCTGACCAGATAGGCTTAAAAAAAATTACACTGTCTGCTTCACAGCTGAATTGGAATTTTGAAGCTTTATCTAATGCTTATTAGCACTCTTTTCCATATTCACAGCTGACGGGTGCGAAGAGCGGGAACAGCGGTTTCTGAACATTGGACAGATTTGGGGTTTTCTGGCAGGCTTTAAAAAAAACATGAACCCACCAGTAAACCTAGAATCTGATTGAAATTTGAAACCGCTTGTTCCTGCTCAGTGCACCTGTCAGGAAAGCTTTGGGGTTTTCTGGGGGCTGGGGGGAGGTCTTTTTTTTTCTTTAAAAAGACTACTGGAAAATCCCGAATCTGTCCGAAGTTCAGAAAGTGCGGCTCTGAGCAACGGTCGGTGGAGGTTGCGGTCAGTGGAGAGAGAGACAGCGCATGAGAGATGGGGGATGGGGGGCTGGAGGGGGCGAGAGAGAGATGGTGGGGCGAGAGAGAGAGAGAGAGACGGTGGGGAGAGAGAGAGAGAGACGGTGGGGCGAGAGAGAGAGAGAGACGGTGGGGCGAGAGAGAGAGAGAGAGCGGTGGGGCGAGAGAGAGAGAGAGACGGTGGGGCGAGAGAGAGAGAGAGCAAGACGGTGGGGCGAGAGAGAGAGAGAGCGAGACGGTGGGGCGAGAGAGAGCGAGACGGTGGGGCGAGAGAGAGCGAGACGGTGGGGCGAGAGAGAGAGAGACGGTGGGGCGAGAGAGAGAGAGAGAGAGACGGTGGGGCGAGAGAGAGAGAGAGAGACGGTGGGGCGAGAGAGAGAGAGACGGTGGGGCGAGAGAGAGAGAGAGAGAGAGACGGTGGGGCGAGAGAGAGAGAGACGGTGGGGCGAGAGAGAGAGAGACGGTGGGGCGAGAGAGAGAGAGACGGTGGGGCGAGAGAGAGAGAGACGGTGGGGCGAGAGAGAGAGAGAGAGACGGTGGGGCGAGAGAGAGAGAGACGGTGGGGCGAGAGAGAGAGAGAGAGAGACGGTGGGGCGAGAGAGAGAGAGAGAGAGACGGTGGGGCGAGAGAGAGAGAGAGAGAGAGACGGTGGGGCGAGAGAGGAGAGAGAGAGAGAGACGGTGGGGCGAGAGAGAGAGAGAGAGAGACGGTGGGGCGAGAGAGAGAGAGAGAGAGACGGTGGGGCGAGAGAGAGAGAGAGAGAGACGGTGGGCGAGAGAGAGAGAGAGAGAGACGGTGGGGCGAGAGAGAGAGAGAGAGAGACGGTGGGGCGAGAGAGAGAGAGAGAGAGAGACGGTGGGGCGAGAGAGAGACGGTGGGGCGAGAGAGAGAGCGAGAGAGACGGTGGGGCGAGAGAGAGAGCGAGAGAAACGGTGGGGCGAGAGAGAGGGCGAGAGAGAGAGCGAGAGAGACGGTGGGGCGAGAGAGAGAGAGAGAGACGGTGGGGCGAGAGAGAGAGAGAGAGACGGTGGGGCGAGAGAGAGAGAGAGAGACGGTGGGGCGAGAGAGAGAGAGAGAGAGAGAGACGGTGGGGCGAGAGAGAGAGAGAGAGAGAGACGGTGGGGCGAGAGAGAGACGGTGGGGCGAGAGAGAGAGCGAGAGAGACGGTGGGGCGAGAGAGAGAGCGAGAGAGACGGTGGGGCGAGAGAGAGAGCGAGAGAAACGGTGGGGCGAGAGAGAGGGCGAGAGAGAGAGCGAGAGAGACGGTGGGGCGAGAGAGAGAGCGAGAGAGACGGTGGGGCGAGAGAGAGAGCGAGAGAGACGGTGGGGCGAGAGAGAGAGCGAGAGAGACGGTGGGGCGAGAGAGAGAGCGAGAGTGACGGTGGGGCGAGAGAGAGAGAGCGAGAGTGACGGTGGGGCGAGAGAGAGAGCGAGAGTGACGGTGGGGCGAGAGAGAGAGCGAGAGTGACGGTGGGGCGAGAGAGAGTGACGGTGGGGCGAGAGGGACAGAGAGAGACGGTGGGGCGAGAGGGACAGAGAGAGACGGTGGGGCGAGAGGGACAGAGAGAGACGGTGGGGCGAGAGAGAGAGAGAGAGACGGGTGGGGCGAGAGAGAGAGAGAGAGACGGTGGGGCGAGAGAGAGAGAGAGAGACGGTAGGGCGAGAGAGAGAGAGAGAGACGGTGGGGCGAGAGAGAGAGAGAGAGAGACGGTGGGGCGAGAGAGAGAGAGAGACGGTGGGGCGAGAGAGAGAGAGAGAGAGAGACGGTGGGGCGAGAGAGAGAGAGAGAGAGAGACGGTGGGGCGAGAGAGAGAGAGAGAGACGGTGGGGCGAGAGAGAGAGAGAGACGGTGGGGCGAGAGAGAGAGAGAGACGGTGGGGCGAGAGAGAGAGTGACGGTGGGGCGAGAGAGAGAGTGACGGTGGGGCGAGAGAGAGAGTGACGGTGGGGCGAGAGAGAGAGTGACGGTGGGGCGAGAGAGAGAGTGACGGTGGGGCGAGAGAGAGAGTGACGGTGGGGCGAGAGAGAGAGTGACGGTGGGGCGAGAGAGAGAGTGACGGTGGGGCGAGAGAGAGAGTGACGGTGGGGCGAGAGAGAGAGTGACGGTGGGGCGAGAGAGAGAGTGACGGTGGGGCGAGAGAGAGAGTGACGGTGGGGCGAGAGAGAGAGCGAGAGTGACGGTGGGGCGAGAGAGAGAGCGAGAGTGACGGTGGGGCGAGAGAGAGAGCGAGAGTGACGGTGGGGCGAGAGAGAGAGCGAGAGTGACGGTGGGGCGAGAGAGAGAGCGAGAGTGACGGTGTGGGCGAGAGAGAGAGCGAGAGTGACGGTGGGGCGAGAGAGAGAGCGAGAGTGACGGTGGGGCGAGAGAGAGAGCGAGAGTGACGGTGGGGCGAGAGAGAGAGCGAGAGTGACGGTGGGGCGAGAGAGAGAGCGAGAGTGACGGTGGGGCGAGAGAGAGAGCGAGAGTGACGGTGGGGCGAGAGAGAGAGAGAGAGTGACGGTGGGGCGAGAGAGAGAGAGAGAGAGAGTGACGGTGGGGCAGAGAGAGAGAGAGAGAGAGAGTGACGGTGGGGCGAGAGAGAGAGAGATGAGGAGTGACGGTGGGGCGAGAGAGAGTAGAGGGAGACGGTGGGGCGAGAGAGTAGAGGGAGACGGTGGGGCAGAGAGCAGAGGGAGACGGTGGGGCGAGAGAGCAGAGGGAGACGGTGGGGCGAGAGAGAGGAGAGACGGTGGGGCGGGAGAGAGGCGAGAGAGACGGTGGGGCGAGAGAGAGAGCGAGAGAGACGGTGGGGCGAGAGAGAGAGCGAGAGTGACGGTGGGGCGAGAGAGAGAGCGAGAGTGACGGTGGGGCGAGAGAGAGAGCGAGAGTGACGGTGGGGCGAGAGAGAGAGCGAGAGTGACGGTGGGGCGAGAGAGAGAGCGGAGAGTGACGGTGGGGCGAGAGAGAGAGCGAGTGACGGTGGGGCGAGAGAGAGTGACGGTGGGGCGAGAGTGACGGTGGGGCGAGAGAGAGAGAGAGAGTGACGGTGGGGCGAGAGAGAGAGAGGGGAGACGGTGGGTGCGAGAGAGTAGAGGGAGACGGTGGGGCGAGAGAGTAGAGGGAGACGGTGGGGCGAGAGAGTAGAGGGAGACGGTGGGGCGAGAGAGCAGAGGGAGACGGTGGGCGAGAGAGAGAGACGGGTGGGGCGGGAGAGAGAGAGACGGTGGGGCGAGAGAGAGAGAGACGGTGGGGCGAGAGAGAGAGAGAGAGACGGTGGGGCGAGAGAGAGAGAGACGGTGGGGCGAGAGAGAGAGAGAGAGAGAGACGGTGGGGCGAGAGAGAGAGAGAGAGACGGTGGGGGCGAGAGAGAGAGAGAGAGACGGTGGGGCGAGAGAGAGAGAGAGAGGAGACGGTGGGGCGAGAGAGAGAGAGAGAGAGACGGTGGGGCGAGAGAGAGAGAGAGAGACGGTGGGGCGAGAGAGAGAGAGAGAGACGGTGGGGCGAGAGAGAGAGAGAGAGACGGTGGGGGCGAGAGAGAGAGTGACGGTGGGGGCGAGAGAGAGAGAGAGAGACGGTGGGGCGAGAGAGAGAGAGACGGGTGGGGCGAGAGAGAGAGAGACGGTGGGGCGAGAGAGAGAGAGACGGTGGGGGCGAGAGAGAGAGAGAGACGGTGGGGCGAGAGAGAGAGAGAGAGAGACGGTGGGGCGAGAGAGAGAGAGAGAGACGGTGGGGCGAGAGAGAGAGAGAGAGAGACGGTGGGGCGAGAGAGAGAGACGGTGGGGCGAGAGAGAGAGAGAGAGTGACGGTGGGGCGAGAGAGAGAGTGACGGGGGCGAGAGAGAGAGTGACGGTGGGGGCGAGAGAGAGAGTGACGGTGGGGGCGAGAGAGAGAGAGTGACGGTGGGGCGAGAGAGAGAGTGACGGTGGGGGCGAGAGAGAGAGTGACGGTGGGGCGAGAGAGAGAGAGAGAGAGTGACGGTGGGGGCGAGAGAGAGAGAGAGAGTGACGGTGGGGCGAGAGAGAGAGAGAGAGTGACGGTGGGGCGAGAGAGAGAGAGTGACGGTGGGGCGAGAGAGAGAGAGAGTGACGGTGGGGCGAGAGAGAGAGTGACGGTGGGGCGAGAGAGAGAGAGAGAGAGTGACGGTGGGGCGAGAGAGAGAGAGAGAGTGACGGTGGGGCGAGAGAGAGAGAGTGACGGTGGGGCGAGAGAGAGAGAGAGTGACGGTGGGGCGAGAGAGAGAGAGAGTGACGGTGGGGCGAGAGAGAGAGAGAGAGTGACGGTGGGGCGAGAGAGAGAGAGAGAGTGACGGTGGGGCGAGAGAGAGAGAGAGTGACGGTGGGGCGAGAGAGAGAGAGAGAGTGACGGTGGGGCGAGAGAGAGAGAGAGTGACGGTGGGGCGAGAGAGAGAGAGAGTGACGGTGGGGCGGAGAGAGAGAGTGACGGTGGGGCGAGAGAGAGAGAGAGAGAGTGACGGTGGGGCGAGAGAGAGAGAGAGTGACGGTGGGGCGAGAGAGAGAGAGAGAGTGACGGTGGGGCGAGAGAGAGAGAGAGTGACGGTGGGGCGAGAGAGAGAGAGAGTGACGGTGGGGCGAGAGAGAGAGAGAGTGACGGTGGGGCGAGAGAGAGAGAGAGTGACGGTGGGGCGAGAGAGAGAGAGAGTGACGGTGGGGCGAGAGAGAGAGTGACGGTGGGGTGAGAGAGAGAGTGACGGTGGGGCGAGAGAGAGAGAGAGAGAGTGACGGTGGGGCGAGAGAGAGAGTGACGGTGGGGCGAGAGAGAGAGTGACGGTGGGGCGAGAGAGAGAGAGAGAGAGAGTGACGGTGGGGCGAGAGAGAGAGAGAGAGAGTGACGGTGGGGCGAGAGAGAGAGAGAGAGAGTGACGGTGGGGCGAGAGAGAGAGAGAGAGTGACGGTGGGGCGAGAGAGAGAGAGAGAGTGACGGTGGGGCGAGAGAGAGAGAGAGAGTTACGGTGGGGCGAGAGAGAGAGAGTGAGTGACGGTGGGGCGAGAGAGAGAGAGTGAGTGACGGTGGGGCGAGAGAGAGTGAGTGACGGTGGGGCGAGAGAGAGAGTGACGGTGGGGCGAGAGAGAGAGAGTGACGGTGGGGCGAGAGAGAGAGAGAGAGTGACGGTGGGGCGAGAGAGAGAGAGAGAGAGTGACGGTGGGGCGAGAGAGAGAGAGAGAGAGAGAGAGTGACGGTGGGGCGAGAGAGAGAGAGAGTGACGGTGGGGCGAGAGAGAGAGAGAGTGACGGTGGGGCGAGAGAGAGAGAGAGTGACGGTGGGGCGAGAGAGAGAGAGAGAGAGAGTGACGGTGGGGCGAGAGAGAGAGAGAGAGAGTGACGGTGGGGCGAGAGAGAGAGAGAGTGACGGTGGGGCGAGAGAGAGAGAGAGTGACGGTGGGGCGAGAGAGAGAGAGAGAGAGAGCGACGGTGGGGCGAGAGAGAGAGAGCGACGGTGGGGCGAGAGAGAGAGAGAGAGAGAGCGACGGTGGGGCGAGAGAGAGCGACGGTGGGGCGAGAGAGAGCGATGGTGGGGCGAGAGAGAGCGACGGTGGGGCGAGAGAGAGAGAGAGACGGTGGGGCGAGAGAGAGAGAGAGAGACGGTGGGGCGAGAGAGAGAGAGAGAGACGGTGGGGCGAGAGAGAGAGAGAGAGAGAGAGACGGTGGGGCGAGAGAGAGAGAGAGAGACGGTGGGGCGAGAGAGAGAGACGGTGGGGCGAGAGAGAGAGAGAGAGAGAGAGAGAGGAGAGAGAGAGAGAGACGGTGGGGCGAGAGAGAGAGAGAGACGGTGGGGCGAGAGAGAGAGACGGTGGGCGAGAGAGAGAGAGTGACGGTGGGGCGAGAGAGAGAGAGAGAGTGACGGTGGGGCGAGAGAGAGAGAGAGTGACGGTGGGGCGAGAGAGTGACGGTGGGGCGAGAGAGAGAGAGAGTGACGGTGGGGCGAGAGAGTGACGGTGGGGCGAGAGAGAGAGAGAGAGTGACGGTGGGGCGAGAGAGAGAGAGAATGACGGTGGGGCGAGAGAGAGAGAGAGAGAGTGACGGTGGGGCGAGAGAGAGAGAGTGACGGTGGGGCGAGAGAGAGAGAGAGAGAGTGACGGTGGGGCGAGAGAGAGAGTGGGTGGGGCGAGTGAGAGAGTGACGGTGGTGCGAGTGAGAGAGTGACGGTGGGGCGAGACAGAGAGAGAGAGTGACGGTGGGGCGAGAGAGAGAGAGAGAGAGAGAGTGACGGGGCGAGAGAGAGAGAGAGAGAGTGACGGTGGGGCGAGAGAGAGAGAGAGAGTGACGGTGGGGCGAGAGAGAGAGAGAGTGACGGTGGGGGCGAGAGAGAGAGAGAGCGAGAGTGACGGTGGGGCGAGAGAGAGAGACAGAGTGACGGTGGGGCGAGAGAGAGAGACAGAGTGACGGTGGGGCGAGAGAGAGAGACAGAGTGACGGTGGGGCGAGAGAGAGAGAGTGACGGTGGGGCGAGAGAGGTGGAGAGACGGTGGGGCGAGAGAGAGAGAGAGAGACGGTGGGGCGAGAGAGAGAGAGAGAGACGGTGGGGCGAGAGAGAGAGAGAGAGACGGTGGGGCGAGAGAGAGAGAGAGAGACGGTGGGGCGAGAGAGAGAGAGAGAGACGGTGGGGCGAGAGAGAGAGAGAGAGACGGTGGGGCGAGAGAGAGAGAGAGAGACGGTGGGGCGAGAGAGAGAGAGACGGTGGGGCGAGAGAGAGAGAGAGACGGTGGGGCGAGAGAGAGAGAGAGAGAGCGAGAGAGAGAGAGAGACGGTGGGGCGAGAGAGAGAGAGAGAGAGACAGACGGTGGGGCGAGAGAGAGAGAGAGAGAGAGAGAGAGACGGTGGGGCGAGAGAGAGAGAGAGCCGGTGGGGCGAGAGAGAGAGAGAGCCGGTGGGGCGAGAGAGAGAGAGAAACGGTGGGGCGAGAGAGAGAGAGAAACGGTGGGGCGAGAGAGAGAGAGAGAGACGGTGGGGCGAGAGAGAGAGAGAGAGACGGTGGGGCGAGAGAGAGAGAGAGAGACGGTGGGGCGAGAGAGAGAGAGAGAGACGGTGGGGCGAGAGAGAGAGAGAGAGACGGTGGGGCGAGAGAGAGAGACGGCGAGAGAGAGAGACGGTGGGGCGAGAGAGAGAGAGAGACGGTGGGGCGAGAGAGAGAGACGGTGGGGCGAGAGAGAGAGAGAGAGAGAGAGAGAGAGAGAGAGAGAGAGACGGTGGGGCGAGAGAGAGAGAGAGAGACGGTGGGGCGAGAGAGAGAGAGAGAGAGACGGTGGGGCGAGAGAGAGAGAGAGAGAGACGGTGGGGCGAGAGAGAGAGAGAGAGAGACGGTGGGGCGAGAGAGAGAGAGAGGGTGGGGCGAGAGAGAGAGAGAGAGAGAGAGGGTGGGGCGAGAGAGAGAGAGAGAGAGAGAGAGGGTGGGGAGAGAGAGAGAGAGGGTGGGGCGAGAGAGAGACAGAGAGAGGGTGGGGCGAGAGAGAGAGGGGTGGGGCGAGAGAGAGAGAGAGAGGGGTGGGGCGAGAGAGAGAGTGAGGGTGGGGCGAGAGACGGTGGGGCGAGAGAGAGAGAGAGACGGTGGGGCGAGAGAGAGAGAGACGGTGGGGCGAGAGAGAGAGAGGGGTGGGGCGAGAGAGAGAGTGAGGGTGGGGCGAGAGAGGGTGGGGCGAGAGAGAGAGAGAGAGAGACGGTGGGGCGAGAGAGAGAGAGAGAGACGGTGGGGCGAGAGAGAGAGAGAGACGGTGGGGCGAGAGAGAGAGAGAGACGGTGGGGCGAGAGAGAGAGAGAGACGGTGGGGCGAGAGAGAGAGAGAGACGGTGGGGCGAGAGAGAGAGAGAGGCGGTGGGGCGAGAGAGAGAGAGAGACGGTGGGGCGAGAGAGAGAGAGAGACGGTGGGGCGAGAGAGAGAGAGAGACGGTGGGGCGAGAGAGAGAGAAAGACGGTGGGGCGAGAGAGAGAGAGAGAGAGACGGTGGGGCGAGAAAGAGAGAGAGACGGTGGGGCGAGAGAGAGAGAGAGACGGTGGGGCGAGAGAGAGAGAGACGGTGGGGCGAGAGAGAGAGAGACGGTGGGGCGAGAGAGAGAGAGACGGTGGGGCGAGAGAGAGAGAGAGAGAGGGTGGGGCGAGAGAGTGAGAGAGAGAGGGTGGGGCGAGAGAGTGAGAGAGAGAGGGTGGGGCGAGAGAGTGAGAGAGAGAGGGTGGGGCGAGAGAGTGAGAGAGAGAGGGTGGGGCGTGAGAGTGAGAGAGAGAGGGTGGGGCGAGAGAGTGAGAGAGAGAGAGAGAGTGGGGCGAGAGAGAGGGTGGGGCGTGAGAGAGAGAGAGGGAGGGAGGAGAGAGAGGGAGAGAGCGAATGAGAGGGGAGGGTGAGAGAGAGAGGGGAGGGTGAAGAGAGAGATGGGTGGAGAGGGAGAGGTAGGGCGGCGCAATGGTTAGCACCGCATCCTCACAGCTCCAGCGACCCTGTTTCTGTTCTGGGTATTGCCTGTGCGGAGTTTGCAAGTTCTCCCTGTGACCGCGTGGGTTTCTGCCGGTTGCTCCGGTTTCCTCCCACAGCCGAAGACGTGCAGGTTGATAGGTAAATTGGCCATTATAAATTGCCCCTAGTGTAGCTGGGAGAATGGTGGGGATGTGCTAGGGAATATGGGATTAATGTTGGATTCGTATAAATAGGTGGTTGTTGATCGGCACAGACTCGGTTGGCTGAAGGGCCTGTTTCAGTGCTGTATCTCTCTATGAGAGTGGAGGGGTGTTCTTCACTGACCACTGCCTCCTACTGGCCGACTGTCACTTACAGGATGGCCAATGGGTTGGCGGGGGACATGGAAACTGAATGTAAATTTGCTGACCCCAGAGAACATTGCGGAACTCAAAAGGGATTACAAAAATTGGAGAACCGTGGAACCCTTCTCTGAGTCTCTGGTGCACTGGTGGGAAGCAATCAAGGCGAACATCTAGAGGTTCTTTATCCCCAAAGATCTTCAGAGGGTGAGAGAGAGAAAAGAATGCAGAATCTGCTCCTGCTGCAGTTGATGAGGGTTGAGGTCAAGGAGGATCTCCAAGACGTGAAGAGCCAGCAGGCCTCGCTGTTAGCCATGGAGGCCTCCAAGATCATCTTCTGGTCCAGAGTCCGCTCTGTTGAGCAGGATGCGACGTGCTCGCGTTTCTTCTTCCAAAAGGTACACAGAGAGAGCTCTGTTATCAGCAGCCTGAAGGAAGATGATGGCTTGGTAATGTCATCGCAGTCTGATGTACTATGCTGGGCTGCACGACATGAAGCCCACGGACAGCATGGCCTCCCATTCCTTCTTGTCATCTATCACAGAGGTCTTTGTATGCCAGAGAGTCTGGACAAACTGCTAACTCTAGACGAGCTAACAAAGGCCGTCAGGTCCTTCGAGGCAAGTAAAACTCCCGGAAGCGACAGCTTACTCGTTGAATTGTATTCAGCTCTGGGACTGGATCGGCCCAGACCTGCTGGGTGTATGAGAGTACTCTTCTGGCCAGCATCATGTCAGAATCCATGAGAAAAGGTACCATCACCTTCATCTACAAGCAGAAGGCGGAGAGGGCGGATATAAGAAATTGGCGGCCCATCTCGCTGCTTAATGTAAACTACAAGATTCTGTCCAAAGTCATCGTCAGTCACGTCAAGTCTGCTCTGGAGTTGGTGATTCGCCCTGATCAGACCTGTACTGTACTCAACTGGAAGATCTCTGATAGCCTCGAGCAACTCTGGAATACGATCCCCTAGGACAGGAGGGTGGACACCTGCCTCATCAGCTTGGACCAGGAGAAGGCTTTGACAGGATATTGCACACCTACATGATGGAGATGCTCGCCAAAATGGGGTTTGGGGAGGGAACCTGCAATCGGATCAAACTGCTCCACACAAACATCAGTAGTGCAGTCTCAATTAATGAGTGGGAATCAGAAAATTTCCAGATCAAATCTGGAGTCAGACAGGGCTGTCCTCTCCCCTGTCTTGTTTGTTTGCTGTATTGAACTTTTTGCTGAGTCCATCAGGAAGGATGCGGGCATAAGAGGGGTGACAATCCCAGGCTGCGGAGGCACTCCGGTTAAAGCCTCCCTGTACATGGACCACGTTGCCGTTTCCTGCTCAGATCCACTGTCTGTTCGCAGGCTGTTGAGCATCTGTTTGAACTGGCCTCAGCAGCCAAAGTAAATCGCGGCAAGAGCGAGGCCATGTTCTTTGGGAACTGGGCTGACCGATCCTCTGCTCCCTTCACCGTCAGGTCAGACTGAAGGTGCTGGGGATATGGTTCAGAGGGGCCGGGGCATGCCCCAAAACCTGGAAGGAGCGTATAGCCATGGTAAACGATAAACTGAGCATGTGGGAGCAGTGTTCTCTCTCCTCCATTGTGGGTAAGAACCTGATTATCAGTTGCCAGATGCTCACGTTGTTGCTGTAAGTGACTCAGGTCTGGCCCTACTCCAGTCCTGCACCGTTGCGGTCACCCGAGCAATCTTCCGCTTTATCTGGAGATCCAAAATGGACCGTGTCTGCAGAGGCACGATGTTCAAACTTCTGGATAAAGGGGGAAAAAAAACATACCCAATATCGCCCTCATCCTGATGGCCACTTTTGTGTGTGGTTGCATCAAGCTGTGCGTAGAACCCCCATATGCAAACACCACGTGTGTCACTACGTGCTGAGGTTCTATCTGTCCCTGCTATTATGAAGGATAAGTCTGGCCACATTGCCATGGAATGCTCCATTCAGTTGGACTGTGCAGTGCAAACTATCCTTTATCGAAAAGTTTGTGCAGAGAAACACCTTTGACCACCAATCCATCAGGCAGTGGTCTGCACTGAATGTCCTCAAGGCCCCATGGGAAAAGGGAATGGTGGATCCCTTCAGATGGCTGCCAGAGCAGACTGTCAAAGTCATTTGGCAGAATGCCTCACCGTCAGAACTTTCAAAAAGCACTGAGACGTAGCTTGGCTGATGGTGAGAAGGGCCCTCCCCGTCAGATCCTTCCTGCATGCCCGGAATCTTACTGCTTCCATATGCTGCCCTCGAGGTGGCTGTGGTGGGGAAGAGACCGTTGCCCACCTCCTTCTGGAATGTGCCTTTGCAAAGCAGGTGTGGAAAGAGATACAATGGTTTTTGCTGAGGTTCATCCCGAGCAGCTCCATAACATAGGACCTAGTGCTCTACGGTCTGTTCGCAGGGACGCACACCGAGATAGACATCAACTGTTGCTGGAAGATCATCAACTCGGTGAAAGACGCTGTTTGGTCTGCCTGAAACTTGCTGGTCATCCAGTGCAAAGAGTTGTCCACGACCGTGTGTTGTAGATTGGCACATTCCAAGGTCCAGCACGATGTGTTGAGGAACGCACTAAAGCTTGGGGCAACTTTCGCAAAGGCTCAATGGGGAAAGGCCACTATGTAAGGTCCTCCCACCATTGTATACCAAGGGTCTGAAACCTGTGTAAAACCCCTCGGGCTGTATGCACCAAAATGTTTTTGCTGTGTAATGCAAGTGTACATTGCATATAAAATGGAACAGCAAGAATTGTGAGGCACTTCATGTTTCTGTATTGAAGAAATCTGATCTCTATTGTACTTTCTGAAATGTGAAATTTGAACTATTTTTGTAATGTATTTTTGCAATTTTTTAATGAATAAAGTATATTTTTGGTTAAAAAAATGCCTTTGAACAGCATTACAACATTTCATTACAGCAGTGACCACACTCCAAAAATACTTTATTGGCTGTAAAGTGCTTTGGGATGTCCTAAAGTTGTGAAAGGTGCTAATTAAATGCAAGTAATTAAATAGACTAATGGAATGTTAGCCTTTATCTCAGTATTGCTGGAATAGAAAGGAATGGAAATAATGCTTCAGTTTTATAAAGCTCTGGTTAGACTGCATCTGAAATTCTCCAGTCAGTTCTGGACACCACACTTCAGGAAGATATATTTGCCTTGGAACAGGTATAATGCAGATTCACCGGAATGGTAATGGGGCTAAAGGGTTGAATTATGAGGACATGTTGCTAGGCTTGTGTTCCCTTGAATTTAGAAGATTAAGGGGTGATCGAATTGAGGGTGTTTTAAGATGATTAAAGGATTTGATAGGATAGATAGAGAGAAACTATTTTCTCTGGAGTTCAGAACAAGAGGGCATTGTCTTAAAATTAGAGCTAGGCCATTCAGGGATGATGCCAGGAAGCAACACATCACACATGGGATAGTGAAAATCTGAAATTTTCTCCCCCAAATAACTGCAAGGCTAGATCAATTGAAACCTTTAAAACTCAGATTGTTAAGTAAGGAATTAAGGGATATGGAACCAAGGTGGGTAAATGGAGTTAAGATACTGACCAGCCATGATCTAATTGAATGGCAGAAGAAGGGGGGCAGAACGTTTACTCCAGTTCACGATGTCTGGTGAATTGCGAACCTTGCCTTTTCTTTCTCTGAAATTCTAGAACGTGTTGTTGCCTCCCAAATCCATACCCTCCTTTCCTCCAATTCCATGTTTGAGTCCCTGCAGTCAGCTTTCTGCCACCACCACAGTACAGAAATGGCCCTTTATTAAAATCACAATTAACATTCTTTGTGACTGATAAAGTATCCCTCCTCACCCTTCTTAACCTGTCTGTAGCCTTTGATACACTTAACCTTACCATCCTGCTCCAATGTGATAAGCTTCTGACCACATTCACTCCATCACTAATATTGTGTGCTTCCCCCTCTAATGTCACTTGACTCCGACCCTGCCTCAGCTCATCAGCTGCTGAAACCCTCATCTATGCCTTTGTTACCTCTGGATGTAACTATTCTAATGCTCTCTTGGCCATCCTCCCATTGTCTGCCCTTCATAAATTTATGCTGATCCAAAACCTCTGCTGCCCTTAAATTGCATTCATTCATCACCCCTGTCCTTGCGGACCAACACTGGTTCCCAGTCCAGGTGTCTCCATTTTAAAATTCTCATCCTTGTTTTTAAATCCCCCCAAAGCCCTGCCTCATCCTATCTTTGTAACCTCCTCAAGCCCCACAAGGCTTTGAAATCTCTGTGCTCCTTCAATTCTGGCATTTTGCACATCCCCAATTTTAATCGCTCCACCGTTGGCAGCAATGCTTTATCTACTTTGGCCCTAACCTCTGGAATTCTCTCCTCTGCCCCTCCCCCCTCCTTTTAAAATGCTTCTTAAAGCTTTTGGTCGTTGGTCCTTCTGTGGCTTGGCAATCTTTTATTAATGCTCTTGTTAAGCACCTTGAGACGTTTTACTATGTTAAAGACACTATGTAAATGTAAGTTGTTGAATTGTCAAAAGTTGCTGGACAATTTTCCCCTTTCCACTATTAGCTTCGCAAAAATGACATCTCGCCCTTAGCCCCTTCATGATTTTCACAAAGTTGCTGCATTTGCACATTAATTGCCCATTAAACTCGCCACAGAAAATTAAGTCTGATAATTAGCAGCAAAAATATGCTTTTAATGACAGTTAGCAGTCAACTTGTCTAGCCCAGAAAGTGAACAGTTAAAAGTGTGACATCTCATTCTTCCAGGTTGTGAGTTGTTGAGATTCTTAAAGATGTCAAGTCTTTAATTTTTTTTTCCATTGTCTCAATAGAATTTCTAGTTCCCTTTTTTATATCTCTTTGTATACCTGATTTAACAGAGTAGACAGGGAGAAACTGTTCTCACTTGTGAAAGGATCAAGAACGAGAGGGCACAGATTTAAGGTAATTGGTAAAAGAAGCAATGGCGACATGAAGAAAAACTTTTTCGCGCAGCAAGTGGTTAAGATCTGGAATGCACTGCACAGAGTGCGGTGGAGGTAGGTTCAATCGAGGCATTCAGAAGGGAATTAGATAGTTACTGGAAAAGGAAGAATGTGCAAGGTTATGGGGAGAAAGTAGAAGAAAGGGACTCAGTGAATTGCTCACTTGGAGAGGCGGTGTAGACATGATGGGCCAAATGGCGGCCTCCTGTGCTGTAACAATACTGTGATACTTTGAATTCGCTCCCCCTCCACCCCCAATCCTAGTCCTTCCTCTGTTCATTTCTCAACCCTTTAATCTCATTGGTTAAGGTGGTATATTGTTTGTCCAATTGTTGAACAAGGTCCCAGATGTCTTTGAACATTGAGTTCAGTAATTTCAGAGCATGACTGGCTCCCCTTTTTTATTTTTATTTTTTATTTTTATTTTATTTTAGTCTGTTTCATCATTCTTTTTTAAACATGTGCCTGCCCACTTTTTTTTCATGTTCTTTTGGCTGTGGCAGTTCATTATTCTGTCATTTAACATCCTCTCTGCACTAACGCCTTGTCTTTTACTACATCATTAACACACTCTTTGTCTTTGCCCTATGACCTCCTTGTCAGTTATTCTCTGTGACCCTCTGTCCTATCGACACTTTTCCTTTTGTTCCCTTTTGCCCCACCCCCGCTTTATTTGCTTAAAATTTATTGCATTTCCAACCTTTGCCAGTTCTGATGAAAGATCTGACTTGAAACATTAACTTTGCTGCTCTCTCCGTAGATGCTGCCAGACCTGCTGAGCATTTCCAGCACTTTTCGTTTTTATTGTCCCAGATGTCTTGGCCTTGATGTGCCATTATCAGCTTGCACTTCCAGCAGCTTTGTGGGTAAAATGTTTTTGAGCTGAAGGGTGCAAGAACAAGTCTCAATTAACAAAGCACACCTTGAGATGCTGCGCTGCAGCAGATTCTGGGCTAATATTTTCTTATGTGGCTCAGTGTCAAATTTTGTTTGATAATGTTCTTGTGAAACTGCTTGGGATGTTTAAAGCACTATATAAATGCAAGTTGTTACTGTTGTTTAATATGTGTTATGTTAATGTACTGAATCCATCATGCTACAATGGTAGAATGTGAATGTGCTCCATTGATTTCCAGGACAACGAGTTTGTAATAGGAGCTGGGCTATCTGACAGGTGGTAAGGGAACGGAGGTACCTTGGAGCTAATGTTAACCTATGCAGTCTTCATGTCTGCCTCCTGGTTCCAAGGTGGCTGTGGACAAATTGTCTGAGGTTAGGTGAATCGCAAATTTCAAAACTGAGGTTGATGGATGTTTGTTAGGCAATGGTGTTGATGGTTACATAATGGTGAGTAGATGAAGTTTAGGAGCAGATCAGCTTTGAGTTAATTGAGTGGCAGAACAGGCTTGAATGCTCAATGTTCTACTTAAGTTCCTATGTCTGCCAGCTCTTGGTCAAGAACTGGTGCATGGTAGAAATGTCTAATGTTGCAGATAGATAGGGAAATGGTGTGGGTGACTTCCACTTTTCACCTCCTAACTGACCGTAGGCAGTATTTTAAAAAAAAAACGGTGTTTAGTCCCTGTTTGCCAAATAAACAGATAGCGACAGGTTTTCTTGTAGGAAGGTTAAATTTTTATTTAAACAGTAAAACCCAAATTGATCGCAAACCTTCATGCACTCACACAAACATGAGCATGTAAGAATAGATAGAGAGAAGGAAAAGGGTAAGATGCAAAAGAAATCCTAAGTGATGTAAGAGTTCATGGTTCACAGAAACCTGTTGAATCTTCTTGGGAGGAAAGTCTTTTCAAAGGTGCAGGCCTGGATGTTTGCAGTCTTGAACTTGCTGAGGTGTTGTAGATTTCTAGTGGTTAAAACCTCAGTCCGGAGATGGCTATGGAAATTCCTGGTTTACTTCCTTTTAATTTCTCTGCTGCTGCAAGTTGAAGTATAATATCAGAAGCATGCGCTTCTTGCTTAGCTGGACCGATCTCACATCGTTTGTTGGAATGTAGCTTTTGGTGTCTTCTTTGGCTGATCTCCCTCTCCCTCCGCAAGGCTACCTTTTAAGGTAAAAATCCTCAAGTTTGAGTTTTGGTCAGGTGACTAAGTTTTCTTTTCCCCTGTGGTGACCTCTCAATGCTCCAGGATATGGGAGCCATTGTTGCATGATGGCCTCTGATTGTATTCCATTTTCGGTGAAGTGGCGTTCTTCACATCCATTGTTGTGACC
The DNA here is from genome assembly GCF_036365525.1 of Heterodontus francisci. Classification (NCBI taxonomy): domain Eukaryota; kingdom Metazoa; phylum Chordata; class Chondrichthyes; order Heterodontiformes; family Heterodontidae; genus Heterodontus; species Heterodontus francisci. Next base: position 19,395,284 of record NC_090407.1, on the reverse strand, counting down.
TTGACCATAAAGACAGGCTGTCTGCAAAAAGTTTTAGTTTATTCCTGTAGATAGGGTCATCAATATGTAATGGGCTCCTTTCAATTTCAATGGGTTCACCCCAAAGCTAATTTAGACCTGGTTAATGAGTTTCATCTTCAGGCAAACATGTATATTTCCAGTGTTGGGGTTGGGGAGTAGGGGGAAGGGAAATGTATCATCTGACCTCCTCTTCCATTTTGTTGGATAGTCAAGTGCCACTGTTTTTTAATTTTAATTTTGTAATTTCTCCAGGTCGTTGTTTATTTCATCACGGCTCCTTTTGAATGTGACACTAACCTTTTGGAGCTGAGGCAGGATACACATCAGAACTAGTGAATGGGCTGCATATAATTATACAATAATTCTAATCCCCATTTCATTTGGGCCTCCTTATCTCGAGAGACAATGGATACGCGCCTGGAGGTGGTCAGTGGTTTGTGAAGCAGCGCCTGGAGTGGCTATAAAGGCCAATTCTGGAGTGACAGGCTCTTCCACAGGTGCTGCAGAGAAATTTGTTTGTTGGGGCTGTTGCACAGTTGGCTCTCCCCTTGCGCCTCTGTCTTTTTTCCTGCCAACTACTAAGTCTCTTCGGCTCGCCACAATTTAGCCCTGTCTTTATGGCTGCCCGCCAGCTCTGGCGAATGCTGGCAACTGACTCCCACGACTTGTGATCAATGTATGCTGGACAACGTATGCCAGCCAAGAGCGACGTCTCAATTCATTCCATCTTCGCTGCCTTCGGAGAATACTTGGCATCAGGTGGCAGGACTATATCTCCAACACAGAAGTCCTTGAAGCGGCCAACATCCCCAGCTTATACACACTACTGAGTCAGCGGCGCTTGAGATGGCTTGGCCATGTGAGCCGCATGGAAGATGGCAGGATCCCCAAAGACACATTGTACAGCGAGCTCGCCACTGGTATCAGACCCACCGGCCGTCCATGTCTCCGTTATAAATCCCCATACACATACAAATAATACCATGCAAGATCTTTCTCTTCCCCAACTTTGGCCCTCAGTTACCCCTCCCCCAAAATGTGATTTCCATTCTCTTTTCTATCTTCATACCCCTTGTTTTGGCCCTCTCCTTTTTTTGGCTGTTCTTTTCACCCCTTCCTGTTGTGTCTAAGTTCTGGTTCTGTATCTTACTTTGCCTATACACCAAATTCTTGATTTTTGCTTTATCTTTGTCTGTCAATCAGAGGCTAGGATCAACCTAATGGTATGAACCTTTATATAATTCTAGTTCGGCCTCAATTGGAGTATTGTATCCAATTCTGGGCACCACACTTCAGGAAGAATATGAAGGCTTTATACAGGGTGCAGAAAAGATTCACAGGAATGATTCCAGGGACTTCAGTTTTGTTGATAGATTGGAGAAGCTGGTGATGGTCTCCTTCAAGAAGAGACGGTTGAGAAGAGATTTGATAGAGGTGTTCAAAATCATGAGAGGTCTGGATAAACTGTTCCCATTGGTGGAAGGATTGAAAACCAGAGGACACCGATTTAAGGTGATTGGCAAAAGAACCAACTGCGACAGGAGGAAAATATTTTTTACATAGCGAGTGGGTAGCATCTGGAAATCTGAGTGTGTGGTGGAGACAGATACAATCAGCTTTCAGAAGGGAATTGGATAAGCACTTGGAGAGAGAATTTGCAGGGCTACTGGGAAAGGGTGGGATGTGGGACTAGCTAAGTTTCTGTTGCAGAGAGCCAGCATGGACACGACAGGCTGAATAGCTGCCTCCTGCGCTGTAGCTATTCTATGATTCTATACCAGCATTTGGCTGCAGGTGTCAGGCCAACTTGTGCTGTACTTCAGCACCTTCTGGCATTTGGTTTGTTACGGAATTTATTCATGAGCAATGGTAACTATCTGATACCTCATTAAATAACTGTTTTTCATGCCACCACCTACATGTTCCCCTCCTAATCTCACACCATTGTGACGGAAATCCCACATGCCAAATGGACAATATTAATTTCGTCGTATGGAACGTTACTTGAGACTTTTTTCTGGACATTATTACAAATAACTTTTAAAGAGCAGAACAGAACAGCTAAAGATGGCCACGTATAATTTGCATATGAGAAGCCAAAGGCCGGCTGGGAGACAGAGGTAATTACCCAGTCTAGCGAGAACAATAGGGGTGCGCTCTGATTCAATTACCTAGAATGTTTTTTGTCAATAGTGGCCATCAAAAACCATCAACACCCTTTGACTTTGAAAGAGCCAAGTATGTCTGAAGAACTTTGAATTTGAAAAAACCATCCAGAAACTTCTGTTTTCAAACTGAGGTGGTCACATGACATACCTGCCTGTGTAACACTGAGTTTGTGAATTGTGCCTCAGAAGAAAGACAGTAACTAAACTCCAAGGAAGGAATATCTCTCTCTCACTCTCCTGTGTCCCTCTCCAGCAAAGTCCTAAGGAGCCTCGGCTGCAGCTAAACCTCAAATCTACAAACCCTCACAGGCAACAACTGAGAGGACAGATAAAGCCTCTCTTTGGCCTTCCGGAACCAGAGAAGCAAGCCCGAGTTGTGTGTGACCCAATGAGGACTTTAAGACTTTAACTTCAACTAAGAACACTGAAACTCAGTATTTGAGTTCCATTTATCATGGACTTTACTTCAGTCTCCCAACTCCTTTTTTTCCCCCTCTGTATCTATTTTTGTGTGTGTGTGCCTCTCGTATGAATGTGAGTGTGGATGCGTTGCATATTTTAGTAATTTTAACTGGTTTAGAGTGATAAGGTTAATAAACTTGCAGCTTTCTTGTTTAAACTCAAGAAAACCTGTCTGGTTCATTTATAATTATAATTATAGGAACAGTGAGCAAGTGCTCACTGAGGTGGTAAGCTAAATCATTGTGTTGAAAGAATAAACCCTGTTGGGGTCAAACCAGAGAAGGGGCGAAAGGGGAGCCTGAGACCTCCTTCCTCACCGGTCGTAACAGAAATTTGGGGGCTCTAGTCCAACATTGAACCCACAGACAAATGAGAAATTGGAAGTGGGAAATCAAATTGATCCCAGTCAAAAAAAAAGACTTCAATACAGGTTTTCTTGTGGCTTGTGTTGCTAGAATACTGACATGTCCGGGTCCGAAGCCAGTACCTCCCCAAGCCAGGGTCAAGTAACTTGGGATAAATTAAAGGCATTATCTATGGAAGAGTTGAGGAATATGGCTGGGCAGTGTGGATCACTTTCCGTGCCAGAGCTAAGAAATCCGAACTCCTAAGACTTGTGGCCAACCATTTTTCCCTCGAACCTGAAGACTCAGAGATAGGGTTGGAATTAGACTCAGAAAGAGTAAGATTACCTAAAATACAATTAGAGCAGAGGAGACTTGAGTTGGAAGACAGGGAAAGAGAAAGAGAGAAGACAAAGAAAAAGAGAGACAGGAGAGAGAAAGAGAGAGAATTTTCCAGAAGGAGCAGGAGGAAAGGGAGTTATGGGGGCTTGAATTAGCTAGGGGGTGGCAGAGTAACCCAGTGAAAGCATAGCCAATGTGGAGGCTATACTTAACTCAGGGCTGTGTGCTGAATTTTAAAAATTCTCCCAATTGATCCCAAAGTTCAAAGAGGGAGACGTGGAAGAATCTTTTTGTAACTTTTGAAAAACTTGCGAGACAGTTAAAATGGCCGACTAAGAACTGTACATGACTGCAACAAAGCAAGCTAACAGTAAAAGCCCATGAGGTTTATTCCCTGTTGTCAGATGAAAGTTCATCAAATTATGAATTGACTAAAAATGTTATCCTCGGGGCATGTGAGTTAGTACAGGAAGCATGCCGCCAGAAATTCCGAACCCTCCGGAAACAAGCTGATCAAACCTACCTGGAGTTTGAGAGAAGTAAGCAGCTGGCTTTTGACCAGTAGTTAAGGGCCCTTTAAAAGTGCAGCCCACATATGTACACCTCAGAGAGGTGATTCTTCTTGAGGAATTTTAAAAACTCTCTCCCACTTTCTATAAAGATCTACGTGGAGGAACAAACAGTGCACAGAGTGAGGCAAGCTGAAGTTCTGGCTGATGAGTTTGCTCTCATTTACAAGTCCGTACCCCAAGGGAAAACCTTTCCTAGTCACCCCCACAATCCCAAAAAGGAAAAGAGGTAGGAGGGTGATAGGAGCCCAAACAGTCCTGGGAGAGGATATTGAGAGGGGTAGAAGAAGTGAGAGACCTTGGAATGCATGTCCACGGGTCCCTGAAGGTGGCAGGACAGGTAGATAGAGTGGTGAAGAAGGCATATGGAATGCTTTCCTTTATTGGCCGAGGTATAGAATACAAAAGCACAGGAATGGCCAGTTATTTATGCTTTTATTACATATTTTCCTGTGATTTTCTTTCTTCAAAGGTGCTGTGATATGATTTGATAGGTGTTCTCAACTGCCTTGTTCAAACAGGAGTTCTTCATGTGTGAGCTTAAAAAGTGAGTTCAGCAAGGAATCAGCTGGATAGGGGACCATTGAAATCAAACATGTTCCAGCGAACATCAACGCAAGCTCGAGGAACAGCACCTCATTTACAGATTAGGCACGCTACAGCCTGCCAGACTGAACATTGAGTTCAGTCATTTCAGAGCATGACGGGGGGCCCCCCTTTTTCTTTTTCTTTTTTTCTTTTTTCTTTTTTCTTAATTTTATTTTAGTTTGTTTCTACTGTGACTACCTGCTTTTTTTTTCATGTTTTTACTTGGGTCCAGGGCTGTTCATTTTACTGTCAATTGACACCTTCTCTGTACTAACGCTTTGTCTTTTACCACACCATTAACATACCGTTTGCCTTTGTTCCATGACCTTCTGGTCAGTTATTCTCTGTGACCTTGTCCTATCAACACCTTCTCTTTTGTTATCTCTTGCCCCACCCCCGCTTTATTTGCTTAAAACCTTTTGCATTTCTAATATTTGTCAGTTCTGATGAAGGGTCACTGACCTGAAATGTTAACTCTGCTTCTCTCTCCACAGATGCTGCCGGACCTGCTGAGTATTTCCAGCATTTCTTGTTTTTATTTCAGATTTCCAGCATCTGCAGTATTTTGCTTTTATGATCATCTCCTTGTCTTTTGTTCACTAATGGGCATTTTCCAGCAAGAGCCAATGGATACAGATCAGGAGCAGGAAACCTGGTTTGATCTTTTCGCTAAGATGCAGTCTCAGATAACATTTGTGGTTTCATGTGACAGTTGGCACAAAATGGAATTTAACATGGGACCTTTGTAGTCCATATGGTTCAGTTATGCCCTGGATATATGGAAGGAAACACAAATATTGTTAATATGCATTTTAATATTTGAAGAAACAAAATAGGTTTTCTTTAAATTTAGGAATAATACTGAGTATGAGAAGGAAGGTAGTATCAGCATTTCGAGAACTCACCTCACCATAAGCTCACACTACATTAAGTGCTGCATTCAGTTTATAGGATTAATATTACTGTCTTTAGGAATAGATCTTGTCTTTAGGAATAACAGTATTATCATTAGGATTTCAATGAAGTGTAAAAGTGGATGTGTGAAATTTATTGCACTGAACTCAACCATGAAAAATATCTATAAGATGGTAGATTTTGTCTTTCCAAACAGGTTGTGTCTGGAGAAAGCATTTGTATGATGTCAGGGTGAAATACTGTTGGGTCTGTTATTGGTGAGATCAAGTTACAGTAATGAATTAAAAGTGTGACACAAGAAGCATATTACAGAACATTAAAGCACATTGGTTTAAATATGAAGGCATATTGGCAGCAGTATTGATATTTTAAGTATGCAAAGTGACTGTTACACTCCTAGAAGCTTATTTTGGTAAAAGGGTAGCTTGTGTTCCTGAGTTTCTTCACTCTCCAATTTATGCTGACAATGAGTACAGCTTTGGGGTTTTAGTGTTCCCCATGATTAATCTGCTGGCATTCACTGACTGGGTTCATACTTGAAAAATGTTCACACTTGGGCAGTGTTTTGGTAAGTTGTTGGCTCCCTCAGAATTGTAGGAATCAGTGCTTTCGGAAGAGATGGGGGGAAAAAGGAGAAATATCTGCTGAACTATGCAGATATAATGTTTGAAGCGATTGAGAATTTAAAAAGTCCAGAGTTTGTTTTTGTCTTGCTGTTTCCTGAAACTGTAAATGATTCAGAAGGCTTCTTTTGCAATCTTTGATTTCTGTTGTCAAGGACCTTTTCAGTTTATTAAATTTCACATGAAACACGATATTTACTGCAGATGATAGTACCAATGATTTGATTCTTTAATAGTGAAGGCAAGAAAAGCTTTGGAATAGTGATCAAACTTCAGTGTATAACTACATTTCTGTGAACTAAATGTAATGAAAATATAAATTGAACAGTGTATTATTTTCAACGTGGTATATAAATTCTACCAGGCTATGAACTTGTGATTCTTAATCAAGCAGGAGGGTTATGTGCAACATAATAACATTGATGGAATATAATCCCACTGCCCCATTTTAGTTTTTCCTCTGCCTTTAGTGCCCAATCTCCAGCCTCCCTTTTCTCTTGAATCCTTTAACGTGTTGTCTGTCACTCCCTAAGTCCGTACTTGTTTCCCACAGCTCCATGTCTGAATCTGTCCTTCGGGTTTCTGACCTGCCACAGCACTGAAATGGTCCTAATCAAAGTCACAGATGACATCTCCTGTGACTAACTGTGGTGCGTTACCCCTCTTTGTCCTTGGCATCTCTGCAGCCTTTGTCCACACCATCCTTCTTCAATGCCTCTTTGTTGTCCAACTGAGTGGGACTGCATTTGCCTGTCTCTGCTCTTACTCATCCAATCATAGCTAGATCATCTCCAGAAATGACTTCTTTTCCCGTCCCTGTACCATTACCTCTGGAGCCCCCAAGGAACTATCCTTGCCGGCCTGTATTCCCCACCCCGCCCGCAATTCTTCATCTACATGCTCCACCCTCTCATTCTCATCATAAGACATGGCATCAGGTCCACATATACACTGACACCCAGTTCTACTCCACCTACTTGTCTGGATCCCTGTTTCTGTACTTTCAGTCTGCTTTTCTGATGCCCTGTCCGGGATGAGCCGCAATTTCTTCCAGTAAGAACATTGGGAAGACTGAAGCTATCATCTTCAATCCCTCGTCACAAATTCTGTGCTGTTGCCACCACAGTTCCATCCCTCTCCATGACTGCTGTCTTAGATTGCAGTTGACTGTTTGCAATCTTGATGTCCTATTGGACCCCAAGCTGAGCGTCCAATCCCATGTCCTCTCCATCACAAACACCCCACTTCCATAACAGGGTTTATCTCCGACCCTGCTTCAGCCCATCTGCTGCCAAAACCCTCATCCATTCATTTTACATCCGTATTCGATGATTGCAGTGCTCTCCTGGCCTGTCTTTGATCCTCTACCCTCCATAAACTTCAGCTCATTGAAAACTCTGCTGTCCCAAGTTGCACTCACTCATGACCCCTGTGCTTGCTGACCCAATCCCCCAATGCCTTCAAATTAAAATTTTCAAATTTGTATTGGAATCCCTTCACGGCCTCACCCCTCCCTATCTGTAACCACCTCTAGCCCGCATCTGAGAGCTCTGTTCCTCCAACCCTGATCTCTGTGCGTCTCCCTCTCCATTCACCCTACCATATAGAGCATTGATGAGGCACCTGGAATATTGTGTGCAGTTCTGGTTCCCTTGCCTGAGGAAGGATATACTTGCCGTAGTGGGAGTGCGGGGAGGTTCACCAGACTGATTTCTGAGATGATGGGATTGTCCTATGAGGAGAGATTGAGGAGATTGGGCCTGGCGTTTAGAAGAATGAGAGGCAATCTCACAGAAACTTAGAAAATTCTTAAAGGGATAGACAGGGTAGATACAGAAAGGATGTTTCCCTTGGCTGTGGGGTATAGAACCAAGGGAACACAATCTCCGATAAAGGGCAAGCCATTTAGAACTGAGAGGAGGAGCAACTTCTTCACTCAGATGATAGTGAATCTTTGGAATTCTCTGCCCCAGAGGGTGATGGAAGCTCAGTCATTGAGTAAGTTCAGATAGATTTTACTTGCTAATGACATCGAGGGACATGAGGATAGTGCGGGAATATGGCGTTAAGGTAGGCGATCAGCCATGATCTAGAATGGCGGAGCAGGCTCGAAGGGCTGAGTGGCCTACTCCTGCTCCTATGTTCCATTGGCGGCCATGCCTTTAGCTGTCTATAAGCCCCACACTCTGAAATTTTCTCCCTAATCCTCTCTGCCTCTCCACCCTTTTTAAAAAAAAAACTCCTTAAAACTTGATTGACTTAAATACTTGGTCAAACATCTGCTTTTTTTGCCTTGTTGTTGACTTTCTGTCTGATTCCATTTCTGTGAAGCAACATGAGGTGTTTTTCTATGTTAAAGGTGCTATATAAATGAAAGTTGATGTATCCGTGGTAATACAACAACCGAAACACCAAACTTCTGAGTCAGATTGAGCAATCTATCGGACTGCTTCAAACTTATTAGGAGCATGGATCCATGCATTCTTTATCCTGTCTGGATATTACACCTGATCTAACTTCTGTAATGCCATTATTGATATTGTACCGAATGTGATCTAAGTTGATGAATGCCGGTGATTAGAGGCAAGCCTGGTCAGTGTCAGCACTGAATTAAAAATTTTGAGTTTTAGCTTTCATTTCTTGATGCTGTTTTATAGTGGCATTTGATTTACATTTCTACTATTTATTGGATAGCAGCTCTTGCATGCGGTAGGATTGTACCCTTGATATGTAGTGGTCGGTCAGGGGAATACAGCTATTGGAATAATGCTGTCATCAATATACGAAACCAGTCAGCTGTCCAGAAGAACCCGAGAACAATTTGATGGAGAGAAACTAATCCTAATTAATAAGCTGTGTTAACGTACAAAGACATTCTCAAGGTTTGGTCTTTTTGCCTGTCAGAAGTACGTAGGCTTTAACAATTGTAGGATTGTGCACCTTTATGAAAACTGCTGTAGTTATTAAGTTTTCTGTCCTTACAGGCTTCTTATTCTGCGTCCTGGAGCAGTGTAATACTATCAGGCATAATGCAGCATACAGCAACATAGGATTAATGTATTTTTAAATGTTTTTCATACTTCCTCACCCTCCTTGTTACCTGTTCTCAGCATCTCAATGTTCCTTATATAGCTTTACCTGGAAACAGCAAATGTATGTGCCAAGGACTCATCAGGGTACCCAGTTCCATTGGTGATTGCTGTTTAATTGATGGGTAGAAAGTGTGCTGGAGAAAGATGAATGAAGTAATCTTCAATCTGAGAGAGGAGATAGTCTGTCTCTTGAAGGGAAGAGTTTTTGCAAAGTAGCGAGTATCGAAAAAAGCCTTTTTTTCAAACATAGTCAAAATAAATAAGAAGGACTCTTGGGTAGTTGACAAGATTTAAAGGAAAAGACTTGCATTTTTATAGTGCCTTTCACAACCTCAGGATGTCCCAAAGCACTTTACAGCCAGTTAAGTACTTTTGAAGTGTTGCCACTGTGGTAATGTAGGTAGTCGTGACAGCCAATCTGCACACATCAAGGGCATCTGTTTTGATAATGTTGATTGAGGGATAAGTAGTGATTAGGACACTGGAAGAACTCTTTTGCTCTTTTTTGCATTGTGTCATGAGAGTGTTTATGTTCACCTGAGAAGACAGATAGGGTTTTGGTTTAACATCTTATTGTCGCGCTCACGAAAAGTGCAGCAATGAAAATACAAACAAACTGAAGTTATGAAAAATTAGAACAATTTTAAAAGACTGGTGCATTTGCTGTCAACAAAATGGAGGACACAGTCACATGACAAATACCATCTTCCGCACTAAAATACACATCCACACTCGAACTAAAACCAATTAACCCCATCTTCATGAAAATAAGACTGCTTATCACACATGGATGTGAGCTGTGCACAAAATGAGCTAAAACAAAGGTACTCCCAGACTCTGTTTCTCCAGCTACCCTTCACCACAATAGTGATAATAGCCCTCATTATCAAAATGGTGCTATCGAAAGCTATTGTACCAGCCCATCAAGAACTGAGACCTGAGGTCACATGGGCAAAACTAACACTAATGAGTTTACCTTTAAAGGTAATTGTTTTGAAGAACAAAGGGATCTTTTCCAGTTCAGAACATCAGTCATCAACATCAGTCTGGTATCCCCAGCCACACAGTCAACATTGAAAGCTATCTTGAATTCCAGCACAAGGCTGAGAGAAATCATTTCCAGCTAACACTGTTGACACCATTGAACCCTGCTGAGACAAAATTATAACTAACTGCAGCAGAGAAAAGAGTGTGCCTTTTAAACCACTCCTCCACCTGTGAAAACTGAATGAAGAAATCAGCACCGTCTTCAAACTGAAGTGAACTGCCAAAAGTCTTCAACCCAGCAAATACAAGACAATCAGCAAACAGGCCTGCAACTTTAAAACTCACCTTTTGAGAGGATCCCACAGGTTTCTACAGAAACAACAGACTTTTACAGCTTGAACTCTTAATACCTTTTCCTTTCTATCTATCTTCTCTTGTGTGTGCTTGAGAGAGTGAATGCATGCGTGGGTGGTGTTGCGAACATTTCGGGTTATGAATATTGTTCAATAAATATTTAATCTTCTGTTTAAACCTAGGAGAAAACCTGTCATCGTCTATTTATTTGGCCAACAAAACACAGGGGCTGAAACACTAATTTGAAGAAAAACACTGTCTGTAGTCAGTTGGCAGGTAAACAGTGGAAACCAGCCATGCCATCACCCACCTGTTCATAACATATTCCAAAAAATGACACCTGTAGCATTGCAGAACCCCTTCAATACTTCACTGAGATGTCAGCTGTGATTACGTGCTTAAATCTGTGGAGTGAGGTTTGAACCTAATTGAGAATGAAACACATTTATTATTAATTTGACTTTTATATAGTTCAGTATTCATTTTAATAAATGAATATGTTGGGAAAGACTGCTTCAATATTTAGTTGGCAAAAATTATACATTTATGTTAAATTCTTCAATCTAATCAATATAAGTTAGTTAGGTTTGTTAGCAAAGCTTCAGTATGGGTACATTTAAAAAAAAATTCGTTCTTGGGATGTGAATGTCACTGCAAAGGCCAGCATTTATTGTCCATCCTTAATTGCTGTTAAGGTGGTGGTGAGCTGCTGACTTGAACCGCTGCAGTCCATGTGATGTAGGTACACCCACAGTGCTCTTAGGGAGGGAGTTCCAGGTTTTTGACCCAGCGATCGTGAAAAATGGCGATATAGTTCCAGGTCAGGGTGGTGAGTGACTTGGAGGGGAATTTGCAGGTGGTGGTGTTCCCATGCTGCTTCTGCCCTTGTCCTTCTAGGTAGTAGAGATCATGGGTTTAGAAGGTGCTGTCAAAGGAGCGAGTTGCTGGAGTGCATTTTGTAGATGGTACACTGCTGCCACCGTGCAGCGAATGAATGTTGAAGGATGTAGATGGGGTGCCGGTCAGGTGGACTGCTTTATCATGGATGCTGTCAAGCTTCTTGAGTGTTGTTGGAGCTGAACTCGTCCAGGCAAGTGGAGAGTGTTCCATCACACTCCTGACGTGCCTTGTAGCTGGTGGATACTCTCTGGGGAGTTAGGAGGCGAGTTACTCGCTGCAGAATTCCCAGCCTCTGACCTGCTTTTGTCAACACAGTATTGTATATGGCTGGTCCAGCTAAGTTTCTGGTCAGTGGTGTTGATGGTGAGGGATTCATACGAAAATACGAATTAATAGCAGAAGTATGCCATTTGGCCCCTCGAGCCTGCTCCACCATTCAATAAGATCATGGCTGATCTGTTTGTGTCTCGAATTTCACACTCCCATTTACCCCCCATATCCTTTGATTCCCTTTCCTAACAAGAATCTATCTATCTCCGCCTTAAAAATATTCAATGACCCTGCCTCCATCACCTTCTGAGGCAGAGAGTTCCAAAGATGCACAAGCCTCTGAGAGAAAAAATTTCTCCTCATCTCTGTCCTAAAAGGGTGACCCCTAGTTTTAAAACAGTGTCCCCTAGTTCTGGACTCACCCCTAAGAGGAAGCATCCTTTCCACATCCACCTTGTCAAGACCATTCAGGATCTTATATACTTCAATCAAGTCTGCACTCATTCTTCTAAACTCCAGTGAAAACAAACCTAGTCTGTACAACCCTGATAAGCCAACTCGCTCATTCCAGGTATCAATCTAGTAAAAATGTAGTAATGTTAATGCCGTTGAATGTCAAGGGGAGATGGTTAGATTCACTTTTGTTGAAGATGGTCATTGCCTGGCACTTGTGTGGCATGCACATCACGCCACTGAATGCAGGTCTTACTGCATGCGGACATGGACTGCTTCAGTATCTGAGGGGTTGCAAATGATGCTGAACACTGTGCAATCATCAGTGAACATCCCCACTTCTGACCTTATGATGGAGGCAAGGTCATTCATGAAGCAGCAAAAGATGTTTGGACCTAGGACACTACCCTGAAGAACTCCTGCAGCAGTGTCCTGGGGCTGAGATGATTGTCCTCCAAAAGCACAACCATCTTACCCCCTGATTCCCATTGACTTCAGTTTTGGTAGGGCTTCTTGATACCACACTCTGTCAAATGCTGCCTTGATTTCAAGGGCAAACACTCTCACCTCACCTCTGGAATTCAGCTGTTTTGTCCATGTTTGGGCCAAGGCTGTAATGAGCTCTGGAGCAAAGTGCTCTGGCAGGACCCAAACTGAGCATCGGTGAGCAGGATGTTGCTGAGTAAGTGTCGCTTGATAGTGCTGTTGACAACATCTTCCATCACTTGCTGATGATTGAGAGTAGACTGATGGGGTGGTAATTGGCTGGATTGAATTTGTCCTGCTTTTTGTGGACAGGACACATCTGGGCAATTTTCTACACTGTCCGGTAGATGCCAGTGTTGAAGATGTACTGGAACAGTTCGGCTAAGGGTGCGGCTAGTTCTGGAGCACAAGTCTTAAGTACTACAGCTGGGATGTAGTCAAGTCCCATGGCTTTTGCTGTATCCAGTACCCTTCAGCCATTTCTTAGTATCACATGGAATGAACTGAATTGGCTGATGATCGGCATCTGTGATGGTGGGGACCTCAGGTGGAGGCTGAGATGGATCATCCATTTGGCACTTGTGGCTGAAGATGGTTGCAAATGCTTCAACCTTGTCTTATACCCTGACGTGCTGGGCTCCCCCATCATTGAGGATGGGGATGTTTTTGGAACCTCCTCCTTTGGTTATTGGTTTAATTGTCCACCATTATTCACAACTTGATGTGGCAGGACTGCAGACCTTTGATATGATCCGTTGGTTGTTGGATCACTTAGCTCTGTCTATAGCGTGCTGCTTCCGTTGTTTAGCATGCATGTAGTTCTGTGTTCTAGCTTCACCAGTTTGGCACCTCACCTTCAGGTATGCCAGGTGCTGCTCCTGGTATGCTCTCCTGTACTGCTCATTGAACCTTGTTGAATGCACCTTGAAGTCTGGTAGTGAGACGTACAGACCAGGAATGCTTTAGATTTGATTCCTAATTGGTGCAGACTTGGTTGATTCAATGAGTAATGGTTGATGTTCTGCAGTTGATCTCTGTCTCCGGGCTGAAAAAGGATGTTTCATTGGTTATGGTTCATCTTCCAAATTGTGGTGCATGGACTCCTGCTGTAAGGTACTTGTGTGTGGATGTTCGATGAAGGCAAGATAAGACTCAGCTGCGATACCTCACATGGTCAGAGCCTGACTGATCATCACTGCTTAAATTCACAGTTGAAGATTGGCTGCTTGGAGAGGGGTTGATGACCATGAAAGTGTATTGTAATAATGATTTTTTAAAATAAAGTGTAACATAATTTAGAACAATTTAACGAAGTAAATAATTCTGCTGTCGTTTCTTTAAATGTAATGGCATAGCTAACCTTTAAATTATACCCACTTCTTTCATTCAGGGATGTAATACCACTCCTCACGCCACCACAAAGTTTTAAGATGCATTTTTGCATGTGAATTGTTGAATTCTTGATCTGTAGGCTCTTAGAATGTGCTAAATTAAGGTAATTGGCTTTCCCATAAAGAAAGGCAAATCGGAGGAGGAGGTGACTATTATTATTATTATTCTTGAGCTCCTACTAAATTACATCAGTGAGGGCCTGAGAGTTGGCTGCCTGCCTTCCTTCTCCTGTTTGCAGTGAAACTGTACATATTGCATATAGACCTAAAGAGGAAGAAAAATTGGTACCTACTTGCATATAAAATTATACACCAGATGTTATAATGGCACTTCTGCATATCTGTATAGCTCAGCAAAATGCTCTGAATTGCAGGAGAGGTTTCTAAATGATTCAATTTGCTTGTTGCATAATGTTGCAGCATGTACTTCTGACCTTAACTATGAAGCAAACAATTTTTAAAGTACGTTTCACTGAAAGTTGCCATAAGGATTTAAATAAAAATTCCTCTCAAAAGGTTTTGAGTTTTTTTTATATGAGCTAAGCTGCAAAGACAGTTCTTGGTCATTTTTTAATGGCTCCTATGCATGTGTGCACTGCAGTCTTGTTTGTAAGGTAGAAAGTTGAGTTTATGCCAGGATATGACCGATGTGAATGTTTGGCTATGCATATTCTGATAATGCAGCCTCTCTTGTGGGAGAAATCAGTTTTGGAATGTTTTTGGTCCTGAAATGATTGGTGTGCATCCAATTATGGCAGAGGACAGAGGCTTGGCCAAAATTGGACCTCGGGCGTCATCTTAATCGAGTTGATCAGTTGGTGCCTCTTTGCCTCTAGAGGTAGCTTGCCGGTTGCTGCGGAACCAATTTGGGTTGGCAGTAGCCTTCGATTTCTCTGGGAAGGAAACGGTGCAGTGAGGGTCAATTTCTCTCCCCTCGTGTCCGTTTCTACATTTTGCAAAGACACAAATAACGCAAGGGCATATAAATCTAGTATTCTGCCAGAAGCCAGTATTTCAATTAAAACATAATTTCCAACAATGAGCATTGGTGCAAAAATGTGGCTGTAGAGAATTACAATGACATATAGTTGCCACACAAATGTGTGTCACTGGTGCCAATAGTATTTGATGGAATATTTTATGACTGAAGCATTGAATGAAGGTGAGTGAAAAAGGTTTATCACATTCATTATCATTGAAAGGGGAATGTTGGGATCAGTTGTATTTTGTTTGAGAAAAACACAACATCACTGATCTCTCTCTGACCGATCTTACTATTGGACCCGTCGGCATGATTTCCGGAATGAACCCCCGACTATGAATTTGTTGGAAATTCTCTGATGTGTGCAGGATATATAATCGGATCTGGTTTAAATGTGTCGCATAGGGATGGGGTGAAAAATGAGTATGTAACGAGGCCCAATGCTGTTATGCCAGGACTGGTTGCATCAGGCAATAGTGGGACTTGTGAAATTATTGATTATCTTGATGCCTTCTGAAATAAAAATATAATTTGCTGTGGTTTGAAAGTGTTATTTTCTGAAAGTTAGCAAGAAAAATAAGATGAACAGCCTACTTTGCGCCTTAACTCTGATCATGTGTTCTGTGGCGTACTGAATAATGTAATTTCTATCTGTTAATTTTCTCTCCATTCTCTTTATTTTTGTGTATTTATGAAAAATTATAGTTCAAAGGAAACAGTGCTTCTGTTATGACTTTAGTATCAGAACAAGTGTTCAGCAATTATTCCTTCATTTCTAATTGATATATCTTAAAAGAGGAAGGAAAGTCTTGGGTGACTCTGTTTCTTCACAGTGCTTTTTTACAGAAGAAAATATAGACTCGAGAAAATTTTGATTCTATTTAGTTTAAAATAGAATGTCAAATTTTTACCAGCATGAATACCCTGAAGTTGATTTTTCTTTCCATGCTACATCATTCTGGTAACGTCACTGCCAGGGGTAAATCCCTGAGTGACTTCCTTGTAAACAGCGAGGGTTGCAATTTAAAACCCGCTGGAGAATTGCTGTCAAGCTGCACGACTTTAGGAAATTGCACAACGGGCAGCAGAATCTGTATTCTCACCCGCAGCATAGTTTCCGAGATCAGCTGGCTCTCCGGGTAATTTGAAGTCACCCAATATCTGAATTTTAAGTCAGAATTCTGTGAATGAATGTTTGCAGATATCAACAGTTGCGCTTCTCAATCTGTATTTATTGATTTTATTTGTGATAAATATGTATTCTGCTGTAGTGCCAATGATATAAAAATCTATAAATTTTATGGTTAATTGTAGAACTTCAGGACAACAGGACTAAGTTCAAGTGGAAAAGAAATGAAGTGTAATGTGAGGTAGATGCTTAAGCTTTGTAGTTGAGAAAGAAGGCAGTTAATGTTGGGGAAGGGGGAGGGGAGGAATCATCATCAAAGTATATGTGAAATATTAAGTAGCATAGATACGGTAATCCCATATTATAACTTCAAAGTAAGCTAGAAAAGTAGGACGAGAGAACATAAATGATTGGAAAGTAAATTTAGAACAGCTATCAGGGGAAAAGAGTGGTAAACATTTGGAATAATTTACCATCCAAGGTACTGGATGCAAAGCCTTGTTTACAATACATTAGATGCCATGATGAAAGAGTTGATTTACTAGAGCTGGACTACTGAAATCAGAGACTATGTACGGACCACGGGATGTTAAAATCTAGAAAGTGAGAGACTTAGTGCCTTGATCAGGCTGGCGCCCAAGAAACATGAAAATGGGGAGGTCTATCAATCATACTAAAAGGATGAACTAGTGTTTCAAATTTGTCTGAAAATAACATGCAAGGTACAAATGTATGGTCTGGTTTCATAAAGATGCGTGAATGATTTTGGAAAGGAGCAAAAGACAGGAAAAGAAACGGGCTGGAGCCAGGACCAAGATGCATGAGTAAAGAACAACAGGGGAACTGGAGTTTAAATATAATAACATGAGTAGTTTGTCAGCCCTGTGAGAATGTTCCATCGTTCAATTAAATCGTAGCTGATCTGCACTGCAACTCCGTTTACTTTGATTTTGCTCCCTGTCTCCTAACACCCATGCCTAACAAATTAACAGTCTCATATTTGAAAATTTCAATTAACCCAGCATCCGCAGCCTTTTGAGGGAGAGAGTTTCAGATTTCCCTTTGTGTGAAAAGTGCTTGTTTTGAATTCACTCACCAAAGGAAATATTTTTGTTTGTAGCTACTCTATTGAATCTCTTTTATCAATGTAAACATCTCACTTGGGTCCCCTTTCAACCCTCTAGGCTCAAGTAACTACAATCTAAGTGTTTAAGCAACCTGCCCTTATAAATAATCCCATAAATCCTGGTATCCTTCTGGTGAATCTGTGCTGTGCGCTTTCCGAGGCCAGTATATCTTTCCCAAGATTCTGAGTCCAAAACTAAATGTAGTCCTCCAGAGGGGGTCTGACAAAGGCTCTGTACAACTACAGCATCATTTCCCCAGTTTTGTATTCCAACTCCCTTGAGATAAAGGCCAAGATGTCATTGGTCTGTGTTGTGTGTTCTTTGAACCTCTGCTACTATGGACTGTACACAAAGACGGACTGCTGTGGATGGGATCAGTAATGCAATATTGTGGGTTCTTTATTGAATTCTGAGAGAGCACCTATTACATTGAGATGTTAACTGTATAGGTGTTTCTTCTGTTACTTCATGTACCTGTGTAACAGCCGTTAGTGATTGTGTATATGGACACCCAAATCCTTTTGCTCTTCCACAGTTCCTAGTGTCTCATCATTAATAAAATATTCCAATTTTGTCTTTCTCAGATCCAAAGTGGATCACCTCACACATCCCAACATTGATCTTCATTGGTCATAGTTTTGCCCACTCACTTTAGATTAGATTAGAGATACAGCACTGAAACAGGCCCTTCGGCCCACCGAGTCTGTGCCGAACATCAACCACCCATTTATACTAATCCTACACTAATCCCATATTCCTACCAAACATTCCCACCTGTCCCTATATTTCCCTATACTAGTGACAATTTATAATGGCCAATTTACCTATCAACCTGCAAGTCTTTTGGCTTGTGGGAGGAAACCGGAGCACCCGGAGAAAACCCACGCAGACACAGGGAGAACTTGCAAACTCCACACAGGCAGTACCCGGAATCGAACCCGGGTCCCTGGAGCTGTGAGGCTGCGGTGCTAACCACTGCGCCACTGTGCCGCCACTTAATCTGCCTAAATATCTCCTAATTTTGTGCTACCTGCAAACTTGGATATACAATGCTTTATTCCTTCATCCAAGCCATTGATATATATGGTGAAAAGCTGGAGCCTTAATACAGACCCCCTGGGAAGACCAGTTGTCACATTCTGCCAATCAGAAAGCAAGCCCACTATCCTTGCTCTGTCTCCTACCTCCCAACCAGTTACCCAGTAGAAGAAAAGCATAGGAAGGGCGAGACAAAGTATGGCTTAGAGTGGATTGCCAACACAACATGAAGTGAGTAAATTTAAAACTAGCTTTAAAATCAATAGTAGCTGTAGAGAGATATGAGCAAGGTGAGGCTGGAGCATAGTGGGGCCAGAATAGTTATTAAAATAATAAGATTTAAGTTGGTCTGCCAGTACATGGAACATGTCATTTTAAATGCTTGTTACTTAGAAAATAGTGGCATGACAGTTTAATGTTGCTTAATCTCTGGTGGGCAAAGCTCACATTTGGGAATCTTTCAAATTTATGAGGCTATTTGTGAAAGTTACACAAAAACAACAAAACCTCTCTCTCACTCTGAAGTTTGAAACATTGTCATCCTCAATCATGGCTTCTACTTGAGCGCACAATCCAGGCTGACACTTAGTACAGCACTCCCTCAATGCTGCACCGGAGATGACCCATCCTTTGGTTGAGATGTTAACCTGAGGTTCCATCTGCCCTCTCTGATGGATGTAAAAGGAACCATGACACTATGTGAAGAGGAGTTGGGGAGTTCCTGCGGTGTCCTGGTCAATATTTAATCCTTAGTTAGTATCACAAACAGATTATCTGGTCATATATCTCATTGCTGTTTGTAAGAACTTGCTGTGCGCAAATTGGCTGCTGCATTTTGTTACAACAGTGACTACACTTCAAAAGATTTTTGCCTGTAAAATGCTTTGGGACATCCTGAGGGTTATGAAAGGTGTTTTATAAGTGCAGGGCTTTTTGTTTTGTTTTTCCTTTTCACTTTTTTCTTTTCCCTTCCCAACATAAGTAAATAAACCATAATATATTTCTAGTGTAATCTTGCTGCTAAAAAGTAGTTTGTGTGCTGTTGTGTTATGTTATAATAATACTGCCATGGAACTAGATTTTGTTCCTCGAGTTTGACTAGGAGTACATCTCACATCACCCCATTACAAGATTAACACCCAATTCATCTCGTTGCTATTTGTGGGCGCTTGCCATGCATAAATCTTATTGTCACGTTTGCCTATGTATCAACAGTTTCTGATCTTCAAGGTAGCTCATTGTGCATGAAGCTGTTAAGAATGTTCTGAGGTGTGTGAAAGGCAGGTACTAATTTAGCAGGAGAAATCGCACTTTCCTATTGCATGTGAGATGCTGGGAAGTGGCAATGGAAATATTGTAACAAATACATTAGATGCTGCAAAAGCAAGATAAATCCTTTAGTCTGAGGTTGTGGAGGAATGTATGCTGAAAGTAGCAAAGGCAAGGTTTCATGAGTATTAAATTAAATATTAAATCAGTATTAATTTAATCAGTAGAGGTCCATTTGGACTGAGAACTCCAGGCTCTCAAATGCCTTTGTTGAGTGGACCAACAGTCAAAGTTGTTCTTGATGTCTGAATAAGATTTTGAAAGTGTCTGTATCTGGCATAGACTTAGTGGAAGTGATTGAGGACCCTTATAGTAGACGAGCTTCCTCATCTTGCCCGTATGTCTATCTTACAAGGAGTCCAGTAATATTTGTTTTTGCCATCATTTGAAAGCAAATACACCTGGGGCTGGCACAAACCAGGTGGGGAGTGCAGTTAAAATGGAGTGGGTGACTTACCCACTTTTTCTTGCCTCAGTTTGGTTGATTGCAATTTTAAAGTGTAGGTAAAACAGGAATGCAGATGTCCCCAAATTGTTAAATTAGGTGGCAGGCATCCCCATAAATGATCTCTGTGAAGATTATTGATTTGGACGTTTGGGATTATTACAACTTAATTGGCCATTTTCAGCCATTAAGGATGAATGTAAATCTGATTTCACTTGTGATTGTATATATTTTCTTGTTGCTGTGTATGGTAGCTTTAGTGCAAACATTACTAAGAAGGTGCTATCTCATTTGTCTATGCAAAATTATTCCATGTGCTGTGATCTAGCCAAGTTAGCTAAATTGCAGATTTTTTTAGTCCACTGCTGCTGGTGAGGTAGGAAAAATGGTAAGCAGAAATGTAGCTATTTAGCTTACTATATTAAAATATCGATGTTTTGAATAATTGTTGCCACACTGCTGTCCTATGCTTGCTCCAGGAATTCTATGTTGAAAAACAGTGGACAGCAAACTCAAATGTATACTACATGCAACACAGTGAAAAGGTTTTCTAATTGTAGTATTAAAACCTTGTCATACAGTAACTAATGGACAATAAGTGAGCAGATATATGGCTCAGGAGACGACAAATATAATGCAAAGCTTAGTTAGCTTTAGTGAACTACAGTTCATGAATATTGTGGTCAATGAGGCTGTTTTACAGTTTTGTATGTTGTATTTTAATACATCTGAATGTCAGGTAGGCAGAGAAGTCATTGCATCCTTTTCAAAAATCCAGTTAGAAATCTAATCAATAAACAAGTTTGTCTATATGGGAAGGAGATGTAACCAGGCAATGTTGAAAGAGGAGGTAAGTCAGACACTAGATTGATAAAGAGGAAGTATTAGATAGACTGTCTGAACTTAAAGTGGATAAATCATCAGGATTGGATGAGATGCATCCAAGGATACCGAGGGAAGTGAAGGTGGAAATTGCAGAGGCACTGGCCATAATTTTTCAGTCTTCCTTAGACTCGGGTGGTGTCCGAGGACTGAAGAATTGCAAATGTTACACCCTTGTTCAAAAAAGGGTGTAAAGATAAGCCCAGCAACTACAGGCCAGTCAGTTTAACTTTGGTGGTGGGAAAACTTCTAGAAAAGATAATTCGGGACAAAATCAATAGTCACATTGACAAATGCGAGTTAATTAAGGAAAGCCAGCATGACTTTAAGGGAAAATCACATTTAACTAACTTGCTGGAGTTTTTTGAGGAGGTAACAGAGGGTTGATGAGGGCAATGCAGTTGATGTGGTGCACATGGACTTTCAAAAGGCATTTGATACAGTGCCACACAACAGACTGGTGTGCTGTGCAAACTTGTAGCTCATGGAATAAAAGGGACAGTAGCAACATGGATACGAAATTGGCTGAGTAACTGGAAACAAAGAGTAGTGGTTAATGGATGTTTTTCGGGCTGGAGGAAGATTTGTAATGGAGTTCCCCAGGGATCAGTGTTGGGACCCTCGCTTTTCCTGATATATATTAATGACCTAGACCTTGGTGTAAAGGGCACAATTTCAAATGTTTGCAGATGATAAACTTGGAAGCTTTGTGAACTGTGAGGAGGATAGTGTAGAACTTCAGAAGGACGTACACAAGTTGGTGGAATGGGCAGACAGGTGGTAGATGAAGTTCATTTTGGTAGGAAGAACATGGAGAGACAATCTAAAATAAGGGGAACAATTCTAAAGGGGGTGCAGGAGCAGAGGGACCTAGTTATATATGTGTATTAATCATTAAAGGTGGCAGGACAGGTTGAGAGAGAAATTAATAAAGCATACAGTATCCTGGGCTTTATTAATAGGGGCATATAGAGTACAAGAGCAAGGAAGTTATGTTGAACTTGTATAAGACACTAATTCGGCCTCAGCTGGAGTATTGCGTTTAATTCTGGGCGCTGCACTTGAGGAAAGACATGAGGGCATTGGAGAGAGTACAGAAGAGATTCACGAGAATGGTTCCAGGGATGAGGAATTTCAGTTATGAAGATAGACTGGAGAAGTTAGGACTGTTTTCCTTGGAGAAGAGAAGGCTGAGAGGTGATTTGATAGAGGTATTCAAAATCATGAGGGGTATGGACAGAGTAGATAGAGAGAAACTGTTCCCACTTGTGAAAGGATCAAGAACAGGCGGCACAGTGGCGCAGTGGTTAGCACTGCAGCCTCACAGCTCCAGGGACCCGGGTTCGATTCTGGGTACTGCCTGTGCGGTGTTTGCAAGTTCTCCCTGTGACCGCGTGGGTTTTCGCCGGGTGCTCCGGTTTCCTCCCACCGCCAAAGACTTGCAGGTGATAGGTAAATTGGCTGTTGTAAATTGCCCCTAGTGTAGGTAGGTGGTAGGAGAATATGGGATTACTGTAGGGTTAGTATAAATGGGTGGTTGTTGGTCGGCACAGACTCTGGGCCGAAGGGCCTGTTTCAGTGCTGTATCTCTAAAATAAAAAATAAAATAAACGAGAGGGCACAGATTTATGGTATTTGGTAAGAGAAGCAAAGGTGACATGAGAACATAAGAAATAGGAGCAGGAGTAGGCCATTCAGCCCCTCAAGCCTGCCCCGCCATTCAATGAGATCATGGCTGATCTGTCCCAGGCCTCAACTCCTCTTTTGGGCCTGCTCTGCATAACCCTTGACTCCCCGAGATTTCAAAAATCTGTCGACCTCCTCTTGAAATATATTTAGTGACCTAGCCTCCACAACTCTCTGAGGTAGAGAATTCCAGAGATTCACCACCCTCTGAGAGAAGAAATTCCTTTGCATCTCAGTTTTAAATGTGTGACCCATTATTCTGTAACTATGTCTCCTAGTTCGAGATTTCCCCACCAGTGGAAACATATTCTCAACATCTACCCTGTCAAACCCCCTTCGAATCTTATATGTTTCAATAAGATCACTTTTTCACGCAGTGAGTGACTAAGGTCTGGAATGCGCTGCCTTAGAGTGTGGTGGAGGCAAGTTCAATTGAAGCATTCAAAAGGGAATTAGACAGTTATATGAAAAGGAAATTTTTGCAGGGTTATGGGGAGAAGGCAGGGGAATGGGACTGAGGGAATTGCTGCTTTCAGAGAGCCAGTGTGGACACGATGGGCTGAATGGCCGCCTGCTGTGCTGTAACAATTCTGTGATTCTAGATCGGGGGTGGGGGGGAAGAGAGAAATAACATTAGCACAGGTGTAGCTTCTTGCAGATGTAAACTCGCTGAGTCAGCATTCCGATATAGTGTAAATTGCTTCACTGCAGTAAAAACGTTTTTTTTTTCACCATGTTCTGCTAAATAGATTTTGTTTAACCAGTGATACTTATGTGATCAGCTGAGTTTTTTCTTTCCAGGCATAGAACCTGTGTCTGCTCTCTCTCGCTGCTGACTGTGCTAGACTATGCAGAGGAGGCTGTACTATGCCTCTTACTAGTCCATCTCTGTCTCTCTTCCCCCATCTTTTTCTTTCTCTGTCACTCTCCCTCTCCCCCCCCCCCCCCGTCAACCGTCTCCTCTCTGTTGCTGACTGTTTCTGTCTTTATTTAACTTCTCTATTTTCTTAAACTACAGACATCTGTTGTGGTTATTTTGTTTTTTTTCTCCCTTTACACCTTTGCAGCAGGATAACCTTCTCAACAGAAATCGAACCAGTACATTGTGTGGTGAAGAAGGGGTAGAGGTAAAGATGTGTGTAATGAAGGGTTTGTTTTGCCATGCTATGCTTTTTAAAGTTTGTTTTTTAAGCAGGTCTTGCTTTGACATTATTCTGAATAATAGATGCAATGCAGCATGAGCTCTGTCGAGGGAATGCATGTTCCCTGTTTTTTGCTGCATAGCCAGGCATTTATGTATATTACAGCAGAGGCAGTGTCACTACTCTAGGTCTGTCCATGGAATGTTCAGCTATGTGGTGCCACATTAAAATACATTTTATTTTAGGGCATAGTTACATGATAGGATCTGAAAAATTTGCTCTGGTGATAGTATATTACAGTATCCAACATATAATGATTTAAGGAGTAAAACAAATTGAAGATCATCTTTTCTGATTTCATTCATTTGCACATACTTGCATAATTTGGCAAAAAATGTTTTGACATGAGGTTCTGATCCCTGTATTTTGCTGTTATGTAGTAAAATTTCACTGCAAAGACTCTGATTTGCCTGATGAATTTTACCCCCCAGAGCATCTCATGTTGCATGTTATAATGGGTGACCATATTATAATATATATACACACACAATTGTTTGTATTGTCTATGCGCTTAAAGGATCTTAAGTTTTGAGATGTAGAAATATAATGACATCATTCATTTTTTTGGGGTTCTTTATAACCATTTCCTAACTAATGGACTTTTGTCTCCATATAGCTTCAATTTCCAAGCCAATCAGTTTACCATGTTTGCTGAACAGCAGTCTCCCCCATTTTACCATTGCTCCTCCATAGTGAAATGTTCTGAAATCATAACTTTTTCAATCACCAGTACTTTTTCCAGTGTGTGTAAATGTTGTACAAATGCTAGATATCAATTGTAAGGCCACAGCGTTGTGAAAGAATTGTCTATTCCTCAAATTGTTAAGGTTTTAATAATACTGTGATAAATACAGAATAATTTATAGGGATCAGAGTTTGTATGAGCTTCCTTTCTGCAAAGGACCTGTTTGTTTAGGAGCTATTTTCAATTCAGGAGTACAAAGAAAAGTCATAGAGCTGGTCTCCTTTGACTCTCTGGTGTATTACATTCTTACTTTAAAAAAAAAATTGTATTTTTTATTATATCCTGAGAAAATGGTCCCAATAAAAATAACCTACCTTTCTTCCATAACCAGGTGACCACCTTCTTGAAAATCCCCTAACTGGAATTAAATATGAAATTGAAAGGCTGTGTCAGCCCCAAGTATAATGAGTTTTTAGCTTTTCTGCTCATGTATACAAAGAAAGGAAGTATTTCAAATAGGAAAAACTTGCATTTGTATAGCGCCATGCCCTTGGATTTTTCAAGTCTCCCAGGTGCTTTATGACCAGTGGATTACTTAAGGCAGTCATTTTTGTTATGTAGGCAAATATGGCAGGCAATATGCATACAAGAATGACCAGACAATATGTTTTTGGTTCTGTTGGTTCAGGGAGCAATGTTAGCTAGGGCACCAGGAAATTCCCTGTAATTGATTTGGGCTCACTTAATGTCCATTCAAAAGATATTGGGGGTTAAATTGGATAGCCACCCGAAAAAGGGCCCAGGGATCACGATGCGTAATTATTCCACGCCTCTTGGTTGCAATGAAGGCAGCGCACCAACTTTGGGCTCACTTGAATGAATTCTGCGTGCAGCCAGCACTATCTGCACTGTTATTAGCTGCACACATCAGGATGCCCAGAATTGTAAGTTGTTGGCACCAGTTAAAGCTAGCCTGCACCTCTTAAAGTGGAGGTGCATTGTGGCTGCAGCAGGTGCTGACAATCATGCAGGAGGTGAATCCGACCTGGGAAACAGTGATGAATGACACGATTGGGAGAGAGCTGTTTTTGAACGCTGCACTGGAGGCCATGGTGGAGGAGGTGGGAAGTAAGAGAGATGTCCTGTATTTGCACTGGGGACAGGGAGGGGTGTCAATAGGCCCTCCAGCTACCCAGTCAAAAGGCAGCTGGGAGCATATAACCGTGGAGGTCAATGGCAGGAATCAAGCTCTGAGGACCTCTGTGCAGTGCTGCAAAAATTTCAGTGACCTCACACGAGTGGTCAAGGTCAGTGAATGTATCTTCAAGTGGACACTTGGCTGCATTTATTGACAATGCAACCATAGATGGTGCACTCCTGGCACATGTGCAAATATTGCATCATTGATGGAAACATCGCTGTCAGCAACATCTCAGGCAGCTGCCAAAACAAAGATGGCGAGGCTCAATTTGACAGAAAATGCAAACCATCTTCCCCACAATGGCCATTTCTCTTCCCTGCTCTCTTCCGCGATCACCACTCCCGACTGCTCGTCACTCTTTTCCGCCATTCCCAACTGCTTGCCGCTTCCTCCCGTCCCCCCCGACTGCTCGCTGTTCCTGACATTTTGGCAGGAAGAATAGAAAAGCTGTATGCTATTTAAATGGAGAGAGATTACAGAACTCTGGTACAGAGGGATCTGGTTGTCCTGGTACATGAGTCCCAAAAGGTTAATATGCAGGTACAGCAAATGAATCGGAAGGCAAATGGAATGTTGGCGTTTAATGCAAGGGAAATGGAGTTTAAAAGTAGAGAAGTTTTACTGCAGCTGTACAGGACCTTAATGAGAACACATCTGGAGTACTGTGTACAGTTTTGGTCCCCTTATTTGAAAAAGGATATAATTGTGTTAGAAGCAGCTCAGAGAAGGTTCACTCGACTAATTGCGGGGATGAAGGGCTTATCTTATGAAGACAGTTTGGGCCTATACCTGTCAGGGTTTAAAAGAATGAGAGATGATCTTATTGAAACATATAAGATGCTGAGGGAACTTGATAGTGGTTAGGATGTTTCCTTTTGTGGGGGAGTCTAGAACTAGGGGACACAGTTTGAGAATAAGAGGCCTCCCTTTTAAGGTGGAGATGAGAAATTTGTTTTCTCAAAGGGTTGTTAGTCTGTGGAATTCTCTTCCCCAGAAAGCAGTGGAGGCTGGGTCATTGAATTTATTCAAGGCTGAGTTAGATAGATTTTTGATAGGCAAGAAAGTCGAGGGTTATGGAGGGCAGACAGAAAAGTGGAGTTGATACCACAACCAGATCAGCCATGATCTTCTCGAATGGCAGTGCAGGCTCGAAGGGCCGAATGACTTACTCCTGCTCCTAAGTCCTATGTTCTGATGATTGCTTGCCGTTCCCTGTTGCTGCTCGCTGTTCCATCCTGCTGTTCCTCCTGATTGCTCGTCGCTCCATCCCGCGTTTCCCACCTGCCGCTCCTGACTGCTGGGCGCTCCATCCCGCTGCTCCTGTCTATTTGCTGCTCTCCCATTGCTCCCAACTGCTTGATGTTCCCTCCTCTGCCTGACCGTGTGCTGCTTTATCCTGCCACTCTCGACTGCCCATCACTCTACTGTCCAACCGCTTCCACCGCCTTGCCGTTCGTTCCCTCCCAGGTTGGCCGCTTGGAGCGTGGTGACTTCATTACTTGGTGACATCTGTGCATGCATGCGCGGATTCATACTGGCAAGCTGACAAGTGTACGGACACACTGATGACATTGACGATTGCTCTGCGCATGCTCTGTGTTGTCAGGAGACAGTGATCCTACTAACTGTGCCAGTAACTTCAGCTACTGTTCAAATCACCACACCCTCCCCCATCGCTCACCTACCAACAGTGTCTATCAGTCAGGCATCATACCTAGCATTTAAATGCTTCACATCACCCTCACGCATTTGGCACTCTTGCAGGCCTCCCAACTGCACACACTGCCAGTTATTCAACAATGACAGCCACATCAGCCAAGCAGATTGCATGGCATTCACATCCCACTTCCCTGTCATCCCACGCACTCGTCTGATTTGCAAGCTTACATCCCTCACCCACCCCACCCCCATCCTCCCTGCATTGCAACTTTACCCTTGTGGCTTTTTCCTTTCAGATATCCAAGAGGTGCAACCTGGCCAGGCAGTAAAGGAACAATAGAGTGTTGGTGAAGACACAAGACTGTCACTTAATTTCACACTTGCACCCACCAGCACAAATACTGACCGCAAGTAATTTAAAGCATTGTACGGTGGGGGGACGAAGGGGCAGGATGTGCAACATAGAGAAACATTGGCACAATTGTTAGGGCAAGGATAGCTCAGATGTCAGCTCGCTGGAGGGCACGGTCACATATGGGGCCTGGTGCAGAGGACGCATGAGGACTGTGCTGGGGCAGCCTAGAGAAGGCGTTGGCACAATAAAATGTTTGGTGCATTTTGGGAGGCCTGCCAGAAAACCTGCATTCAATGTCAAGGAGTCCAAAACCAACTTGGCACGGGATTTTGCACAGAACTTGGAGCTCATTCTTTCTATTGTGGAAGTGGTGACCAACTCCGCTCGCACACTTGTGGGCCCAACCATGGTGCAGTGTCTGATGGCTAATGTTGTGGCTTCTGGTGCAGCACAAGCAACAGCTATCCAATGTCGAAGTGTTGCAGTCGAAGCACTGATGCTGCCATGCAAGCTCAAGCTCAGACTTGTGGCAGTGGATTACAGTGTGCAAGGGGGCTTGCAGGGTGTCACAGCAAACCAGCAGTCTGACTTCCAGCAGATTACCAGGATTGCGCAGGCATTGCCCCAGGAAAGTGACAATGTTTCCATGGAGCACTAACGTATTGTCCTCTCTCAGGAAGGCAGCATTATCCTCCCACTCTGCCAGGGCCCTTGCAGTTGCTTGCCAGCCAACCAGCCCAGATTTCTGCCACCCATACTGAGAGGGTGCTGTCCGCAGCCAAGCCTTCGAGATTACCCTCCATGGTCATCTGCAGCCTCCTCCACTGAAATGCAGCAGCCTTCCACCAGCCAGGCTGCAGCTATTGGGGGCAGCACTGCATAGGAGCAATAAGAAAAGCAAAGGCACTGAGAATGCACAAGAATGATTAGTTGACTTTTATAAGCAATATAGCATGATTTTATTTAAAAACTTGGTTTAGATTAGATTATGATTAGATTAGAGATACAGCACTGAAACAGGCCCTTCGGCCCACCGAGTCTGTGCCGAACATCAACCACCCATTTATACTAATCCTACACTAATCCCATATTCCTACCAAACATCCCCACCTGTCCCTATATTTCCCTACCACCTACCTGTACTAGTGACAATTTATAATGGCCAATTTACCTATCAACCTGCAAGTCTTTTGGCTTGTGGGAGGAAACCGGAGCACCCGGAGAAAACCCACGCAGACACAGGGAGAACTTGCAAACTCCACACAGGCAGTGCCCGGAATCGAACCCGGGTCCCTGGAGCTGTGAGGCTGCGGTGCTAACCACTGCGCCACTGTGCCGCACTGAATCTTTATTTTGTGGTGGCTTTTATTTTTGCACTGTGACCAACCAAACACTGATGGACAGTGACGTGGGGGAAGGGGAGATTTGGGACTGTTGGGGTATGGGGAATTGGGGTTGCGGTTACAGGTATTGCACTTGGATGAGTTCTTGATGACAGCCTGGGCAGAAAGGGACTTCTTTATTTTCAGTTTTTTTTCTTTTTATCTTATTTTATTTCGGTTCTTCATTTTTCTTACCATGCGCCTGCCCACTGGTTTTTTTTCATGTTTGTGCTTTGGGCCAGGACTGTTCATTTTTCAGTCCATTAACACCCTCTCTGCACTAATGCTTTGTCTTTCAACACATCATTAACACACTGTTTGCCTTTGCTCCATGACCTTCTGGTTATTTATTCTCTGTGACCCTCTCTTATCAACACCTTGCTTTTTGTTATCTCTTGCCCCACCCCCACTTTATTTGTTTAAAACCTATTGCATTTCCAACCTTTGCCAGTTCTAATGAAGGGTCACTGACCTGAAATGTTAACTCTGCTTCTGTCTCCACAGATGCTGCCAAACCTGCTGAGTATTTCCAGCACTTTTTGTTTTTATTTTATATTCTATAAGGGAATGTCTAGGTTGCCTCCTACCTTCCTCTCCTCCTCCTCCCCCTGCTCCTTAGCTGCTTGCCATATAGCTGATGGCAAGGGCTGTGTGCTCATGATGGTGACCATGCAGCAGACCACCATGAATCTTGGCATCCACTCTGCTGAGTATTCCAGGGCTCCTCCAGAGCAATCCAGGCAGCGGAAGCATTGTTCCAGCACCTTAATGGTCTGCTCTAGCACGTTTTTTGTGGAAGGATGGCTTTCGTTATATGCATGCTGCGCACGTGTACTTGGGTTGTGCACCAGAGTCATCAGCCACATCCTCAGAAGATAGCCCTTGTTGCCCAGTGGCCACCCTTTTGTTTGCCATTTGTGGTTTAAATGCAGCTGGCACAGCTGATTGCTGCAGAATGAAGCCATCATGATTCTGCCAGGATACTGGGCATTGATCTGCATGATTCGTTGCTTATGGTCACACCAGCTGGATGTTGAGAGAGTGGAATCCCTTTTGGTTCCAGTATAGGGCAGAGTTGATGTATGGTGCCCGCAAAGCACTGTGCATGCAGTGATTTGCATCCTGCACCATGGGGAAGTCTGCGATCCGAGCAAAGCTGTGTGCTCACTCCACCTGCTGGTCTCTGGCAAGAGAGAATGAAATGTAGTTAACTCTCTTTGAATACAGAACCTCAGTGAGCTCCTGTACACAACAGTAGACAGCAAACTGCAAGGTGTGGCAAATAGTTGCAGCTACAGCCTGGAAGCAGCCACACGCATAAAAGCTCATCACCATAGTCTTGCTTCACAGCCAGTGGTGATGTGGTCCTTGCCCTGCTCTGAAGTTGCAGTTGTCGCTGCAGCAAGTGGAAGATTTTAGTTAGAATGTCCTTACTGAAGAGTAGACGTCTACATGTTCTGTGCTGAGGTTCAGGTGGAAGAATTGCTCCTTGAACACCTTGGAAGGATCTAGCCTCCTACTGAGAATCCTCTTTCCTCCTCCCCCTCCTCCCGCAGCTTGTCCTGCTCTGCTTGCCTCTGTTCATTCTCTAAGTCATGCTGTGTTCCAAGGGGAATGCCTATAGGTGCAACCATGTGTGGGAGCAGCTGGTTTGTGCAGAAGCCTTGAAGTCAACAAAAAGTCCTTCAGCACCACACTATAAACTTTTGCAACTTGAAACAGCTATAAAAAGCACCAAATGCTTGTAGAATTGTAGTAACAGCCAGAAGAAATCAAACAGAAATTAATCTATAAGTAAATAAATCACATTGGTAGCAGGACTTTCTTCCTGCTACTGAATGCATATTCAACTGTGCAAGGTTGAGAGAGGATGTTGGCTGGAGCATTGAGCTTCAAATGACACTGCAGGTGTCAAATCAGCATTGAATGCTGATCAATATCATGATATGTCTGTTCTATATACTTCGCTGAAGGTAAGCATGCAGGTGCAACAGGTGGTAAAAAAGGCAAATGGTATGTTGGCCTTCATAGCGAGAGGATTCAAGTACAGGAGCAGGGCTGTCTTGCTGCAATTATATAGGGCCTTGGTGAGGCCACACCTGGAATATTGTGTGCAGTTTTGGTCTCCTTATCTGAGGAAGGATGTTCTTGCTATAGAAGGAGTGCAGTGAAGGTTTACCATACTGATGCCTGGGATGGTGGGACTGACGTATGAGGAGAGATTGGGTCGGTTAGGATTATATTCGCTGGAGTTCAGAAGAGTGAGAGGGGATCTCATAGAAACCTATAAAATTCTAACAGGACTAGACAGGGTAGATGCAGGAAGGATGTTCCCGATGGTGGGGGAGTCCAGAACCAGGGGTCATAGTCTAAGGATATGGGGTAAACTTTTCAGGACTGAGATGAGGAGAAATATCTTCACCCAGAGAGTGGTGAGCCTGTGGAATTCACTACCACAGAAAGCAGTTGAGGCCAAAACATTGTATGTTTTCAAGAAGGAGTTAGATATAGCTCTTGGGTCTAAAGGGATCAAAGGGTATGGGGTGAAAGCGGGAACAGGCTACTGAGTTGGATGATCACATATGATCATAATGAATGGCGGAGCAGGCTCAAAGGGCCGAATGGCCTACTCCTGCTCCTATTTGCTATGTTTTCGGTTTACACTGCATGTGCTATGTCTGCAGCAGTATGGTTCCTGGAGCGATTTCTCCCGACACCATTTTGAGCTCTAACATCATTCATAAAAAAAAGACTTAGATTTATATTACTCCTTTCATGACCACAGGACGACCTGAAGCACTTTAAGAAATATTTTTGAAGGGTAGTCACTGTTTTGATCTCGGAAATATGGCATCCAATTTGCACACAGCAAGATCCCACAAATAGAAATGTGATAATACCAGATGATCTGTTTTTTGTGGTATTGATTGAGGGATAAATATTGGCCAGGACACTGGGGAGAACACCCCTGCTCTTAGAGAAATGAGATCCAAGTACAGTACCTCAGTAAATAGTTCTTGTGACCTAAAAGCTGGTAGATCGGTTTCTTCCTGCATGCAACTTTTGCTCTCTGGTACATTGCAAGACTATAATATTAATATCATCCCCTAAAATGTGTTTGACAGAACTTGCTCCAAATATCGAACAGTGTCAGAGTATGATTCACTAAAACAATTCCACAGGATTGTTAGTTTCCTGCGGCAAGTAACGAAGCTGATAATTACTCCACAGGTTGGTTGCTTTAAGTCACCAATTGTTGTTGGATGAACTCTGCAAAAACAAATAGAAAGTAATGGTTTTGAGTTCGCTGGACCGGGCTGATCCAAGCTTATCTGATCTGGGCTGGGTCTCGTGTGCTGATAATAAAATCTTTCGGATTTGGCAGCTGCCAATGGGCCGAGAGTCTGGAAACTTCAACCAACGCAATGCTTTAAAAAGTCCTCTTGGATAACGGTGTTATATGATACGATGCTGTACATCCGATTTGAAGCATCAACAAATGTAGCGTCTCCTTTATTAACTTCGATAAATATGAGCCATGGAGGAGAGGAGTCACTGTTGTGACTTTATTCAAAAAATGGATGCTAACTTAGGTTCTCACTATTACTTCCAACAATGCAGTAGTGCTTCACTGAAGCATTAGTCTAGATCATTGCTCAAGTTCCTGGTGAGGCTACCTGACCTGATTTGGAGGCAAAAGTGTTACCAATTGAGCCAAAGTGAAACCATCAAGGACTCTTCCTCTCCCAACATTCTCCTTAATTCAGGTGGAGGGACAAGTTACTTATAAAGTGATTTTGTCTTTAAAGAACAATTATCGTCTTGCAGACTTCTTGCAACTATCCCTGTCTTGGTTCCCTAAGTGGAATTAAAGCTGATGTAAGTGGCAAGCCAGTCAGTAACCTACTGTCACAAAGATAATTCAACTTCTCAGTCTGGATCACTGATGTTTGTTTCAGAGGCATGTAAATTCATTGCTTGATGGGTGCAGTGTTGCTGTTCAATCATGTGTTTCTGAAGTTTTACACATTACTGGACATGCTTGGATTGAAGAATATCCATGAATAGAAAGGATACCATAGTGCTTTACCCCTGAGAGCTGTTTGCTGGCACACATGCTGTTTCATAAGCTGAACAGCAGTTTTGTAGTTTTTGGATTGGAAGTGTTGGAACTTTATCAGCCTGCCAGTGGCGGAAGGAAAATAAATCTCCGAACTAGAAGAAGGATTCCAACATTTTTTTTCTTTCTTCCTCTGCCTATTCTCCTCAACTACATGAAAAATAATATTTTTCCTCTTGAATTCATATTTATGCTAGGAAGTAAAGCCTGTAGAATGATGGTACCATTAATCATCTTTAAATAGGGAGGAGAGGGGATTTTCAAGTGATGGCAGTTATGATCATTAATTGAGAAATCGTGCAAGTTAAAGATTTTACAAATTGATGGAAATGCTGTAATTTCATCTGGGAAGCCCTGTCATATTGCTCATGACACTCAGTGGATTCTATAGCAGTGTGTGTGACTTTGACCAGAAACTGAACTGGAGTAGCCATATAAATACCGAGGCTACAAGAGCAGGTCAGAGGCTCAGAATCCTGCAGCGAGTAACTCACCTCCTGACTCCCCAAAGCCTGTCCACCATCTACAAGGCACAAATCAGGAGTGTGATGGAATACTCTACACTTGCTTGGATGGCTGCAGCTCCAACAACACTCAAGAAGCTCGACACCATCCAGGACAAAGCAGCCCACTTGATTGGCATCCCATCCACAAACAATCACTTTCTTCACCACTGATGCACAGTGGCAGCAGTGTGTACCATCTACAAGATGCACTGCAGCAACGCACCAAGGTTCCTTAGACAGCATCTTCCAAACCCGCGACCTCTACCACCTAGAAGGAACACCACCACCTGCAAGTTCCCCTCCAAGCCACACACCGTCCTGACTTGGAACTATATTGCCGTTCCTTCACTGTCACTGGGTCAAAATCCTGCAATTCCCTAACAGTAAAAAAAAACTGTTGGTGTACCTACCCCACATGGACTGCAGCGGTTCAAGAAGGCAGCTCACCACCACCTTCTCAAAGGCAATTAGGGATGGGCAATAAATGCTGTCCTAGCTGGCGACGCCCACATCCCATGACCGAATTAAAAAAAAACTTGCCACCATTACCATTGTTTTAGCAGTAATCTAGAGAAACATTGTTGCAGAGAGGTTAGTTATTGTGGGTGAAAGATTGGGAGACAGACAGCAAAGAGCTAAATTCATCAATGAAGTTATGAATGATCAACTAGAATTTAACAGTAGCTCAGTGGATTTCATTTCCAAATAGTTTGTGAAAAAACTGCTTTAATCACTATATAGCTGACACTATGTTTAAAGTTAAACACTCCACCTCTGCTATAATTATTGAGGTCTTCTTGGAAAATAAGTATCTAAATGGGGTAGAGGAGCAGAGAAATCTAAGGATACAGATGCACAAATCACAAAATAGTAACACAGGTTAATGAGGCCATTAAAAATGCCAACAAAGCACTGGGATTCAATTCTAGAGGGGTGGAATTGAAAAGCAGTGAAGTTGTGCTAAACCTCTATAGAATCCTTGGTTAGACCAGACTTGGAGTACTGTGAACAATTCTAGTCTCCATACTATAAACTGGATATAGAAGCACTGGAGAAGGTGCAAGAAAGATTTATTAGAATGATGCCAGAACTGAGGTTGGATCTATCAGTAAAAATTGAACAGGGTTAGGCTCTTTTCTCCAGAAAAGGTAAGACCGGGGTGAGCTGATAAAGGTCTTCAAAATTAGAAAGGGTTTCATGGGGTTGACAAAGAAAATGTTTCCACTTGCGGGTGAGACCAGAACAAGGGGCCATAAATATAAAATAGTCACCAATAATACAATAGGGAATCCAGGAAAAACTTGCGGCGTCTTTCGTGACCACCAGACATGAAGTACTTTTGAAGTGTAGTCACTGTTGTAATGTAGGAATTGTGGCAGTCAGTTTGCACACAGCAAGCTCCTACAAACAGCAATGCGATAATGACCAATAATCTGTTTTTGTTGGTTGATGTTGATTGAGGGATAAATATTGATCATCGCACTCAGAATAACTCCCCTGCTCTTCTTTGAAATAATACCACAGGATCTTTTATGCCCAACTGAGAGGGCAGTTGGGGCCTTGGTTTAACATCTCATCCGAAAGGCGGTACCTCTGACAATGCAGTGTTCGCTTACTACTGTACTGGAGTTTTAGCATTGATTGTTGTGTTGAAGTCCTGGACTGGGTCTTAAACCCACAACCTTCTGATTTGGCGGCAAGTGTGCTACCAAGTGAGCCTGTGGAAATTGCTATCACAAGGAGTAATTAAGGTGAGTAACATAGATGCATTTAAGGCAAACTAGGTCAACACATGA
Organism: Heterodontus francisci; assembly: GCF_036365525.1. Classification (NCBI taxonomy): domain Eukaryota; kingdom Metazoa; phylum Chordata; class Chondrichthyes; order Heterodontiformes; family Heterodontidae; genus Heterodontus; species Heterodontus francisci. The sequence goes on along the minus strand of NC_090407.1, from coordinate 19,359,795 downwards.
GAAAGAAAGGAATAGAATGATATGGTGATGGGATTAGATGCAGAAGGGTAGGGGAGGAAGCTCATGGGGAGCATAATCACCATCATGGACCAGTTGGGTCGAATGACCTGTTTCTGTGCTGTTACTTCTATAATATTTATTATGGTTTCTTTTTGAGAAACCTATGTGAAGGCTAAAGGTCTGTAATGCAGATACTACCAAGGTTGAAAAGGAAAAAAGAGATAAGCTAAATCACAAGGTAGTAATTGGGCAGGACGTAACTGTGTTATAAAAATCTGAAAATAATTGGAGGTAAGGACCGCTTAAGGAAATAAGGAGTTGCACAGTTTTGAGGTCCAGGGATAGAGTGAATTGGAGTGCAACCCATTATGAGGATGCGGGGAGGAGAATGAACTTGCAGGACAGTGTATTTGGAGCTTAGCTGGAACAAGAAAAGGAAGTTTAGAAGAGTAAGTATTGACAGAACAAGATGAAAAAGGTTAGAGCAGAGAGAGATATTTGTACCTTTTTTCTATTTGTTCTAAGGATGTGATGTCGCTGGTAAGGTCAACATTTAATGTCCATCCCTAATTGCCGTTGAGAAGCCAAAGGTGAGGTGAGTCACCTATCCCATGTAGAAAAACATAGGATCAGAAAAGATGCTTCAATCACCTACTCCCTCAAACATTTATCCATTTCTCCCTTAATTTTTTCCACATTATCTAACTTGCTGGGCATTATCTTTTCATGTAATCTGTTAAGTGCAAGAGATGTATTAGCAGAACCTTCCCGATATGGAAGCCATATTCTATCTAGTCTTGCCTGTTGAAGGGCAAAGTAAATATTTGGTACAGAAGAGGAAACTGAGTTTCTTGTATTTAGGTTTAGTAATTTATAGCTGACAGTAAAAAATTTTCTCTGGTGTTGTAGTCAATTTTGGAAAAGTATGTGTACAATCCATGTAGGGTATTGAATTAAGGTAGTTTGGAATTTGAACATGGAAATTCTGAAGCACTAACCAACATAAAATGTTTAACTAAAACCCTGTGATCTGGAGGTACTATTCATGAAGATTAATATCAGGAATCAACTGAATTTGAAATTCAGTATGTATACATTTTCTGTAGCTGGATTACCACTGGAATAGCATCTCTAATGATTTGAATCAGATTGATGTAAAATGTCTGATTTGAATCATCGGTTATTTCGTGCCCTGAGGAAAATTGCAGTAGGAGCATCAAACTGATATAATCTTGCACATGAACTTTGTTGGAAAGAAGGCGGTTGCAGATGCTATGAGTGGTTGCAATTTGATATTGACTGAAGAGTTCTGACATCAGTACTAGGGAAAATTGTAGAGCTAGGTGAAGCACAATATGGAGGACAGTAAAGAAAATTACTGTAATTGTGTAAGCTGAAAAAAATCAATTTGCCATAAGTTTTAAATTGTTATTAATTTTCATGGTTTAGTTTGTTTTAGCAGAGACTAAAGTAGATTACAAAGATTTTTATGCTTACAGTTCTCTGAATCCACTCTTATCTCCTCTTCTTGCCAATCATGGAACTGAAAACGAGACAGAGTTCACCAAAGTGTAACGTAGGGATGAAAAGTTAGCCACGAAAGCAATTGCATATATTCTTACCTTCTACAATGCAGCCCTTTTTTAGGTGAAAAAAAGTTTGAATCACTGCTGTTGTAATGTATAAATCAGGGGTGCCCAACCTTTTTTGCATGGGCGGTCACATTACAGTGTTTGTCCAATATACCGGATGGTGATAATTTCGGAAAGTTAAAGGCATTAAAAATGCATCTTGCTGTTATTCAAAACAAAAACAAACGTGCATTTTTGTGAAGAAACTTTAAATGAGAAGATTAATTTATTGACTTCTCGCCCCCCCATGACTTGAAACAGTAGTTTCAGAATGTTAGGTGCAGCACAATTTCAGTGGCTCAAATGAACCGTTTACGAATCAATTTTCTCCTGTGATTAAATTAAATGAAGCTTGGAAGTCACTAAGCTCAATCATCTATCAAGTAGCAGAAGCCTCAGTTGGTAAGGGCAGAACCCGCAACAAGGGCAGGTTTGAGGCATACTCAGCTGAGATCATATCTATCATTGATGCAAAAAACAAAGCCTACATGACCCATAAACCCAACAACTAAGATACTGAATGACCTAAAGTAGCCAAGACAGTCGTGCAAAGGAGAGGGAGATACTGCGCGAACAAACACTGGATCAGCTTCTGTCAAGAAATCCAAACTGCATGCGACAAAGGAAATCTAAAAGCTACCTATGAAGGAAACAAGACAGCGCTTGGCCCTACCATCACCAAAATTGCTCCCTTGAAGTCGGCAGATGGTGCAGCAGTCACTGACTGAAGTCAACCAATGTCCTGCTGGGTTGAACACTGTGAACTGTACTCCGGAGAGTTGGACATCTCCCAGTCCGTGCTTGACGTTCTTTCCCAATTTGCTGTCATGGATGAGTTTGATACTCCTCAGTCTCATGCACTCCTTCCTTGACAATACTGTACAGTTTGATGGCTCCACTTCCGACAGTTTCGGAGTGAAGAATGGAGTGAAACAGGGTTGCGTCCATGCTCCCACTCTGGCATCTTCTCCATGTTCCCGACCTTCGTCTGCCCTGCAGATATGGAAGGAGTCAACTTGCACATTAGGTCAGACAGCAAGCTCTACAATCTATCAAGGCTGAAAGCGAAGTCAAAAACACATTGCATCCTGATCAGAGAACTCCTCTACGCTGATGCTGCGCTAGTCATTCACACGGAAACTCAGCTACAAAGACCCATGCCTGTAACTTGTTCTCCTTGACTATAAGCATCAAGGAAACCATGGTCATGGGACATGGTGTTGCATCTCTACTCCAATCACACTAAATAGCACCCCAATGGAAATGGTTAGCAAATTCTGCTACCTTGGGTCCACAGTGACAGACAATTTGTCCCTTGATGCAGAGCTCGATGCACGCATAGGGAAAGCAGCTACCAGAAACGTAGGTGACTTACAGCTACCAGGAAAAAAAGCTCAATAATTTCAAGCTTCGCTGCCTGCAGTGCATTATGGGTATATCATGGCAGGACAAAATCACAAATGCAGCAGTCCTTTCAAAAGGCTAGCTCCCAAGTGCATTTTCACTCATCGAACAGAGGCGGCTTTGGTGGATTGGACACGTCTGCAGGATGGAAGACGGTCGCATACCTAAGGACCTTCTGTATGGTGAGGTAGCCAGGGCCAGACAATCAGTGGGGCATCCAAAGCTCCACTTCAAGGACGCTTGCAAGTGTGACATGAAGGCCCTAAATGTCAACTGCTGCACCTGGGAGTCACTAGCCGGTGAAAGAGGGAAATGACGATACTTCCTGTTGACTGGTGTGCACTACCACGATGACCAGTTGCTACTGCAACTTAGCAACAGGCGCCAAACAACAACTCACAGCGTCAATTGGCAGCTTCACATGCAACACTTGTGGCAGAACCTGCCTCTCTCAAGGATTGCCATCAGCAAAGGCGCACCAAGAGAAGACACCTCACCTAAGTGGATTGTTTGCTGCGTGTTCATCATCCTTCATAGATGGAAGGATGCCAACAGGGGTAGCACAATTTCAATGGCTCAAATTAACAGTGAATCTACAAGGTATCAGGTAATGACTAAACAAGTATTACTTGGAACTTAATTTTCTTTTGTGATTAAATTCGAGAAATCAGTCAACTTATTGTTAAGGATTTAAATTGATATGTGATATGTCTTGTATGTATTTCAAGTTTACTTTGCATTTATATCTGAATACAGCAAATGATATATTGGTAAAGTTTTTAGACTGTACCCATTTAATGTGACTTTTTTGGTGAAGCCATTGCTGTTGCCTTCAAATTATAGTTTGATGGTGAAATGCAGAATGTGCTGTTCATGCTGAAATTTTTGATGGTTAAGAAGTAGAACTTGCTGATGTGTGTTAGTTCTGAAGGGCGAGTTAATTATATTGATCCACTTCTTTGTAAAGATGAACTAAAAGGTTGATTGACTTAATTACATCGTCATGGGCTGCAGGAAAGGAAGGTTTGTTTTTCTTCAAATGCTTTTTACACTGAAATAATTCCCTGAAGTGAAGAGTATGAAATGATTGTGTACAAGAGAATATTACACACGGGTTTAAAAAGGCAGCTAATGAGAACTGGTTGGCATAGTGTATTAAATATGGGTCTTTCAAATTTTTGTTAATATGCATGGGTCTGCAGCAACATTCTATCCTGAATATGGCATTAATTGACTCACTCAGAGACCACGAAATGGCTGGTGTGGGAATTGGGGGAAAAAAATCACGGTTGCACCACTGGGTACTCTTCAGAGGCTGGACCTGAGGCATGTTTTTAGGATAGAGTAAGAGGAAGTTTTACTCTCTGTTCAGCTGTGCTGTACTTGACCTGGGGGAGTTTGGTGCTGTCATTGGGTGCTTGAAATGGGAAGAGTTTCATTTTTTCTAATATTAATATCCCTTATATTGAGCAGACACAGAAAAGGGGGAAAAAAGCTCCAAGTGAATAGATGGAGTATTAGATTATGCATGTGTGTTTAGCTTATACAGCATCTGCAGTGCATCTGAGTGTTTCTGTGCTCTGTAGATGTTGCTGTAAATAATTTAATTCACTTTGAATGCAGTAAAATCCTGGGGAGCAGTCAATCTGAAGTGTTTGCTACAGTAAAGATGCATCACTGGTGTGTGCATCTGAATATGCTGTTGGTATTTGAGAGAAATTACTAACATTAAGTTACAGTTGCATTTAGTGGAAAGTAATATAACCCATTTTATGCGTATGTGTACCGAATGCCTCATGCAGTTTTCAACATTCTGTATTTTGTCATACGTGGAAAAATAAATTTTCTGAAATTTCTATTGTTAAATTTTAGAGTAGAATTACGTTATAGAATGTGATGTAAAACATCATTTGAAAATGACCTTAAGTCATGGTTGCTGAACGAAAGCTGTTTATCATTAACCACATGTCTGGTGTATAAATAATCAAAGTGATTCTTGGCAACACAGGCCGCCGATGATGTCAACAGACTGCGCCAAGCTGCGCACAAGAGCCAACGGGCTCCGGCTCTCTGCGCATGCGCAGCGTTCTGCATTGCCAGGACTGGTTGGCGCACGCGCAGATGACGGAACACGGGGAAGCGGGGAGAGAGCGGCCGATACACCTGGTGGCGGAGGGTGCGGGTGTGCATTCCTCCCGCCCGCTCTCCCGTGCCCCCCCCCCCCCCCCCACGGCTCTCTCTCTCCTCCCCACCCCCCCCCCCCCCCCCCGCCCGCTCTCTTCCTCCCCCCCCCCGCCCGCTCTCTTCCTCCCCCCACCCCCTGCCCGCTCTCTTCCTCCCCCCCCCGCCCGCTCTCTTCCTCCCCCCCCCTGCCCGCTCTCTTCCTCCCCCCCACGCCCACTCTCTTCCCCCCCGCCCCCGGCCCGCTCTCTTTCCCCCCCCGCCCGCTCTCTTCCCCCCCCCCCCCCCCGCCCGCTCTCTTCCCCCCCCCCCCCGCCCGCTCTCTTCCCCCCCCCCCCGCCCGCTCTCTTCCTCCCCCCCGCCCGCTCTCTTCCTCCCCCCCGCCCGCTCTCTTCCTCCCCCCCGCCCGCTCTCTTCCTCCCCCCCGCCCGCTCTCTTCCTTCCTCCCCCCCCGCCCGCTCTCTTCCTTCCTCCCCCCCCGCCCGCTCTCTTCCCTCCCCCACTCCCGCCAGCTCTCTTCCCCCTCCCGCCCGCTCTCTTCCCCCCCTCCCGCCTGCTCTCTTCTCTCCCCACCGCCCGCTCTCTTCCCCCCCCGCCCGCTCTCCCCCCCGCCCGCTCTCCCCCCCGCCCGCTCTCCCCCCCCGCCCGCTCTCTTTCCCCCCCCCCGCCCGCTCTCTTCCCCCCCCCCCCCCGCCCGCTCTCTTCCCCCCCCCGCCCGCTCTCTTCCCCCCCCCCGCCCGCTCTCTTCCCCCCCCGCCCGCTCTCTTCCCCCCCGCCCGCTCTCTTCCCCCCCCCCGCCCGCTCTCTTCCCCCCCCCCGCCCGCTCTCTTCCCCCCCCCCCCGCCCGCTCTCTTCCCCCCCGCCCGCTCTCTTCCCCCCCCCGCCCGCTCTCTTCCCCCCCCCGCCCGCTCTCTTCCCCCCCCGCCCGCTCTCTTCCCCCCCGCCCGCTCTCTTCCCCCCCCGCCCGCTCTTTTCCCCCACCGCCCGCTCTCTTCCTCCCCCCCACGCCCCCTCTCTTCCCCCGCCCCCGGCCCGCTCTCTTCCCCCCCCACCCCCGCCCGCTCTCTTTCCCCCCCCCCCCCCCCCCCGCCCGCTCTCTTCCTCCCCCACTCCCGCCAGCTCTCTTCCCCCTCCCGCCCGCTCTCTTCCCCCCCCTCCCGCCTGCTCTCTTCTCTCCCCACCGCCCGCTCTCTTCACCCCCCCGCCCGCTCTCCCCCCCCCGCCCGCTCTCCCCCCCCCGCCCGCTCTCTTCCCCCCGCCCGCTCTCTTCCCCCCCGCCCGCTCTCTTCCCCCCCCTGCCCGCTCTCTTCCCCCCCCCCCCGCTCTCTTCCCCCCCCCCCCCGCCCGCTCTCTTTCCCCCCCCCCCGCCCGCTCTCTTCCTCCCCCCCGCCCGCTCTCTTCCTTCCTCCCCCCCGCCCGCTCTCTTCCCTCCCCCACTCCCGCCAGCTCTCTTCCCCCTCCCGCCCGCTCTCTTCCCCCCCTCCCGCCCGCTCTCTTCCCCCCCTCCCGCCTGCTCTCTTCTCTCCCCACCGCCCGCTCTCTTCACCCCCCCCGCCCGCTCTCCCCCCCCGCCCGCTCTCTTCCCCCCCCCGCCCGCTCTCTTCCCCCCCCGCCCGCTCTCTTCCCCCCCCGCCCGCTCTCTTCCCCCCCCGCCCGCTCTCTTCCCCCCCCGCCCGCTCTCTTCCCCCCCCGCCCGCTCTCTTCCCCCCCCGCCCGCTCTCTTCCCCCCCCGCCCGCTCTCTTCCCCCCCCGCCCGCTCTCTTCCCCCCCCGCCCGCTCTCTTCCCCCCCGCCCGCTCTCTTCCCCCCCCGCCCGCTCTCTTCCCCCCCCGCCCGCTCTCTTCCCCCCCCGCCCGCTCTCTTCCCCCCCCGCCCGCTCTCTTCCCCCCCCGCCCGCTCTCTTCCCCCCCCGCCCGCTCTCTTCCCCCCCCGCCCGCTCTCTTCCCCCCCGCCCGCTCTCTTCCCCCCCCGCCCGCTCTCTTCCCCCCCCGCCCGCTCTCTTCCCCCCCCCGCCCGCTCTCTTCCCCCCCCCGCCCGCTCTCTTCCCCCCCCGCCCGCTCTCTTCCCCCCCCCGCCCGCTCTCTTCCCCCCCCCGCCCGCTCTCTTCCCCCCCCGCCCGCTCTCTTCCCCCCCCGCCCGCTCTCTTCCCCCCCCCGCCCGCTCTCTTCCCCCCCCGCCCGCTCTCTTCCCCCCCCCCGCCCGCTCTCTTCCCCCCCCCGCCCGCTCTCTTCCCCCCCACCCCCGCCGCTCTCTTCCCCCCCCCCGCCCGCTCTCTTCCCCCCCCCCCCGCCCGCTCTCTTCCCCCCCCCCCCCCGCCCGCTCTCTTCCCCCCCCCGCCCGCTCTCTTCCCCCCCCCCCGCCCGCTCTCTTCCCCCCCGCCCGCTCTCTTCCCCCCCCCCCGCCCGCTCTCTTCCCCCCCCCCCGCCCGCTCTCTTCCCCCCCCCCCGCCCGCTCTCTTCCCCCCCCCCCCCCCGCCCGCTCTCTTCCCCCCCCACCCCCGCCCGCTCTCTTCCCCCCCCCGCCCGCTCTCTTTCCCCCCCCAGCCCGCTCTCTTTCCCCCCCCAGCCCAGCTCTCTTTCCCCCCCCAGCCCAGCTCTCTTTCCCCCCCCAGCCCAGCTCTCTTTCCCCCCCCAGCCCAGCTCTCTTTCCCCCCCAGCCCAGCTCTCTTTCCCCCCCCAGCCCAGCTCTCTTTCCCCCCCAGCCCAGCTCTCTTTCCCCCCCCAGCCCAGCTCTCTTTCCCCCCCCAGCCCAGCTCTCTTTCCCCCCCCAGCCCAGCTCTCTTTCCCCCCCCCAGCCCAGCTCTCTTTCCCCCCCCCAGCCCAGCTCTCTTTCCCCCCCCAGCCCAGCTCTCTTTCCCCCCCCAGCCCAGCTCTCTTCCCCCCCAGCCCAGCTCTCTTTTCCCCCCCAGCCCAGCTCTCTTTTCCCCCCAGCCCAGCTCTCTTTTCCCCCCCAGCCAGCTCTCTTTTCCCCCCCAGCCCAGCTCTCTTTTCCCCCCCAGCCAGCTCTCTTTCCCCCCAGCCCAGCTCTCTTCCCCCCCAGCCCAGCTCTCTTTCCCCCCCCAGCCCAGCTCTCTTTCCCCCCCCAGCCCAGCTCTCTTTCCCCCCCAGCCCAGCTCTCTTTCCCCCCCAGCCCAGCTCTCTTTCCCCCCCAGCCCAGCTCTTCCCCCCCCAGCCCAGCTCTCTTTCCCCCCCCAGCCCAGCTCTCTTTCCCCCCCCAGCCCAGCTCTCTTTCCCCCCCCAGCCCAGCTCTCTTTCCCCCCCAGCCCAGCTCTTTCCCCCCCCAGCCCAGCTCTTTCCCCCCCCAGCCCAGCTCTTTCCCCCCCCCCCAGCCCAGCTCCCCCCAGCCAGCTCTTTCCCCCCCAGCCCAGCTCTCTTTCCCCCCCAGTCCAGCTCTCTTTCCCCCCCCAGTCCAGCTCTCTTTCCCCCCCCAGCCCAGCTCTCTTTTCCCCCCCCAGCCCAGCTCTCTTTTCCCCCCCCAGCCCAGCTCTCTTTTCCCCCCCCAGCCCAGCTCTCTTTTCCCCCCCCCAGCCCAGCTCTCTTTTCCCCCCCCCAGCCCAGCTCTCTTTCCCCCCCCCAGCCCAGCTCTGTTTCCCCCCCCAGCCCAGCTCTGTTTCCCCCCCCAGCCCAGCTCTGTTTCCCCCCCCAGCCCAGCTCTGTTTCCCCCCCCCAGCCCAGCACTCTTTCCCCCCCCAGCCCAGCACTCTTCCCCCCCCCCCCAGCCCAGCACTCTTCCCCCCCCCCCCCAGCCCAGCTCTCTTTCCCCCCCCCCCCCAGCCCAGCTCTCTTTCCCCCCCCCCCCAGCCCAGCTCTCTTTCCCCCCCCAGCCCAGCTCTCTTTCCCCCCCCAGCCCAGCTCTCTTTCCCCCCCCAGCCCAGCTCTCTTTCCCCCCCAGCCCAGCTCTCTACGGCCATTGCGTGCGTTGTGTTGCCTTTGTGTGATTATTTGAGCAACGCCATCTTTCGTCCTGGTAGCTGCCTGAACATCGCAGACTGACGTTTCAGTGAAACAGGCTGCATATGTGCATGTGCCAGTGCAGCGCCGTTGCTGGCATTGTCAGCAAACACAGCCATAAATAATACTGTAGTCCCTGATGAATTTTAAAATTAGTCCCTAGGAGTTACAGGCACATCACTCATGACTAAGTGGCAGTTTTTTGTGATGAAATATTATTGTAAGGTATTTTCCTCTTTTTACACTACATTTCCTTTCTGTCTAGCTCTTTGCTGGGATTCAATTCCATGGATGCTGTTTGGTGTAAAATGTTTGTATGTTTAGGTGGGATGTTGACCAGCTTTTGATCCACAAGGTACAAACTCGGGTTTCTTAAACAAGATAGAGAGTTTATTAAGTACAGCAAGAATAGGCAAGCAATACTTAGCCATTGGCAATAGTTGTACAGTAGAGTGTAGGGTGTCCTCAGTTCTTGCTTTCCGAGCTGCTGTGGTGCTGTCGTGTTTCCTTTCTTTCCCTTCCCCTCCGAGGGTTCATTCATTCCACATTAGGTTACAGTCCACCTTAACCCTTTTGGTCAGGTATCACTTTACCCTCTATAAGTTGTCTCTTTTTGATTAGTTTATAACAGTCAGATTACAGCAGATATGACCCTTCCCTCTGTACATTGTCTCTGCAGATAGCTTGATGAGCCACGTCATTGTCACACAATGGGGAATGTTTGCTGTCCCCATCAGCATTCCAGTCTTGACTGGTCTCTGAATATCTTTATTTGCATCATCATCCTTGTGGGGCCTACAAATCTATCCCTTATTGTGACTGAGTCTGTCTTAATTGAAATGCAGAATGGGCAGTTATGAAGACATTTGCTCTCATAGCAAAGCTATTTCTGCTATTGTCTTGACAGTAAACACCACCTTCCACGATATCCCCACTACAGTATACAAATATACATTTCACATTTAACAACATGATTCTAAACACAAGGTCCATAACTTAGTTCTAATCTAATACATTGATACATATACAAAGTATAACTATTTCCGAGCATAACCGTAACATCACTTAAAATCATTCTACTTTAAAACATAACATGTCATGTGAGTTTTATTGGACCGTAACTTACATAGATTCATCCGACAGATAAAACATGGGAGAGGATAACCCCTTAGTTCCTACATTGGCCTCTGACGTATTGTTCATTTTTTCATGTGAGCCGAAACTCTGTGTGTCAGTAGAGTATTCAGTCTTGTATGCATCGTTAATGATCCTGTCTTCACCAATATTCCTGCACACAAGCACCCTCTAGCAGATGTCATGATCACGAGAGAGACTCCTGGTCATTTTACTGTGCTTCAACCCAGGATTGAGACCAATTATAGTATCCTTACTGCCACTCAGTGTAGAACTTGGGAACTTCACAATCTGTGTGGTTCATGGTCTTAACCAGTGGGAGGTAGACCAACATCTGCTCATTTTTTATTTAAAAAAAAACCTTCCCTCCCAGAGGATAGTTTTTTAAAAAAAAGATGCTGTGCATCATCAAGCAGGCCAGTTTGTCAGCTTCCAGAATGTATTCAGATATGATGCAATGAAAGACCTGTGTTTGTTATTAGGATGTACAGCCTGGAAACAAAAGCAGACCAAAGGTTAGTATAATTGAAAAGTTGCTTTTATTTTTGTCTTTATCCTCTCTATCAAAATTGTTGCGCCATTTGGTGCAGTGGAACTACTACTCAATTGTTAATGAATTTTGAAGAAAAACAATCAATTTGACAGTATCTTAGCTTTAATTCATTAATATTTATATTAATTTATAAGCAGGTTAGCTGTAAATTCACATCATAAACCGTTTGAACAGCTTAAATCTTGTTTATTCACATTGCTTCAATAATAATAGTGATAAGCATTGGCCAGAAGGTGGATTAGATGCATCATATTTTAACAGTAGTGTATTGCAATGTTATAAGACTTTAGTCTTCTGGAACATTGCTGGATGGAAAACCGTAGTAACGTAGCAGTACAAAATGTCACAAGTCTGCCATTTTGTACCAATTTGCTTTAGGAAAGTTAGATTAACTTTCTGTTTTGTATTTCGTGTGAATAAATCAGCCTAACACAGCTGGTATTATATCTGTGCAGCCCTTTCCATGCATTCATTATTTATTGAAGGTAATTAGTTGCAACTCTATATAGATAAAAGCTGATCTGAAACAACACTCATTGTAGAGATTGTAATTTATGAATGATGTTTATTATCTAATACACAGGTATTAATGGAGTTTTAACCATATAGTCTACTTGATGAATTTGAAATATGTCTTTCTCCTCAGGAAGTAGAGAGTAGGGATAAATGGGGCATTTTCAAGTTGGCAGGCTGTAACTAGTGGAGTGCCATAAAGATCAGTGCTGGGGCCTCAGCTATTTATAATCTATATTAATGACTTAGACAAAGAGACCGAGAGTAATGTATCCAAATTTGCAGACGATACAAAGCTAGGTGGGAATGTAAGCTGTGAGGAGGGCACAAAGAGGCTGCAAAGAGATATAGACAGGATAATTGAGTGGGAAACAAGGTGGTGGATGGAGTATAACGTGGGGAAGTGTGAGGTTATTCTCTTTGGCAGTAAGAATAGAAAAGCAGAATATTTTTTTAAAAGGCATGAAACATTTAAATGTTGATGCTCAGAGAGATTTAGGTGTACCTGAACAAGGAACACAAAACGTTAGCAAGCAGCTACAGCAAGTAATTAGGAAGGCAAGTGGCATGTTGGCCTTTATTGCAAGAGGACTGGAATACAAGAGTACTGGGGGACAAGAACAAGGAAATCTTGCTGTAATTGTATAGGGCTTTGGTGAGATCACACCTGGAGTACTGTGTGCTGTTTTAGTCTCCATATCCAAGAAAGGATACATTTGCCTTGGAGGTGGTACACTGAAGGTTCACTAGATTATTTTGTGGGATGAGAGGCTGAGTAAATTGGGCCTATACGCTCTGGAGTTTTTAGTTTAGTGTAGGAGGCTAAGCGGAGAGTGGGATGGAGAATTAAAATGATACATGACCAGAAGCTCAGGGTCTTGTGGACTTAGTGAAGGTGTTCCGCAAAGCAATTGCCCAATCTGTGTTTAGTCTCCCCAGTGTAGAGGAGATTACATTGTGATCTAATTGAAACGTGCAAGTTTCTGAAGGAATCTGACAGTTTGAGAGGTTGTTTCCCCTGGCTGGGGAATCTAGAATATGGGGACACAGCCTCAGGATAAAGGGTTGATCATTTAGGACTGAGATAAGAAATTTTTGCACTCAGAGGGTTGTGATTCTTTGGAATTCTCTACCCCACTGGTTTGTGGATGCTGTATCTTTGAATGTATTCAAGGCTGAGATGGACAGATTTTTGATTTTTCAGGGAATCAGTTGAAATGGGAAGCTAGTGGGAAAGATCAGCCATGATCATACTGAATTGTAGAGCAAGCTTGAGGGGCTGTGTGGTCTACTCCTGCTCATATTTCTTATGTTCTTATTGACATGTATTAATTTTTCACCCCTGTTGCATTAAGAGGGTGGGGTGATGAACTGTTCCCAGGCCTTATCCATTATAGCTCTTTAATGAGCTGTTATGAGGTATTTAAGATCAGCATGAAATGACTCACTGATTTTATTTTTGTCATTCCCTCACTGGAGACACCTGACTCTCTTTTGGACCTGCTGAGATTGGAACCTTGCCATGTGGAAAAGTTTTTACATGTATTTTGTAATGTGGCGTGATCTATTTTTTATCTATTGCAGTGTAAATAATACAGTAAGATTTTAAGAATTGCAGCACTCTTGCATCTGAAGGATCGATGTTGATTTTAAGAAGTTGTGCTGAAGTGACGGTGTTGATTTGCAGCAAAATCTTTCTTGTAGATACCAAATTTTCCAGTTCAGAACAAGGTAATTTTTCCAACAAGATTAAGAGAACATTACTCTCTTTCTTACTTGTCTGAAATGCTATATGTTTAGTTTGAGTGTTGAGCAGACAATTAACTTGTCAGGGTATTGAAATATAACTGTACATCCTCAGTCTAAACTTGCCGATCTAGTTAGTCCTTTTACTTGCACCTACTGTAAATGAGAAATGGACTGCTGCAGTTCTTTAGCCTGTAACTTGAACTGTGAATCAAATAATGACGGAACTCTGCCAAAGAATAAAAGCCTTTCTACAAAAGACAAGTGGTTTCATTTCAGCTTAATTGTGAGCTGATGATTAACTGTTGTACGTGGTGATATTATTATCCACTGAGTAGTTTCTGGTTGTCAGGATGGTGAAACATGATTTATATTTTTTAATTTGTTCTCAATTTGAAAACAAGGTGCCATTGTTCAAACTTAGGTTAGAGAGGATAATGAATCTGGCTTTATCAGGTAAGTTACAGGAATAATGGTGAACACCACTAGTACTTTATGACTGAAGGTTTAGTTAGTATACTGAGAGCATACTGGCTGGAGGCTATACTGGTTGATACAATTAGATATAGAATTTCCCATTCATCAACTGTTGTTTGTTCATAAATGTGCAATATTGGAGTCTTGAGCAACAAGAGACCATTGAAGTATGAAATGCATGTTCGATATGGAGTTTACCTTGAGCAGAAGTTGAGGCTGAGATGGAGATCAACCTTGAGGTGCAGTTGGCCTAAAATTATGTTAGAGATGCTTTAATCACTAACTTGTTGCATTTTTTTTAGACATTTAATGTAAAACAGTTTAGTATGAGGAGGGCAGCTAAAGCGCAATACCTACACATTGTTGGGGTCTTGGATGCTTTGTGTGTCCACATTTTCAGGATTTTTGGCAGTTTCTGACTGCTTGCACTCAAGCGCAAGGTTTCTTTTTAAAGATTGGAGGGAAGGACATCAAAGATAGTATCAAGATTACTCCCAGTGCCACAATTTAGTATAGAAATTATAAGATATGGTGAACACATAATTGCAGAGATGGTGTAGGAGGACAGGTTTCAGATTCCTGGAAACTGTTGAGGGACAGGAATGGGCTTTACAGGATGGATACATTTCACCTGAACAGAGCTAGAATCATGGCCTCATTGGAAGAGTTGCTAGATTTGTGAGAGAAAGTTTTAAACTAATGAGTGAAGGAGAGGGAAAAGCCAAGAGGAGGAAGTGGAAAGAAAGGACAAAGAGGCAAGTGCCACAGGAAAAAGTGAACAGATCATAAAGAGGATGGATTATAAAGAATGATTACTGACAGAGGCAGATTTATGTAATTAAAATAAGTTTGGGGGGGGGGGGGGAGAGAAAAATAATATCAACAGAAATGTGGGTTAGGTTGAGGCAGAACCCTTGAATAGAACAAAGAACAAACAAAGAACAGTACAGCACAGGAACAGGCCATTCGGCCCTCCAAGCCTGCGCCAATCTTGATGCCTGTCTAAACTAAAACCTTCTGCACTTCCGGGGACCGTATCCCTCTATTTCCATCCTATTCATGTATTTGTCAAGATGCCTCTTAAATGCTGCTATCGTACCTGCTTCCACCACCTCCCGCGACAGCAAGTTCCAGGCACTCACCACCCTCTGTGTAAAGAACTTGCCTCGCACATCCCCTCTAAACTTTGCCCCTCGCACCTTAAACCTATGTCCCCTAGTAACTGACTCTTCCACCCTTGGAAAAAGCTTCTGACTATCCACTCTGTCCATGCCACTCATAACTTTGTAAACCTCTATCATGTCGCCCCTCCACCTCCGTTGTTCCAGTGAAAACAATCCAAGCTTATCCAACCTCTCCTCATAGCTAATGCCCTCCAGACCAGGCAACATCCTGGTAAACCTCTTCTGTACCCTCTCCAAAGCCTCCACGTCCTTCTGGTAGTGTGGCGACCAGAATTGCACGCAATATTCTAAGTGTGGCCTAACTAAGGTTCTGTACAGCTGCAGCATGACTTGCCACTTTTTATACTCTATTCCCCGATCGATGAAGGCAAGCATGCCGTATGCCTTCTTGTATAGTGTAGAGGTTATGGTACTCAATTAGTGGGCCAGAGATAATGCGCCTGATTTTAATTCTGTGTAAATGAATGGGTTTTGAGTGAGTTATAATTGGACCCAATGAGTTCAGATCCCATCATGACAAGATTTTGAACTCGAATGCCGTAAATCTGGTTGGTTGTAGGAGAGCACCCAGGATAAACAACTGGATTGTTGTATAAAAAAAGGAAAAAACAAGCTATTGCTTCACTAATATCCTTCAGAGATTCTACCACTCAGTCTGATTCAGTGGTCATACTCCTCACCTATGGACTTGTGGTTCAAACTCTATTCCAAGACTAGCTCACAACACTGAAGTGCTATCTTTCAGATGAGATATTAAACCAAGCCTCAATTTATATCCACCTGCCTGTCCAAGTGTATATTAAAGATCCCAGAATACTATTTGAGAGCAGGGGAGTTCTCCTGGTGTCCTAATTGACATCCTTCAATAAACATCATCAGAACAGATTAATTAGCCATCTTTCTCATTGCTGTTTCTGGGATCATTGCTGTGTGGATATTGGATACTGCCTTTGCCTGAATAACAATAGGATGTGGGATGCCCTACCAGAAACAGAGAAATGAATAAGTAATTGCCAAAGGAAAATTTAAAAGGGGCTAAGAGAAGGGCATGGGAATGGAATTTAAGTGGCCAGCTTTTTCAGAGAGCTGGCACTGATGCAGTGGGCTGAATGGCTGCCTTTGTTGCTGTAAATTCAGATTCTGTGATTTAATGTCATTAACATTCTTGCAGTAATGTTGTGCAGTAATATGTGAGGCACTGATAATTTGAACTATTGTAACAAAGACCAAAGACGTAATTTTAACATGCTGAAAGAAAAGACTTGCATTTATTTAACACTTTTCACAACCACAGGACGTCCCAAAGTGTTTTAGAACCAATGAAATACTTTTGATATGTTGTCACTGTTAATAGTAGGAAATGCAACAGCCAGTTTGCTGTTTATGGGAACTTGCTGTGTACAATGTGATAATGACCAGATAACTTCTTTTCATGTTGGTTGAGGAATAAATATTGCCCAGGACACATTCTCATAATATTGGATACAATTCTTCCTGGTCAGTTTTTTCTCCTCCCTGAAAGTGTTGACTCCTTACTGGTTGACAATTCCAATGGGAACTGGTTGTCATCAAGTGGTCATTATCCAAGAGAGCTTAAATGATGAGTGTCAACAGAATTGGATTGTAGGGGACGACTTTGCTGAACCTGATCCTATCCATACACCTGCACATTTAGCAGGGTTGGTGGATATCAATCAGAATTGGGAACCCCACTTGATTTTCATCCTTAACCAAAATGTGTTTAGGCTGATTGTAGCATTGTTACTGTTGCCTTTGCTGGGATTAGCCAATTCTTTATAGACCGAAGATCAAAATTGGTAAGGCTCAGCTGTCAGGGAAATCCTTGTTCATAACTTTTATTCCAACTTAGAATTGATTAGTGACTAATAGTCTTGAAAAATACTTCTATATTTTGTTAGTGGCTTCTGATGTTTTTTGATATGGGTTTGATGTGGCATTATGTGGTTTCCACCAGTGCACCAGGTGAGCCAATTATTAGGGAGCAGATTCAATCAACTTAAGTAATAATATTGCTAAGTCTTTGTAACACCTGCACTGCAAGTTATAATTGGATCTAATTTTAATACTGTTGGCAGACAGGGCCATTTGAACTTTGTAGATTAGCAGAAATTTCCCATGTGCAGTCTAGTGACTTAGTAGAACATATTAACATCGTAACAATTTCAGGCAGGAGAAGGCAGTCAGTCCATCTAGCCCAATTCTCTACAGTATTCCCTTGGTGCACTTCTAATAGCACTGAATCCCATTTGTTGACAAGACCTTGGCTAATTCCTTCATGAAACCGATTAAGATTTCTTGTTCCACCACCCATGCTAGTAATCTGTTCCACATACTTAGCGCCCTTTTAGCTTTTTGAAAAAAGGTTTCTCTTGTATTTCTATCATTTTGTTGTTTCTTGATTTGTAAATAAATTTGTAAATACCTTTGTACTTAAATTCTGTACAGGGAAAAAAAGCTTGTTCGGATTGTGTCTGCGTGGGTTTTCGCCGGGTGCTCCGGTTTCCTCCCACATCCAAAGACTTGCAGGTGATAGGTAAATTGGCCGTTGTAAATTGCCCCTAGTGTAGGGAGGTGATAGGGAATATGGGATTACTGTAGGGTTAGTATAAATGGGTGGTTGTTGGTCGGCACAGACTCGGTGGGCCGAAGGGCCTGTTTCAGTGCTATATCGCTAAATAAATAAAAAAAATAAATAAAAGTGCCTCTGTTTTGTTAAATATATTTTTTGAGGATTCATTTTTGAGAGATTGAAGAAATGTTAAACTTTGGGGTTTTCAAAGGGGATCGTGTAAAGGCCATTTGACTTTGAAAAGCAGTCCCTGGAAATATTTTTTAAAAGGGGCACTGAGAGGTCTTGTGAGGAAAACAAGCCTTTCCGGGAAACCACTTGACTTCTAGCAACAACAACAAGCCTTTTTGGGAAACCACTTGGCTTCCAGCTCAATAAAAAACCGAGAACTTTGGACACCTGGAGAGGTTGTTCACAAAGAAGTGACAGGTCAAGATTGATGGAGGTCAAAAGATTGACTTCCTGTTGTTGGTTTCGCTTTTGAATTGTTTTGAGTTAGGGTTGAACTGTATAAAAAGGGAGAGAACTTCCAAGGAGAGCAGAGAACTTCCAAGGAAGGAGAGAAGACCACAACCCAGCTCAGCTTTCCAGCACCTCTCTAAAAGACCCTGAGAAGTCCACTGTGTCAACTCATCTCATCTCCTGTCTTAGAAGAAAAGCCTGCTAAATTAATTCTCAACACCGCCTGAAAAGAACTGTCTCAAAAGATCCCAGTAACCCGTCTACGTGTAATCAGAAGCCAGACTGTATGCCAGTTTTGGAACACAATATATCTGATCTGCTGTTTGTTCAAGAATGAGCAAGTGTTCAGCCCAAGTGTTTTTTGTCTGTAATAGAGCTCTAAAAAAAAAAATCCTTTATTTTTCCAGTTAATCAGTGTATATGTGTGTGTGTGTAGGGCTCAGGTAAAAAGGGAACTTTAATATTTCAATCTGTGTTTATGCTTTACTTCATTACTGATTAAGACTTGTTTTATAATAAACTGATAATTTTGTTGTTTGTTAAAGAAACCTAGTTGGTGTGTTTTATTCTGGAATAAAAGTAGTCTATGATTGACCATATCGGTAAGTGGGAAAATATTTAAATATATGTTACCCGTGGAGAAGTGGAACTGGAATAAACAGTACACTCCTCCCACCTTGGTAACAGGATCCAAGTTGTTCAAAACTTTGAGAATTTTAAACACATTGTCCTCTCTTAGTCTCTTTTCAAGAGAGAAAAGACCCAGGGTAGTCAATCTTACCCAATGCATCATTTTCCTAAGTTCTGGAATCAACTGTGTAGCTGTTCTCTGTACTGTATTTTTAAATAGGGAGACCAGAACTACATGCAGTACTCCATATGTGGTCTTACCAGGGCAAAATAGTTTTAAAATGCCGCCTCTGGCTATATGTTATACCTCTTCCTATGCATCCCAATACTCTGTGTTTTTAACAATCTGGGAACATTCTGCTAATGGTTTTAACGACCTGTCCACTAAACCCCAAGGTCTCTCCTCCAATAGCTCAAGTACATTCTACTTCACCTCAGCCTTCCTGCTAAATCTCATAATCTTACATTTCCTTGTATTAAATTGCATTTGCCATTTCCCTGCTCAAGCTTGTCAAGTTCCTTCTGAATTTGTACTCATTAACAGTCACCATTTGCTACTACTTTCACTTTGGCATCATCTGCAAATTTAAACACTTTAGACATAGTTCCTTCCTCTAAATCTTCATATAAATTATAAATAACAGTAACTTTGTGGCCCTCCACTGGTACTTGGCTGCCAAGCAAACACTAGTTTCAGAACATGGTTGCAAGTAGTCAGTGCTAGGTGCCTTGTCTATCTTGAGCTTCAGCAATCTCCTCAGTATGTCCTCTCTTGTGATTTTAAAACTTTTCAGTCTATATTCACATTGGAATTGTGACTTCAATTCTGCCATTTCTCTTCTATTTCTTTCATTTTCTCAATCTTCAATCACCACTTTCCCCATTGGCGTTTTTGGTGTGCCAACCTCTCTTTGCAGCCTATTTTTTGTTAACCCCAGCATACTTGAATATATTATGGTTCTGCTTTTCTTTCCAGATATTTTTCCTTGTGATCCCTTTTTGCAGCCCTGATGAGTTTCTTGGCATTCCTAAGTCTACTTTTATAGATCTCCCTACCTTTTCTTGAATTTGCTCTTTTGTTCTGTGCATCTTAAAAATTATCCCTTTTAAACTATTCCTTCTAGTATATCTTCCCATTTTGCCATTCCCATGCATTCTCTCTCACCCCTATAGCCAGCTTGTTTAAACTAAAGTTTTTTTAATTGGCTTCCTTTTTGTTGTCTACTCTGAATATCAGAATATTATCGTTACTAGATTCCAAATACTCCCTTACTTCTACTTTGCATATTGTTCCCTCCTTATTTATTAAAACTAAATCCAATATTGCATTACGCCTTGTGAGTTTCTTAATATTTTGTTTTAGAAACCGGTCACTCACAACTTCATGCAGATCCACCCCATTGTGCACTCTGGCTAATGTGAAGAAGATTGAAATCCCCAGCAGTACTACTGACAGCCTGTAACTCATCTGTGGTATTGCCTCCTACAAAATTGCAACAGTCTCACTTTGTTTGATGGCCTGTAGCATATTCCTATTACTAACTCTTTCCCTTTTATTGTCCTCTAATTCTGCCCATAGAGTCAGCTCCAGCTGTTGTGACCAAGGCGGGAGCAATGCACTGTTAATTCAGACCCGCTACGCCACAGGTCACCACATATTAGTAAAGTTTCCCACTTACTGGAAAATAGCCAAATTAAACACTATTTACCCTCAGAATAAAGCACACCAAACCAGGTTGCTTTAAACAACACAAAAATTAACTCTTTATTAATAAACCAAGTTTTTAAACGATAATGAGATAAATCTATAAATAAAAAAAGATTTTATAACTTTTTTCTAACCCTCATGCGCACACACACATACATTTCAAAACCGGTTAACTGTTGGTTTTTTAAGGATGTTTTGAATTACAACGGTTTCTTAGGAATAATAAAATGATTGGTTGTCATGGTCTGGTAGGATATTTCCAGATTGGTTTGATGTACCAGAGTCGAATAGTCGGATGCCACTCGAAGTCTCTCCAGGTGAGATTGATGAACAGTCTGTGATGGGTAGGTGTTCAAGGAATTCGTCTGCAGCAGGTGTCACACACAGTCTTCCATCAGGGTGCAGCAACAGATCTACTTGGATTTTGAAGTAGCAATTTAGCAATAGAAGCTTTCCTGAGATTTCAAGATCACCCAAAACACAAAAGGCAACAGGAATCCTTGAGGCAGGGATTCTTGAGAGACTGGAGGCAATAGTAATCTGCCACACCCAAAACACAATGCTTCCTCTCTCCAAAGCCGTGTTCCTCCACAGAGTTTAGCAACCCCTCTTTTCCTGGGTCTTTCCCTCTCTTCAGGCAGGTCAAAACCTCACCTTAAATTTAGAATTTCTTTCTAAGAGATGCAAGGCTTCTTTTGCAGAGAGTGGTAACACTTTCTGGGTCTTCCTCTCTTTCCAGGCAGGGCAAAGCAAAGATTTCAAAGCCTGCTCCTTGTAAAGTTCACTGGTCTCTCTTAATCCTAACATGAAACTAAAACTTTCAACCGTCAAGTCACAAGACAGTCATGAATCTTCCTGGTTGCTTGGAAACAGGTCTTGCCGTCTGCACACTTCAAACACCAAGTGTCAGCATTCACTGTTCCCAGAAAATCCCTTTTCCCAGCTTTCAAAGACACACAGAAGTCCCAGCTTTCAATTAAAAAAAAACTCTTGTGACACAACATACAACTCTGTTGTAACTAGTCCCACTCTGAGCTGTTAATGCCACCTTTACCTTCTCAGTCAAGTTAACTCCCCAATCATGGTTTCAACTAGGGTTCAGTCACTTCAACAACTTCAATTTCCTCCCTGTGTAGCAGCAACTACAGCTCACTCATTTTATTCCTTATACTCTTTGCATACATTTACAAACAATTCAGGTTAAGCTTTAATATGCTTACTCCATTTTTTCGAATTATTTAATGTGTCAGCTGTGGCTCAGTTGGTAGCACTCTCACTGCAGAGACTTGAACTTAAAAACTAGGCTGACATTCCAGTGCAGTATTGCAGTGCAGTGCACTAAATTGTGGGAGGTGCTGTCTTTCAAATGAAACGTTAGACCGAGGTCTTGTCTTGCGTCCTTGGGTGGATGTAAAAGAACCCCATGGCACTATTTCGACGAAGAGAAGGGGAGTTATCCCCGGTCAATATTTATCCCTCAATCAGAATCACTAAAACAGATTATCTGGTCATTATCACATTGCTGTTTATGGGCCCTTGCTAGCTGTAGTATTTCCTACATTACAACAGCGACCGCACTTCCCAAAAAAAGTACTTAATTGGCTGTGAAGCACTTTGGAACGTCTTGTGGTTGTGAACTGCATGGTATAAATGCATGTTTCTCTTTTCTGTTAACTTTGTGCGTTCTGATTCTGTGCTAGTTAGTTCTACCCTTTTAAAAAAAAAAATTATTTACCCTTTCTGCAAGATATTTGGTACCCCTCCGATTCAGGTGAACAGCTTTCCTCTGTCCTAGACATCTGAAATTCTCCCTCTGCACCATCTCTGAAGACGTGCATTGATGGATCTTATCTGTTCTTATCTAACATGCCCAGCGTGTGACACAAGAAGTAATAAGAGGCCAATAGCACTTTGTCTTTCATAAATATTGATGAAGGAAAAAGACCTTGCATTTACATTATTTGGTGCAGATGGATAGGTCATCAAACAATACAGATTAGTTCCATTAGCAATGAACATTAGAAGTTTATAGTAAAGAAGGCGACTTGACCATCATATCTATGCCAGCTCTTTGCTAGAGCAACCCAACCGAATCTCACTGCAAAATGAAAAGTGCAGTGGTCTTTGTCTCTGACAAACCATCCAATGACCTAAAAGTTTTTTTGTAAAGAATGTTTCCTAACTTCTCTCCTCACTCTCTCTATTGACCATTTTACATTGATGGTCACTTGTCATTGATTTCCTAACCAGAGAAATTAGTCCTTTTCTTCTTCAACTCGTAAGTACTCTGCATAACTTTTAAAAGCTTTGGGTCTCCTCTTAGCCTGTTCTGCTCTGCTGGAAGACATACCATTATCAAACATCTCTCCCCATAACTACAAGGAATGGAAAGGACTTGCATTAGTATTGCATCTTTCGTAACCTCAAGCTATTCCAAAGTGCTTTACAGTCAATTAAGTACTTTTAAAATGCCGGCACTGTTGTAATGTAGGAAAATGCTACACCCAATTTGTGCACGGCAAGGTCCTACAAACAGCAGTGAGATAAATAGTCAGATAATCTGTTTTAGTAATGGATATATATTGGCCAGGACACCAGGCATCTGCCCTGCTCCTGTTTGAAATGGTGTCATACGATTTTTTTATGTCCACCTGAGAGGGCAGTCTAGGCCTCATTTTGACAACCTATCTATAAGGTAGCACCTTATAAGGTGGCACAGTGGTTAGCACCGCAGCCTCACAGCTCCAGCGACCCGGATTCAATTCTGGGCACTGCCTGTGTGGAGTTTGCAGGTTCTCCCTGTGTCTGCGTGGGTTTCCTCCGGGTGCTCCGGTTTCCTCCCACATGCCAAAGACTTGCAGGTTGATAGGTTAATTGGCCATTATAAATTGCCCCTAGTATAGGTAGGTGGTAGGGAAATATAGGGACAGGTGGGGATGTGGTAGGAATATGGAATTAGTGTAGGATTAGTATAAATGGGTGGTTGATGGTCGGCACAGACTCGGTGGGCCGAAGGGCCTATTTCAGTGCTGTATCTCTAAACTAAACTAAACTAAACCTCCAATAATGCCATAAGTTACATTGGTCTGGCTTGGCCTCGATTTTAAAATTTGCTACCTTGTTTTCAAATCCCTGCATGGCCTCGCCTCTTCATCTCTAACTTCCTGTGGTCCTGTAATCCTCTGAAATCTCTGCATTCCTTCAGTTCTGGCCTCCTGTGAGTCCCCGATTTTAATTGCTGTACCATTGGCAGCTTGCCTTTAGCTGCCAGAGCTCTAAGTTCTGGAATTCCATTCCTCTGTCTCCTCCTTTAAGATGCTCCTAAAATCCTTCCCTTTGACCAAATTTTTGGTCACCCGTCATAATATCACATAAGTATGGCTGGGTGTCAAATCTCTTGTGAAGCGACTAGGGGTGTTTTGCTATGTTAAACGTTCTACATAAATGCAAGTTGTTGTACGCTATCTTGCCAAATGCCCTTCATCTATCTTTTGTTCCTTCAAAGAATTTCAAAGGCAGATCAAGCATAATCTGCTCTTTCGAAATTTATGCTGACCATTCTTGATAAACCTATATGGTCTCTTATTAATTTCATTCTGCATTACAGATATTGGTAGTTTACCAATAAATGATTAGACTAGCCAGTAAGTTCCTGGTTTATCCTTACCTCCTTTTTTTGCAGTGTTTTACATTTGCCAATTTTTCTTCCCACAAAATTTTGGGAATTACAGTCTGAGTCTTCAGGATGCTTGGTTGCAAACAATTTAATCACTAATTATTGGCATGGTATTGTACTTATAAGTTGAGGCCGAGATAAGATCAGCCATGATCATATTGAATGGCGGAGCAGGCTTGAGGGGCTGAATTGCCTACTCCTGCTCCTAGTTCTTATGTTCTTATAAACACTTGATGCTATCATTCAGATCCAATTGTACAAAAACTGTGCAATAACAAAGCAAACTGAAACATATTTTGGTCATCTTCTGGGAACTTGCAATGGATGAATGAGTTGGCTAAACAGTATCATCCAGATGAACTGGGGATTCCTTCAACAGGATATAATTACTGTTCAAGACACTTAACTGGGTTTGGAAAATTCCACCTGCCTGGCTTTGGTAAGCTGGAAATAGAAGCACTTGGACAGCATGTAAGCAATATCAGTCTATTTGTTCCTTTAGTTCCAGTGATTCATTGCTTCATTCTCTGAACCTTAGTAGTCCACTGCAATGCAGCTGTTCTTTGCTGTATTGGCTAGCTCCATTTTTTTCTTAACTAATTTTTAAAAAATTTCTTTTTACTATGATCTTGTTCTTATTGGTGTGTGTAAAGTTAAATCAGGGAAGTTCAAAAAATGCCCTTAGCAGCAACTTGTGAAATACTGGACCAAGCCCACATGCAGCCAGGAAGTATGGTTTCACTGCAGTGCTATATATAGTGTGGTAAACCAGTTACTCAAAATTTGCAGAAAAAGAATATTCAGTTCAAATGTTGGGTACATTTTGAAAGTCCGAGCAAAGATCCCACCACAGAAAATATATTTAAGACCAGATTCTATGATTCTAAAATAACACTCAGTATCCAAAATGATACCATTTGACAGTGTTGGAAAATCTTGCATATTGTCTTTATTGCAAATTGCAGGTTAGATATTTTCTTGGGGCTGATAAGTCCCCGGTTCCTGATGGACTTCATCCTAGGGTCCTAAAAGAGGTGGCTAATGAGATAGTAGATGCGTTGGTGTTAATTTTTCAAAATTCATTAGATTCTGGAAAGTAGCAAATATAATCCCTGTATTCAAGAAGGCGGGGGGGTTGGGGGGAGGCATAAAACCGGTAACTATAGGCCAGTTGGTTTGACGTCTGCCTTGGGAAACATGTTAAAATCGATCATTAAGGAGGCTGTAGCTGGGCAGTTAGAAAAACTCAATGTAATTGGGAATAGTCATCATAGTTTTGTGAAAGGGAAATCATGTTTAACCAATTTATTGGATTTCTTTGAAGGAGTAACATGCGCTGTGGAGAAAGAGGGAGCCCTTTGACGTACTGTACTTGGATTTCCGGAAGGCATTTGACAAGGTGCCACATAAAAGGTTATTGTGCAAAGTAGGAGCTCATGGTGTAGGGGGTAACACATTAGCATGGATAGAAGATTGGCTGGCTGGCAAAAAACAGAGTGTATGCATAATTGGGTCCTTTTCTGATTGGCAGGGTGTGATGAGTGGAGTCCCGCAGGGGTCTGTGCTGAGGCCTCAACTTTTTACAATTTATATCAATGACTTAGATAAGGGGAGTGATGGCATGGTAGCTAAATTTGTAGATGACACAACGATAGGTAGGAAAGTATGTTGTGAAGAGGACAAATAAGGAGTTTGCAGACCGCTATATATAGGTTGAGTGAGTGGGCAAAAATCTGGCAGACGGCGTATAATGTGTGAAAATGTGAAATTGTTCACTTTGGCAGGAAGAATAAAAAAGAAGAGTATTACTTAAACAGAGAATGACTGCAGAATTCTGAGGTGCAGAGGGATCTAGATGTTCTAGTGCATTAGTCACAAAAAGTTAAACTCTCCATTTAATGACATTTTCTCCAGACTATTTTGAAGTGACACACAAACTATTTCGAAAACATTATTGGACTGCAAACTTGGCTTCTTGTGGAGGCTGGGCCTTTATTTAGTTTTGCAGCTACAGCAAGTAATAAAGAAGGCTGATGGAATGCTATCCTTCATTACAAGAGAAATTGAAAATAAAATTAAGGATATACTTCAGTTATACAGGGCATTGGTGAGACCACATCTCGAATACTATATGCAGTTTTGGTCTCCTTATTTAAAAAGGATGTAAATGCGTTTGAGGCAGTTCAGAGGAGGTTTACTAGATTGATACCTGTAATGAGTGGGTTGTCTTATGAGGAAAGGTTAGACAGACTGGGCTTGTTTACACTGGAGTTTAGAAGAACGAGGGAGACTTGATTGAAATATATAAGATCCTGAATGGTCTTGACAAGGTGGATGTGGAAAGGATGTTCCCTCTTGTGGGTGAGTCCAGACCTAGGGGGCACTGTTTTAAAATTAGGGGTCGCCC
The DNA here is from genome assembly GCF_036365525.1 of Heterodontus francisci. Classification (NCBI taxonomy): domain Eukaryota; kingdom Metazoa; phylum Chordata; class Chondrichthyes; order Heterodontiformes; family Heterodontidae; genus Heterodontus; species Heterodontus francisci. Next base: position 19,333,550 of record NC_090407.1, on the reverse strand, counting down.
TTTTAGGGCAGAGATGAGGAGAAATTTTTTCTGAGTGTTGTGCGACTTTGGAATTCTCTGCCTCAGATGGTAGTGGAGACAGGGTCATTGAATATTTTTGAGGTGGAGATAGATAGATTATTGTTGGGCACGGGAATCAAAGGTTATTGGGGGTAGATGGGAGTGTGGAATTCAAAACAAACAGATCAACCATGATCTTATTGAATAGCAGAGCAGGCTTCAGGGGCCGAATGGCCTTTTCCTGCTCCTAATTCATATGCATGTGCTTGATCGTAAGATATCGATGTGATGGTCATTTATGTGGGTTTTATCTTTGTGACAAATTGGCCATAATGAAATCTGTGAATGAAGTTCATGTGAAAGTAACTCAGTTTACACTGTTTAAATGATTATTTCCATGGTGAAATAGAATGTTTGACCAATGATTCCAGCTGAGGATTTCTGTTGGAACCACAGCTTTGGTATCTGAGGGATCAGGGTACTATAGACTGTTGGTGTTTTAATGATGTGGTACCAAATATTCTCTAACTGTTGGTTTATTTGTGTAGTACAGGCACTGAATAAATTCCCTTCAGAAAAAATTGTTCTACTGTCTGCCAGTAGTGCAGTCAACTAAATGATTTTTGTTTGGTACCTGAAACTCTTGATTAAGGATTTTTGCTTCCAAAAGCTCTGTGAGACATTTGTGTAATAAGGAGCCCTTTTTGGTTAAACTAATGACCTCATGAAGAAAAGAATTGACACCCAATTCAGTTGTGTGGCACAGCAGAGTATTAAACATCTGAAACTATTTGAGACGCTGAATAAATATGCTTTTGAGGCTAGGAAGAGCCCAGCTTTGATTCCAGTCTGCTGAGTTTGCTAATCTCACTCGTGGATAATAGATAAGCTACAGTTGGCATCAGTACTCTTGGGCTAGGATTGAAAAATAATAGTTAGGGTTTCTGTTCCCAATCACATTGCAGCAATCACTGTTGGCACATGGATGCATATAGGCATTGAATGACTGGTTGTGATGCTCCAATAACAGAATAGCCTGTTGCCACGTACTTTCTTAGTTGATGTGAAAAATGGTCATAGACAGTTTCCATTGTAAGTATAAACCTACAATGGAAATATAAAAACAAGGGCAGAACATGTAGCTATAACATGGGGACTGTATACCCTGGTTTATTTGTTCCTCACCCTGTAACCACATCTCACCTGAAGACTACACTTAGTCCCCTGGTGCAATGCCATGGATAGTAATATGCTAAAAATTCTATGTCTGCATGCACTTCCTGTCTAAATTGATTTCAATGTTTGAATATTACTTCTATAAACTTATTACTGCAATTGTCTCTTCCCATCAGTGGTGGTGCTATAGATTCTCAGCTTTGCTTCTCCCAGCTCCTCGAGCCTGTACTGCAGAGAAACCACTATCCTGCAACCAACTTTTAGGTATTAGAACCATAGAAAAGTTATGGCACAGAAAGAGGCCATTCAGCCCATCGTGTCTGCACCGGCTGAAATAACTAGCTGCCCACTGTAATCCCACCTTTCAGCACCTGGTCCGCAGCCTTGCAGGTTACAGCACTTCAGGTGCAGGTCCAGATACCTTATTAAATAAGTTGAGGGTTTTTGCCTCCACCACCGAGTATTATCAAAATAACCACAGAATATATGACTTTAAAATGGGGACTGAATTATGTCTGCATGCCTTGGTTTGACCATCTTCTACCTTCTAACCCCACATCTCCTTAAGAGAACACTTAGTCTTGACTCTGCAACACCATAGGAAATAGAATAGAATCTTACAGCTCAGAAGGAGGCCATTTGGCTTAGCATTCCTGTGCTAGCTCTTTGAAAGAGCTATCCAATTAAACCCAGTCCCCTGCTCTTTCCTCATAGCCCTTCAATTTTTCCTTTTTAAGTAGAGTTCCAATTCCAGATCATTATAACTCAGTTTAAAAAGAAAATTCTTGTTGCAACCCCCACTCCCTTGTCCTGGCTTTTTTGCCAATTATTTTAAATCTATGTCCTCTGGTTTCTGATCCTTCTGTCTATGGAAACAAAATAGATGTGGAGAAACTATCAAAACCTCTCATAATTTCGAACATCTCTATTAAATCTTTCTTAACCTTCTCTACTTTAAGGAGAATAATCCCAGATTATCTAGTCTCTCCAGATAACTGAAACCTCATCCCTGGTACCATTCTGGTAAATAGATCTCCTCTGCACCCTTGACAAGGATATATCATTGATTATATTGTTATGATCAGGTGAAGAGGAGTGGAAAGGCTCCCTTCTTGTCCCTCTCCTTGTTTGACCGCAACAGGTTTATTTCTTATAAACAATGAATATGCTTACCAATTCAGTGAGTATTTAACCCTTTTATGTGCTATGATCATACAATAACCAATTGGACAAGTTTTCTTGTGTTTTAACAAGAAAGAGGTTAGTTTATTATATGTAAAATAATAAACTACGCTCTAGTTTTCACGTGCGCGAGAATCAAACACACACACAAATAAGTTACAAAGGGAAGAAGGTTAGATTGGTTGGATTAGAGTCCATAACAAATAAAAGAAGATACAGTCTGTGGTGTCTGGTAATTCAGTTGTCTTCCAATTGAACCCATGGTCCTGAAGTTTCTGGCTGGTGGAAATGGCCACCTCGTTCAGGGTTTTCTTGGAGACAGTGATGTAGATGGCTTTCTCCCCAGAGTCTCTGTCTGCAGCAATGATGGACTTGGATGTCTTGCAGTCTGCAGGCAGGGTTTGAAACTTAGTGTTACCTGGAGAGAGGGAGAGAGACTCCCACTGGGGTCCTGCATTGGTTAACTCAGATGCTTGCCTGATGTGTTCAAAAGAAACTCCAAGTTTTCACACAGACTGTCACATGATTGCCCCAGTATGTTCTCTTTTGCACTTTAATGAGATCCAAGTTTAAGAATTCCAATCTCTCTCAGGTCTTATTGTTTCAATGATTACCCCTTGAAGTTCGTCTCCACTTGTGTTAATGTTCCAAGATGGCTTTGAATGCCTTGCTAATGAAGGCGATACCAAGTAGCTCATTCAACTGCTCAAGCCATTGTTCTGGACGAGGGCTATTCAGACATGCGTCTCCACCTCGATACCTTGGAATGTGAGCTACTTCAATGCAAATTGTGGTGGTCATCTTAGCTGCTTTATTTTTAAAAGTTGAATTTACGTTTGCAGCTTTCTTTTTCAAAGTTTAATTTAGGTTTCCAACCGATGAATTAAAAATAATCATTCAGCATAGCACGTTTTCATGACACTATATATTTATTATATAATATATATATAATATACATATATAAAGGCTATTATGTATGGACTGTGATAGATAACTAGAGTGAGATCTGTATAGTTTGAGGTATAGATTGAGTGGAGATAGATACAGATAGCTAGAGATGTGCATCTCTCTTTCTCTGTGTACGGATCTCCCGTGGCATTGCACACAAGGAGTTGAGACCAAACATGGCCTTCATGGAGAGAAGTGAGCTGCTGAGAGATGCAGATCACATTTCCCCCTAAAGTCCCACTAGAAAATGCAGCCTAAACAAAACAACAATCAAAAAGGCTGATAGAATGCTGGCCTTTATATCTACAGGACTCGAATACAAGGAGTTAGAAATCATGCTGCTGCTATACAAAGCTCTAGTTAGACCATGCCTAGAGTCCTGTTCTCAGTTTGGGGCACCGCATATTAAGCAGGATATATTGGCCTTGGAGGGAGTTCAGGGTAGAATTACTTGAATGATACCTGGACTCCAAGGGTTAATTTACGCAATGAGATTGCACAATCTAGTGTTGTATTCCCTGGAATTTATCAGTTTCAGGGCGATTTGCTTGAAGTGTTCAAGATATTGAAGCAAACTAATAAAGTAGATAGAAACTATTTCTGCTGGTTGAACAATCAAGGACTAGGGGACATAGCCTAAAAATATAGCCAGGCCTTTCAGGAATGAAGTTAGGAAGCACTTCTATATACAAGGGATGGTAGAACATTGGAACTCTTCCAGAAACAGCAGTTGCTGCTGGGTCAATTAATTATAAATCTGGAATTGATAGCTATTTTGTTAATCAAATGTATATAGGTATGTGGAACAAAGGAGGGTATATGCAGTTCGGGAACGATGAGTAATTCTGACACAAGTCATCGACCTGAAATATTAACTCTGTTTCTCTCTCCACAGATGCTGCCTGATCTGCTGAATATTTGCAGCATTTTCTGTTTTTATTTGTGTGAAACTCAAGATGGGTTAAAAAATGCCCACCAATTAAGCAGTCTGGTGACCGATGTGCTTTGCATGCTGGTGATGCCACTGTTCTAAAATAGCTGAAATTATATGCTTAGCCTGTATTAATAAATCAGTGTTGCTGTGCAATGTGAGGGTCAGGGCTCTTAATTCTTGGCCAGGAAGCTGCTTCAGTTAGTTATTGAAAACTTGCTTTTATTTGGGTGAAGTAACTTGCTGCTGTTAGTGGCAAGTTATTTGAAAGCTAGAAAGGGGTAATTTAATGGTTGGGTAGTAACTGCATAACGACCGTTATTATTGCCCATAAAGAGGATGATTCCAGCCTTATTATTTCATCATTTTTTTTAGGGCCCTTTGCTCTGTAAAAAAAAGAATGAAAGCTGATATGCAGCTTTGTGCCATTTTCAGTAGGTACTTTATACAGTTCCTCTTTTGAACTCTACTATCTCTCCTATCATCATAGAATACTGAGTCACAGTTAGTGTCCCAACTGGAACTGTAGATTGTTGCTTAAAGCCAAGGACTAAGTGATTCTCCAGTACGCTCGAAAAATTGGAAGATGCAAATTAAGCAACAAGAACGCAATCTTGTGGCAGTGTTTCCATATTTATGAAAATGAGGAAAATAGATACTACAGTTCAGATTTTTTTTTAAATTGAACTATTCCTGCAGACATTACATTCTTGTTCAATATAGCTATGACTATTTTGTTTAATACAATCGTCAAAGATACTATGAACCTCTCGCTCTAAATATTTTGATGTGGTCTGTGCGGAGTCATCTATTCATTTTTCCACTTGAAGTTGCTTTAGCCAGTGCTTTGAATTAAGCTATTTAATTAAAACAGTCCAGAAGCAGTCTTTTTGCACAATTTTAACTCAATTAGAACATAAGAGCATAAGCGGGAGTCGGCCACATGACCCCTCACCTTCATCCAGCATTCACTAAGATCGTGGCTGATCTTCCACCTCAACTCCACTTTCTTCCCCAATCCCCATTTCTCTTGATTCCCTTTAAATTTGTGGCTCCACAAATATTCCCATCCTCAATGATGGGGGAGCCCAGCACATCAGTGCGAAAGATAAGGCTGAAGCATTTGCAAAAATCTTCAGCCACAAGTGCCGAGTTGATGATCCATCTCGGCCTCCTCCTGAAGTCCCCAGCATCACAGATGCCAGACTTCAGCCAATTCGGTTCACTCCGCGTGATATCAAGAAACGACTGAAGGCACTGGACACTGCAAAGGCTATGGGCCCTGACAATATTCCGGCAATAGCACTGAAGACATGTGCTCCAGAACTTGCTGTGCCCCTAGCCAAGCTGTTCCAGTACAGCTACAACACTGGCATCTACCCTGCAATGTGGAAAATTGGCCAGGTGTGTCCTGCACACAAAAAGCAGGACAAGTCCAATCCGGCCGATTAACGCCCCATCAGCCTACACTCAATCATCAGTAAAGCGATGGAAGGTGTCATCAACAGTGCCATCAAGCAGCACTTGCTTAGCAATAACCTGCTCAGTGACACTCAGTTTGGGTTCCACCAGAGCCACTCAGCTCCTGACCTCATTACAGCCTTGGTTCAAACATGGACAAAGGAGCTGAACTCGAGAGGTGAGGTGAGAGTGACTTGCCCTTGACATCAAGGCAGCATTTGACCGAGTGTGGCATCAAGCAGCCCTAGCAAAACTGAGGTCAATAGGAATGGGGGGAAACCCGCCACTGGCTAGAGTCATACCTAGCGCAAAGGAAGATGGTTGTGGTTGTTGAAGGTCAATCATCTGAGCTCCAGGACATCACTGCAGGAGTTCCTCAGGGTAGAGACCTAGGCCCAACCATCTTCAGCTGCTTCATCAATGACCTTCCTTCAATCATAAGGTCAGAGTGGGGATGTTCGCTGATGATTGCACAATGTTCAGCACCAGTCGTGACTCCTCAGATACTGAAGCAGTCCGTGTAGAAATGCAGCAAGACTTGGACAATATCCAGGCTTGGACTGATAAGTGGCAAGTAACATTTGTGCCACACAAGTGCCAGGCAATGACCATCTCCAACAAGAGAGAATCTAACCATCTCCCCATGACATTCAATGGCATTATCATCGCTGTATCCCCCACTATCAACATCCTAGGGGCTACCATTGACCAGAAACTGAACTGGAATAGTCATATAAATACCGTGGCAACAAGAGCAGGTCAGAGGCTAGGAATCCTGAGACGTGTAACTCACCTCCTGACTCCCCAAAGCCTGTCCACCATCTACAAGGCACAAGTCAGGAGTGTGATGGAATACTCTCCACTTGCCTGGATGGGTGCAGCTCCAACAACACTCAAGAAGCTCGACACCATCCAGGACAAAGCAGCCCGCTTGATTGGCACCCCATCTACAAACATTCACTCCCTCCACCACCGACGCACAGTGGCAGCAGTGTGTACCATCTGCAAGATGCACAGCAGCAATGCACCAAGGCTCCTTAGACAGCACCTTCCAAACCTGCGACCTCCACCAACTAGAAGGACAAGGGCAGCAAATGCATGGGAACACCACCATCTGCAAGTTCCCGTCCAAGTCACACACCATCCTGACTTAGAACTATATCGCTGTTCCTTCACTGTCGCTGGGTCAAAATCCTGGAACTCCCTTCCTAACAGCACTGTGGGTGTACCTACCCCACATGGGCTGCAACGGTTCAAGAAGGCAGCTCACCACCACCTTCTCAAGGACAATTAGGGATGGGCAATAAATGCTGGCCTGGCCAGCGACACCCACATCCCATGAATGAATTTTAAAAAAATTTCAAAAATCTATCAATCTCAGCCTTGAACATATTCAACGACTGAGTATCCATAGCCCTCTAGGGTAGAGAATTCCAAAGATTCACAACCCACTGGAACTCCCTCCTAATCTTAGTCCTAAATGGCCAATCCCTTATCTGAGAATAACGCCCCTGGTTCTAGACTCATCAGCAAGCAGCTAACAGCTTCTCAGCATCCATCTTTTTCAAAGCTCTGGAGAATATAGGCTTATTCTACTCAATCTGTCTTCATAGGACAACTCTCTCATTCCAGCAGTTAATCTAATGAACCTTTGCATCCCATCTATGGCAAGTATATCCTTCCTTAGGTAAGGAGACTAAAACTGTACCTGGTACTCCAGGTGTAGTCTCACCAAAGCCCTGTGCAATTGCAGCAAAACTTCCTTACTCTTGTTTTCCAATCCTCTTGCAATTAACAGATAATTCAAGCAATTTTGAATTGAGTAGTCTGTATCCCTAGCTGTGAGATTATGTTTCAATAACTGCTATATCTGCAAGCCAATTTTGAATAAAGTAATTCTAGAAATATCTAACGGAACTTTTCAAAAGCTCCTACCCATACCTGTGTATTTTTTAAAGTGTATTCATTCATCGGATGTGAGTGTTGTATGCAAGGGCAGCATTTATTGCCCCTCCCTTAGTGCCCTTGACAAGGTGGCAGTGAGCTGGCATCTTGAACTGCTGCAGTCCTTCTAGTGAAGTTATTCCCACTGTACTGTTAGGTAGGGAGTTCCAGGGTTTTTGACTCAGCGATGATGAATGATATATTTCCAAGTTAGGATGTTGTGTTACGTGAAGGTGTTAGTGTTCCCATGCTCCTCCTTCTAGGTGTTAAAGGTCATAGTTTGGGAGGTGCTGTCAAAGAAACCTTGACGAGTTGCTATATTGCATCTTTTATATGGTATTGCAAGAGGCTGAGATGGATCATCCACTCAGCTCTTCTGACTGAAGATGGTTGTGACCGCTTCAGCTTCGTCTTTTCCACTGATGTGCAATATTACCCTATGTTATTTTATTTATTGAAGTTACGTCAATCCTACCAAAATTGCTCAAAAATATCTTCTCAGAAGACCTGACTATATCTACAAAACAGTAATGGGATAATTAATTGTGTTTCGGAAATTCAATTTGATCTTGACCTTTTTTCAACTTTTAAATGATAATACTGCCTCAGTGTTTTTTTGTCCATTATGTGTAGCATTCTATCTTCACATCCAATGCTGGAAACCAAAGAATTTGTAAAATAGGAACACTTTCCAGTATTGGGTACAACAACTTTAAATCTTGTTGAACTACTGTCAATGTACTTATAGTTCATCTTTAATAAATCGCTTCATGCAAATACAAAATATATTGCCATAGATTTAAAAGTGGAGTACTGTGCAGAAATAAGCTACTAATAAGCACAAGAGCAGCTCATGCTGTACTGATGGTATTCTGTACAGACTTATGCCTGTTGTTGGTTTAAGGAGCAACTGCAAGAATTGTTAATCAGTGCTGCAGTTCTGTGTTACCTTGAAATATGTAAAGTACATGTCATTGCTTTGTATCTGTAAGCTTTCCTCTGGCACCTCCTACAGGACTCCTAGCTGGATCACATCTGCAGCAGCAGAGGGATTCTTCACCAAATAACTATCTGCTTATTTTGCAAGTTCATTGCAATAAAGACGTATGTACTGCATGTATTAAAAATTATCAGAAGCAGGAGGGTAACTAAGGATACAAAACTGAATTCCAAGTTGAAAGGAATACTGTAGTATTATGTTTTGTGTAATAGTTTGGTAGGGAGTTGTAGTCATGTCAGTCAGTCCTTTTAAAACTGAGCTCTCTATTAAGTCACTGTTTTGGTTTTCTCTGCTAAAATGAATCAGATTTTTGATCAAATGTTTTTAAAAATTGTGTAGTAGTAATGTTTATACTGCATACTGCATGACTTTCACTGGAATTGTTCTTGAGTTATAAATGGCTTTAGTGTTAGTACTAAGGGACATCACGTATTTTAAATGACTGCTTCTGCAAGTTACAGTTAAATGCTGCACTGCAGAGGCAGGAGTATTCTCAGCAGCCATAACATTGCCCATCAGATAGAGAATTTGAAGCATCAAGATTTTTACCTTAATCTTTATTTCTTTTGAATTGAATGTGTTTGTATAATGGCTTGAGTTCCAATTTGACACTTTTATACTTAAAAGATCTTGTGTCAGTTCTGTGGATCAGTAGATTGGGATTTAAAATAAAATGCATAGTACATGTGGACTCTCTGCTGCTCCTTGATTTGATCAGGAGGGGAGGGAGCTGATGCACGTTCTTGGTTAGAGATTTTCACATTTTCTTTAACTCTTCCTTTAACCTGGCTGAATCAAAGGTGCTGTGAATATTTTATCCAGACAAAAATAATATCCTACCCTAAAAAGAGATCAACAGATTCAGCACAATTGATTTCCAGATCGACAATCTAATATTACAGGAATAGAAAATCTAAGAGGTTTCTTGTTTCTGAAACAGATGAATATACATAATGTAGCACGGTTACTATATTTAGAAAGATGCTGATTCGTGTTTACAATAATGGGAGCTGAGGGTCAAAAAGTACTTTAGCATAGGATTGTGAATAGGCCTTTCAGCTGCTTGAACCTGTTCTGCGAGATTGTGGCTGATCTGCATCTTACCTTCAGCCAATTGCCCTGGCTCCAATAATTTTTGTCCCTTCTCTAACAAAAGTTTTATCCCTTGTCTAACATAAATCGATCAGTCTCAGATTTAAAAATATTAATTGAGCTAGCATCTACTGTTTTTTGTGGGATAGAGTGCCACACTTCTACCACTCTGAATGAAGAAGGGTGCATACTTAAATTGGCTAGACTCTAGCATACTTAAATTGGCTAGACTAGCATATATTAACCAATTAACTCTTTTGGAGCCAATTTATTAAACGATGAAATTAGCATTCACAAAAGTGAGACTGGGATCATGAATCTGCATCTACTTGCTTTACAGGACTTGCTCATGACCCCTGTGTTCACTGACCTACATTGGTTCCTGGTTAAGCAACCCCTCAATTTTAAAACTCAGCCTTGTTTTCAAATCCCTTCCATGGCTTCGCCTGCTCCCTATCTTTGTAACCTCCTCCAACCCCACAAGCCTCTGAGCTGTCGGTACTCTGTTAATTCTAGTCTCTTTAGCATCCCTAATTTTAATTGCTCCACTGTTGTGGCTTCAGCTGCCAAGACCCTAAGCTCTGGACTTTGCTACCTAACCCTCTCCACTTCTTTTTCCTCAAGACACTCCTCAGAATCTATGTTTTTGGCCGAGCTTTTGGTCATCTGCCTTAATATCTCTTGGAGGTTTGGTGTCAAATTTTGTTTGATAATACTGCTGTGAAGTACGTTGGGACTGTTTATCATCATAAAGGCACTATATAAGTACAAGTTGTTGTTGATTGAAAGGTACTGCATTTAAAATAAAACTCATTGTTTCTTTCCTGCTTTTCCCTCCAATTTTGTCCCTTCTACCCTGTTCCTAAAAGTGTTGACTCCTTGTGAGATATGGTTCCATGCTTCCAGGCTCTTTGGTACCTCAGCCAGGTGGCAGTTTTTCATGTGTCAGCTGAGATTGCGCATCAGCAAACTATTTGACCAATGGGAGCATCACAGCCAACTTGATTATCTACTCACTCAATGTTCACGTATGAAATTTCCAGCAAGACAATTGTTAAGAAAGAGAATCTTGACTTTTTTTTTTGCCTTTTCGCTAACCCAGAGTTAATAAGGCCAGTTGTAAACACCCATTCTGTCTTCCCAACTGTGATCCACTTACTCAGTATAGACTGCAGTTCAAACTTGGAGTCTTCCTGATCTGAGAGACTCAGCTACTCAATGCTTTAAGAACGTGAGCCAACGGACGCCTTAACCAAAGTAATTCTAACTATACATCTAGGAACCAAGTGCCAATTAAGTAGTAACCATATAGAATTGTACAACAATGTACTAAATTATTTCCTGATGGTGCTTTTACAATCCCTTCACAAATTAGCCCTCTACCTAAAGGTTGGATTTCTCAACCTGTTTGCAACTCACAGATGGATGTAATAAAATCTTGGTTGGAATTATTACTGCTGTCATATATCCAACAGGAATAATTTGTATGTGTAGGAGTTCAGAGTCTTGTGTTAGTGATGTGAGTATAGAAAAAAGCACTCAAAGATTCTGACATTTAAGAATAGCTTGTGAGAGTGTAATTTTTATGTGCATCAAAAGCCACTTTTGATCTAAGGCTGGGATAACTGTGAACTGTAGGGTTTGCTATTGTGGGAAATTAATAGAAAAGGCTTAAATTTACTGCCAATGAAGTACTTTTGAAGTGTAGTCGGTGTTGTAATGGAGGAAATGTGGCAGCCAATTTGCACAGAGCAAGTTCCCACAGAGAAAGAAGTTGCATTTATATAGCACATTTCACAACCCTGGTACGTCCCCAGTGTGCTATCAAACAGCAATGTGTTGAAGACCAGATTATCTGTTTTTAATGATGATGGTTGAGGTATAAAATTGACCAGGACACAATCCTGCTCTTCAATATAGTGCCATGGGATCCTTTACATCCACCTGAGATAGGTTTAACATCTTATCCAAAGACACCACCTTTGACAGTGTAGCACTCTCTCAGTGCTGCACTGGAGTGTTGGCCTAGATTTTGTGTTCAAGTCTCTGGAATGGGACTGGAACCCGCAACTTCCTGTCTCAGAAGCGTGGTGTGTTCGCACTCAGCCATGGAATCTCAGTGGTGTGAGGAGGGATCACAGTGGAGCAGTGCAAAGCGCATCAGTTTTTCACTTTTGTGACTAATTATTTTGCAGGCTCATTCTTTGCTCCTGCATTGAACTAGTGCTGTATTTAACCAGTGCGTGCAACATCAATAATGTTCCTTTTCTGAGCAATAACCTCTTCCACCTTGATGAATTCAAAATTCATGAAATGGAGGTCCTACTGTAAGTGTGGGTTGGAGGTGCTGAAATAGTTTCAGTGTAACATACTTCATAAGTGGGACCTGTACAAGCCGGACAGTCTGCATCTGAACAGGACTGGGACAAATATCCTTGCAGGAAGGTTTGTTGGTGCTGTTGGGGATGGTTTAAACTAGTTTTGCAGGGGGATGGGAACCTGAGCACAGTCTTAGATAGGACAATTTCAGGGCAGGAAACAGGAGGCAGAAAATTAGTGAGTGACTCTGAAAGACAGAAGAAGCAAAGGTTAAAAAGTGTGCAGCACAAGAATTTGGCAGTGCTAAAGGGTATTTATTTAAATACAAGGAGTATAATAAATAAAGCCAATGAGCTGAGGGCACAGATGGACACATGACAACATGATATCGTTGCTATAATGGAAACTTGGCTTAAGAAGGGGCAAGAATGGCAACTCAACATCCCTGGATATAGAGTTTTCAGGCGGGATACAAAGGGAAATAAAAAAGGAGGGGATGTAGCATTATTAGTTAAGGAATTAATAACAGCTTTGAGGAGGGATGATATGCTAAATGAATCATCAAATGAGGCCATATGGGTGGAACTCAGAAATAAAAAAGGGGCTGCCACATGACTAGGAGTGTACTATAGACCCCCAAATAGTGAGAGGGAGATAGAAGAACAAATATGTAGGCAGATTTCTGAGTGCAAAAACTATAGGGCAATGATAGTTGGGGATTTTAACTATCCCAATATCAACTGGGATACACCAAACAATGTGAAGGGCACAGAGGGGATGAAATTCTTGAACTGCGTTCAAGAGAACCTTTTTAGCCAGCGTGTAACAAACCCAATGAGAGGGGGCGCAATTCTAGATTTAGTGCTTGGTAATGAAGCTGGGCAAGTGGATGAAGTAACAATGGGTGACCATTTTGGAGATAGTGACCATAGTACAGTTAATTTTAGCATAGTCATGGAAAAGGACAGAGATAAAATAGGAGCAAAGGTTCTAAATTGGGGGAAGACAAATTTTACAAAACTGAGAGGTAACCTGGCGAAAGTGGACTGGATACAGCTACTTGAAGGAAAACCAGTGGCAAACCAGTGGGAGGCATTCAAAAGCAAGATACTACAGGCACAGTGGAGGCATGTTCCCACAAAGATTAAGGGTGATGCTGCCAAATCTAGAGCCCCCGGTTATCTAGAAGCTTACAGGGTAAGTTACAGCAGTAAAAGCAAGCTTATGACAATCACAAATATCTTAATACTTTAGAAAGCCTAGAGGAGGATAGAAATTGCAGGGGTGAAGTAAAAAAGGAAATTAGAAAAGCAAAGAGAGGACATGAAAAATTATTGGCAGGTAAAATCACGGAAAACCCAAAGATGTTTTATCAGTACATTAAGAGCAAAAGGATAACTAAGGAAAGAGCAGGGCCTATTAGAGATGTACAAGAGAACTTATGCGTGGATGCAGAAGATGTGGGCAGGGTTCTTAATGAGCTTTTTGTCTCTGTCTTCACAAATGAGAGGGTTGATGCAGACATTGTAGTTAAAGAGGAGGAGTTTGAAATATTAGATATGATCAGTATAATGAGAGAGGAAGAGGGTTTGACATCCTTGAAAGTGGATAAATCACCAGGACCAGATGGATTGCATCCCAGGTTGTTAAAGGAAGCCAGGGAGGAAATAGCGGATGCGCTGAGGATCATCTTCAAATCCTCACTAGATACAGACGAGGTACCAGACAATTGGAGGTCTGCGAAAATTGTACCATTGTTTAAAAAGGGTGCGAGGGATAGGCCAAACAATTATAGGTCAGTCAGTCTGACCTCAGTGGTGGGTAACTTGTTAGAATCAATTCTGAGGGACAGGATAAACTGCCACTTAGAAAGGTACGGATTAATCAGGGATAGTCAGCATGGATTTGTTAAGGGAAGGTCATGTCTTGCTAACTTAATTGAATTTTTTGAGGAAATAACAGGGAGGATTGATGAGGGTAATGCAGTGAATGTGGTCTACTTGGGTTTTAGTAAGACATTTGCCAAGGTCCCGCATGGCAGACTGGTCAGTAAAATGAAAGTCCACGGGATAGCAGGTTGGATTCAGAATTGGCTCAAGGACAGGAAACAAAGAGTAGTAGTCGTCGACGGATGTTTTTGCGAATGGAAAGCAGTTTCCAGTGGCGTTCCACAGGTTCAGTGTTGGGTCCCTTGCTGTTTGTGGTATATATTAATGATTTGGACTTAAATGTGGGAGAAATTATTGGGAAATTTGCTGATGGCACAAAAATTGGCTGTGTAGTTGATAGTGAAGAGGATAGCCATAGACTCCAGCAAGATATCAATGGTTTGGTTGAGTGGGTGGGGAAGTGGCAAATGGAATTCAATCCAGAAAAGTGTGAGGTAATGCATTTGGAGAGGGCAAATGAAGCGAGGGAATACACAATAAACGGGAGGGTATTGAGAGGAGTAGAAGAAGTGAGAGACCTTGGAGTGCATGTCCACAGGTCCCTTAAGGTGGCAGGACAGTTAGATAGAGTGGTGAAGAAGGCATATGGGTTGCTTTCCTTTATTGGCCGAGGTACAGAATACAAAAGCAGGGATGTGATGCTGGAACTGTATAAAACGCTGGTTAGGCCACAGCTGGAGTATTGCATACAGTTCTGGTCACCACATTACAGAAAGGACAAATTTGCTCTGGAGAGAGTACAGAGGAGATTTACAAGAATGTTGCAGCTATGAGGAAAGATTGGATAGGCTAGAGTTGTTTTCCCTGGGACTGAGGAGGCTGAGGGGAGACTTAATAGAGGTGTACAAAGTTATGAGGGACCTAGATAGAGTAAACAGAATAGACCTGTTTCCCCTGGCGGAGTGTCAGTTAACAGGGGACACAGATTTAAGGTGATTGGTAGGAGGATTAGAAGGGATATGAGGAAAAACCTTTTCACCCAGAGGGTCGTGGGTGCCTGGAATTCGCTGCCAGGAACGGTGGAGGCAGGAATCCTCAATTCTTTCAAAAGATACCTGGACATGTACCTGAAGGGCTGTAACCAGCAAGGCTATGGACCAGGTGCTGGCAGGTGGGATTAGATTGGGCGGCTTGTTTTTGCAGCCGGCATGGACACGATGGGCTGAATGGTCTCCTGTGCCGTAATTATTCTGTGCTTCTAACTGCTTGGCATCAGCATTCTGTAGTTTTGTGTGCAGTAGTTACTAGACCAAATTTAATTTTATTTTTCACTTTCAAATGAAGCAGGACTGCAGGGATCGAATGGGGGAGTGGGTCTGACTGGATTGCTCCGCGGAGAGCCAGCATGGACTCGATGAGCTGAATGGTCACCTTCTATGCCACAAGTAACTCTCTGACTATGAACTACTCCAAATGGCATCAAGTTAAAATTTTCATCTGTTGCTACTTTTGCTGCAGTGATTCAGCAACGATGGTTGCATTCAGGGAAGAGAAAATGCAATTTCATGTTTTGACTGTTTGCCCCCAACAGGCTTGCGTAATATCTTGGTTCTGAGACCAAAAGAATATGTAATTCTCGCTCTTAAAAATGACTGTTTAAAAAGTAGCTTGGCTTCCTGTTGATTTATTTTCCAGTTCTTTGATTTTTTTTTACGTTGTGTAATTTATTACATTTTGTACAGAAGCTATATAATTATCATAGTTCTGTCTACATTAAATTTTGCAGTTGTGAATAAGGAATTTGTAACTACTAGATATCTTTTTAATTTCTGTTAGAAAAGTTGTTAAATTTTGCACACTGTTAAGATACATTACAAAAATGTAGCTGGTAAACCCATTTCTTTTATTTTCTCATCAATTTTCATTCCTGATTTTTCTCAGCTTTCACACTCTCTCCTTGCCAAGGATTTTGATCTCACCAGGGAAGGTTCCATTCCTGCCTCGCAATGCCTTTTCCGTGGAGGAATTGTTCATGTGTAACTCTAGAGGGGTGATGTTAGGTTATTCCACTCTAAGGCATCACAGCCAAGCCAAAATCTCTTCTTGCTTAATGTCCACTTGCATGCTTTTCCAATAGGAGTGGATAGATAGTTATCAGAACCGGGACCCTTCCCAAGCTTTCCTGTTCTCTTAGTTGGGGTGCTGAGGCTAGTTGTCACCCTAACTGAGCTCAGCTTCCTTGTCACAGATAGGAGATTGAATTAGAAAACCTTTATTGCTTTGCATGATTGATTTCCCGATATGAACTTAAATCACCCCTGTGCAATGCCATTAAAGATTGACAAGTAGTATAAAAGCTTCCAAATGGATCAGCTGGTTAAAGCAGTGAATAGCTGAACTTTACAGATTCTAGAGACCCCAGTTTGATTCTTGGTCTGTGTTGAGTAGCAATGAGAAAGGATTAATTAACAATCTTGTTGTACAGGGTCCCTTGGGAAGGAGCGACCATAACGATAGAATTCTTCATTAAGATAGAGAGTGAAGTAGCTGAATCCGAAACTAGAGTCCTGAATCTAAATAAAGGAAACTACGAAGGTATGAGGCGCGAGTTGGCTATGGTAGATTGGGGAACTTTACTAAAAGGTTTGACGGTGGAGAGGCAATAGCTAATATTTAAAGAATGTGTGCATGAATTACAGCAATTATTCATTCCTGTCTGGCGCAAAAATAAAACCGGAAAGGTGGCTCAACCGTGGCTTACAAAAGAAATTAGGGATAGTATTAGATCCAAAGAGAAGGCATATAAAATTGCCAGATAAAGCAGCAAGTCTGAGGATTGGGAGCAGTTTAGAATTCAGCAGAGGAGGTCAAAGAGGTTGATTAAGCAGGGGAAAATGGAGGATGAGAGTAAACTTGCAGGGAACATAAAAACTGACTGTAAAAGCTTCTATAAATATGTGAAGAGAAAAAGATTAGTGAAGACAAATGTAGGTCCCTTACAGTCAGAAACAGGGGAAATTATAATGGGGAACAAAGAAATGGCAGAACAGTTAAACACATACTTTGGTTCTGTCTTCACTAAGGAGGACACAAATAACCTCCCAGAAATGTTAGGGAACCAAGGGTCTGATGAGAGGGAGAAACTGAAGGAAATCAGTATTAGAAAAAAAAGTGCTAGGGAAATTAATGGAGTTAAAGGCTGACAAATCCCCAGGGCCTGATCGTCTACATCCCAGAGTACTAAAGGAAGTGGCCTTGGAAATAGTGGATGCATTGATAGTCATCTTCCAAAATTCTGTAGACTCTGGAGCAGTTCCTATAGATTGGAGGGTGACAAATGTAACCCCGCTATTTAAAAAAGGAGGGAGAGAAAAAACAGGGAATTACAGACCAGTTAGCCTTACATTACTAATGGGGAAAATGCTAGGAGGTGAAAATTGTCCCTCTCTGATTATTTTTCAGTGATCCTTGCTGGAACTTGCATATGAACATATGAATTAGCAACAAATCTACTGGAGTTTTTTGAGGATGTAGCTAGTAGAATAGATAAGGGAGAACTGGTGGATGCGGTGTATTTAGATTTTCAGAAGGCTTTTGATGAGGTCCCACATGAGAGGTTAGTGTGCAAAATTAAAGCACATGGGATTGGGGGTAATATACTGGCATGGATTGAGAATTGGTTGACCGACAGGAAACAGAGAGTAGGAATAAACGGGTCTTTTTCTGGGTGGCAGGCAGTGACTAGTGGGGTACTGCAGGGCTCAGTGCTTGGGCCCCAGCTATTCACAATATATTATTAATGTCTTGAGTGAGGGAACTAAATGTAACATTTCCAAGTTTGCAGACGACACAAAGCTGGGGGGGGAATGTGAGCTGTGAGGAGGATGCAAAGAGGCTGCAATGTGATTTGGACAAGTTGGGTGAGTGGGTAAATGCATGGCAGATGCAGTATAATGTGGATAAATGTGAGGTTATCCACTTTGGTTGTAAAAACAGAAAGGCTGATTATTATCTGAATAGTGATAGATTGGGAAAGGGGGAGACCTGGGTGTCCTTGTACACCAGTCGTTGAAAGCAAGCATTCAGGTGCAGCAAGCAGTTAGGAAGGCGAATGGTATGTT
This sequence comes from Heterodontus francisci, assembly GCF_036365525.1. Taxonomy (NCBI): domain Eukaryota; kingdom Metazoa; phylum Chordata; class Chondrichthyes; order Heterodontiformes; family Heterodontidae; genus Heterodontus; species Heterodontus francisci. The sequence continues at coordinate 19,315,487 of NC_090407.1, read as the reverse complement.
GGCCTTCATTGAAAGAAGATTTGAGTACAGGAGCGAGGATGACCTACTGCAGTTATACAGGGCCTTGGTGAGACCACATCTGGAGTATTGTGTGTAGTTTTGGTCTCCTTATCTGAGGAAGGATGTTCTTGCCATGGAGAGCGTGCAAAGAAGATTTACTAGGCTGATTCCTGGGATGGCAGGATTGACGTATGAGGAGAGATTGGATCGACTAGACCTATATTCAGTAGAATTTAGAAGAATGAGAGGGGATCTCATAGAAACCTATAAAATTCTAACAGGACTAGACAGGCTAGATGCAGGGAGGATGTTTCTGATGGCTGGGAAGTCCCGAACCAGGGGTCGCAGTCTCAGGATACGGGGTATGCCATTTAGAACCGAGATGAGGAAAAATTTCTTCACTCAGAGGATGGTGAACCTGTGGAATTCTCTACCGCAGAAGGCAGTGGAGGCCAAGTCATTAAATATATTCAAGAAGGATATGGATGTATTTCTTAATGCCAGCGGGCTCAAGGGATGTGGGGAGAAAGCGGAAACAGGGTACTGAATTAGCCGATCAGCAATGATCTTTTTTGAATGGTGGAACAGGCCCAAAGGGCCAGATGGCCTACTCCTGCTCCTGTTTTCTATGTTTCTGTCCCAGGTTGTGTTAAGGATCTTGGACTAAGGAGGCGAAAATTGTCCCTCTCTGATTATTTTTCAGTGATCCTTGCTGGAACTTGCATATGAACATATGAATTAGGAGCAGGAGTAGGCCATTCAGCCCCTCGAGCCTGCTCCGCCATTCAACAAGATCATGGCTGATCTGATTGTAACTTCAACTCCACATTCCCGCCTACCCTCAATAAACTTCTGCCTGAAAAATATTCAAAGACTCTGCTTCCACTGCCTTTTGAGGAAGAGCGTTCCAAAGACTCACAACTCTGAGAAAAGATTTCTCCTCATCTCTGTCTTAAATGGGTGATCCCTTATTTTTAAACAGTGACCCCTAGTTCTAGATTCTCCCACAAGGGGAAAAGTCCTTTCCACATCCACCCTGTTAAGACTCCTCAGGATCTTTTATGTTTCAATCAAGTCGCGTCTAACTCTTCTAAACTCCAGCAGATACAAGCCTAGCCTCTCCTCATATGACAACTCGCCCATTCCAGGTATAAGTCTAGTAAACCTTCTCTGAACTGCTTCCAATGCATTTCCTTAAATAACAGACCAATACTGTACACAGTACTCCAGATGTAGTCTCACCAATGCCCTGTATAACTGAAGCATAACCTCCTTACTTTTGTTTTCAATTCCCCTTGCAATAAACAATAACATTCTATTAGCTTTCCTAATTACTTGTGGTACCTGCATACTAACCTTTTGCAATTCATGCACTCGGACCCCAGATCCCTCTGCATCTCAGAGCTCTGCAATCTCTCACCATTTAGATAATATGCTTCTTTATTCTTCCTGCCAACGTGGACAATTTAACATTTTCCCACATTATACTCCATTTGTCAGATCTTTGCCCACTTAGTTAACCTATCTATATCCCTTTGCAGCCTCCTTACACCCTCTTCACAACTTACTTTCCTACCTATCTTTGTGTCATCAGCAAATTTAGCAAACAGACCTTGGATCCCTTCATCCAAGTCATTTATATAAATTGTAAAAAGTTGAGGCCCCAGCACAGACCCCTGTGGCACACCACTTGTTACATCTTGCCAATCAGAAAATGACCCATTTATGCCTACTCTCTGTTTCCTGTTAGCTAGCCAATCTTCTATCCATGCCAAAATGTTACCTCCTACACCATGAGCTTTTATTTTTCGCAGTAACCTTTGATGTGGCACCGTATCAAATGCCATCTGGAAATCCAAATACATGAACTTGGGTATGTACTTGGGTAAATTCATGATGGCGTTGAGGTGTAGGGCTACCTGTACCACAACTACCAAATAATCTGCTGACACTCGCCAATTAGCCAAACCATGGTAAAACTAGATAGTAGTATAGAAACTTCAGATTAAAAATAAGTGGCTTTACAATGGTACTGCAGGTGATGTCTTGTCCTGTCATTATTAGTCCTATGTTAGAACATGTAGTTTGAATTGTTTCTGAATATTTTGGTATTCTACAGAATTATAATTTTTATTACAAGCTAATTATAAGTTTAACTGTGAGAATTGGTGTATTGAGCATTCCTTATGTTAAAACTAATTCTCATTTTTGAATAAACTTTTGATTGGATTTCTTGGAGGAGAAACATTAATTGATATTGTGCATCAGGTTAGTGTATAGTGAAATGTAATTGCATCTATGGTTGCTTAAACATTAAAATGTGTGCGTATTGAGCCTCTGTCTAATCCCTATAATTTTACTATGAAGGGTGTATGTTGGATTGATTCCATCATTTTGTACAGCACTGGAATTTAGTTTTATTAAAATATGCTTTGTGATTAGTTGCTGTGAACTACACTGGAATGATGTATTTGAGAATAGAAACTGTGAAGTGTTGCATCAAGTTGAGGCAGTTGAGAATTTAACATGAATAATTGAGTTGATTGATTTCTTGAGTGAGGATGGGATACAGTATCCTTCCAGGAGATGATCTTTCCAGTCAGTACCTACAAAGGATGAAGTGCATATAATGTGTAGTGCACATATAGAATTTTGTTTTTGGGGGGGTGGGTTGCAATGTGATTATAAGTGGATAGTGAGTTTTTTGCAAGTTACTATTCAAAATGATTTTAGTTAAACTACACAAGACTCTTAAGCTATATAAGTGTATATCTTAAAACTGCAGTCATAGATTCATAGGATGGTTACAGCACAGAAGGAGGCCATTTGGCCTGTTGAGTCCGTGCTTGTTGTCTGCAAAGGCAACTCAACTAGTTCCGCAGCGTTGCATAAAACTGAAAACCTGATATTGTCTAGCGCAAAACTGAGCCATGTAGATGAGGACAATCATAGGTTTAATCCATACATAATCCAGGTCTCAGATCTGTGCAGAGCTACCTGATGTCAGCCAGAGAAATGATGAAATGTGTGTGTCTGTCTTTGTGCATGTGTCTGTCTTTGTGCATGTGTCTGTCTGTGTGTGCGCCTGTCTGTCTGTGTGTGCGTTAGTCTGTGTGCGTGTGTATTCCCTCTTTAAACTACCGTAGATTGCGGCGTATTAGGCAACCTAATTTTTCACCCCAAAAATCATGTTTTTGCATATAATTGCCGTATAAGTCGACCCCCCCTTTTCAGCCATGACATTGCTATACCATATTAGTAGTCAGCTTCAATTTTTCACCCCACAAATGCATGTTTTACTTACCTTATGACTGGGCGCAAGGGATCACGCAGGCAATGTGGCTGGAGTTTAAGACACGCCCACAGAGAGCAGACTCCGTGTGGTGAACAACGAAGAGAAATGTGGCCTCCAATAAAACGAATGATGTATGGTTTCAAACTATAGTCGTTACATTTACTAACTCCTCAAATAACTGTGCTGCAATGAGGAAATTTGGTGTTAGTGAAAAACTGGTGTGAAAATGGAAGAAGGAGGAATCAGCCCTGAAGATGCCAAAGACCAAATGGGCCATGAGAACAGGGACCAGTCACTGGCTGCTCTTGAGAAGCACGTGTCGGAATGGGTCCTTGGAAAATAGTCAGAATGGGTATGTCGTCACCAGAAATACAATGCATACATATGCACTTAAGTGATCCAAATCAAACCCCAAGGCCAGCAAAGATTTCAGAGCAACAGCTAGTTGGTGTAGCTGCTTTATGGAGTGAAATTGCCTAGTGTTGCAGCAGAAGACCAAGATTGCTCAGAGACTAACAAAAGACCTCAATGCCAAAATTACCAGTTTCCAGCGATTCATCAGACAGCGGCAAAAACATGAGTACCCATTATGCTATATTGGTAACATGGATGAAGTACGCATGAATTTCAATATGCCAGCAACCGAAATGTGGAGTAGAAAGATTCGAAAACAGTTCTAGTGAAAACTACAGAACATGAGAAGACAAGATTCACAGTGATACTAGCCTGCATGGCTGACAGAATAAAATTAAAGCCTATAGTAATTTTCAAATATCAAACCATGCTGAACATCAAGTTCCCTGTAGGAGTTTTTATACATGACCGTGGTTGGATGGATGAGGATGGAGTGAAGTTATGGATCGAAAATATGTGATATAGGCTTCCCGATGGCTTATGTAAAGAATGCAGCTTATTAGTGTGGGACATGTTCAGATCCCATATAACCGATGAGATCAAGAGGTGCCTGCAAAGAAATAACATCCACATTGGAGTTATACCAGGGGAAGTCTAATGTCCTTAGTTCAACCTTTTGTATGTGTGCCTCAACAAGCCTTCAAGGATCATGTTCGCGCCGAATGGAATAGGTGGATGGTTGATGGAGAAAAAACCTTCACAAAAGAGTGGAAATATGTGTGCTACCCCACTTGATGTTTTGTGTGGTTTTGTCATCAAATCGTGGGATGCTATTAGTGCACAAACTGTCATCAGATCGTTCAAAAAAATGTAGAATATACAATTCAATGGATGGAGAGGAAGATGATTTATTTTGGAGGGATGATTATGAAACTGAAAGTGCCACATTTAGTCCAGAGTGGGATCCTTACAATGATGCCATAGCCAAAGTGAATCAGAATGAATTTGATGAATTCTTTGCGTCAGATGTCGAAGGCAATGAATTTGACTGGGTTTAAAACTCTTTGTGATTAAAAGTATCTTTGTAGAATTGTTTTTTCAATAAACTGTGCCACATTTATTTAATATGAATTACCAGTGGTTTTTTTCACATTTCAAAATGGCGACCACCCACACCCAAACTGGCAGATCACATTTTATACTTGGCATATAAGTTAACCTCCATTTTTGGAATGATATTTGGAGGCTTCAGAGGTCGACTTATACACTGTGATCTACAGTAACATGCTGACAGTCTACATAAAAGTACCAAAGAAAGCTTAGTTGCTGAGGTCGTTCCTACACCGTCTTCAAATAAATTATCCACTGTCCACAGTGAACAAAAGGAAACCTGTCTGTCTGATGTATATTAAAAATAGTGAGTGCTCTCTGTATTCCAAAGTACTGCTAAATAATGGGGCACCACCTAATATCTGACAAGTCAAACCATACCATCAACTGAATCCTAGATATGCATTCTAACTGGGAAGAGAAAGTGGCCAAACACAAAGTCAGAAGGAAGCCAATTCTACAGAAATGCAGCTATATCTAGTGAAACCAAAGGGTTCTCCTCCCCTGTCACCCCTTCAGATGCACAACTTGAAGTGTCATCAGACATGTATGTTGAGACACTGAAACCCTAAAGAAGCAGTGAAGAAGGCAGCATTTGATTTGAAATAAGCAACCAACACCACTGCTTCACCTCCCGTCTCTCCCCCTGCTTCACCTCCCGCCTCGCCCCCTGCTTTGCCTTCTCCCTCTCCCATTAATCCTTTATTGGGGATGATGAAGGTTGTTCTTGATACTTGTCTGACCTTGAGCTTGGGATTGGATATTGTAATTCATTGAGGTGCCCCATATCATACGTTGCATTATTTGACTGGAGAGTTGTTTTGGAAAAACATTTTGAAATAACAGTATGGTCCTGTTACAAGCATTGGGTGGAAGCAGATGAAATGATGATTTCACTACTTCAAACCTTTACAGTTGCTCAAAGTTTGCTAATGAAGTCACTAAGTAGTGAAAACTGAGTTAGTTTTTTCTTGAAGTTAACTTATTTGTTTTTCTTTGCCATCTTGTGTGAAAGTGTTTTCCAGTTGCTTAGTGCCTCCTTTCGATGTGTCTGTTGGGCAATATTGTGTGGATAATTGAGTGTAGAATATTATAAATGACTACATCAAACTTCGGTGCTTTCAAATAACCTCCTTGCTGAAGCATTGACAACATAATAACTGCATTGTGCATCGCATGATTCTAGTCCACTGACCAAGCAGGTGCAAGGTGCCTTAATCACTGAACAAGATAGAAGACATGGTGGAAATTTGAAAGGTTACTTCCAATGACCTACAATTTAAAAGCAATCAATGAGATTAACTTCAAGTTTAAGGGTATTCTGTTACAATAGTATCATTGTTGCTCAGTTAGACTTCATCCAGTTACTTGAACGAGGTCATAATCTGGCAGGATAATGGAGAAAGTTACAGGTGAAGTAAACACCCAGCTTTACCTCTTCACAGCCTCTCTTGATTTATCTATTGCCAGTTGTTGCATAATTACTTTTCCAGCAACCAGACGTGGATGAACTGCAGTATTTTCCAAGTAAACATCAACTATCCATTTTCAGCCCCCACCACAAACTCCGTACCCTTGCTACTGATCCGATCCCAGCCACTGTCTCAGCCTGAACTAGATAGTTTGAAATCTCAGCACCCTATTCATGAACTGAGCTTCCGACCCTGTATCCTCTTCACCATAAACACCGCCTCTTCCATCACAATAGCATTGTCTGTTGCTGCCCCTACCTACCTCAACCCAACTGCTACTGAAACCCACATCCATGCCCTTTTCATGTGTAGGCACAACTATTCCAATGCTTTCCTGCCCAGCTTCCCATCCTCCACTCTCCATAAACTTCAACTCATCCGAAAATCATCTTGTATCCTTTCCTACAGCAAGTCCCATTCACTTATTATCAATATCCTCGCTTATCTGCATTGGTTTCTGATCCCCCAATGCCTCATTTAAAATTTTCATCATCTTTAAATCCCTTCATGGATTTGCCCAATCCTGAGGGCGGCACAGTGGCGCAGTGGTTAGCACCGCAGCCTCACAGCTCCAGGGACCCAGGTTCGATTCCGGGTACTGCCTGTGTGGAGTTTGCAAGTTCTCCCTGTGTCTGCGTGGGTTTTCTCCGGGTGCTCCGGTTTCCTCCCACAAGCCAAAAGACTTGCAGGTTGATAGGTAAATTGGCCATTATAAATTGTCACTAGTATAGGTAGGTGGTAGGGAAATATAGGGACAGGTGGGAATGTTTGTTGGGAATATGGGATTAGTGTAGGATTAGTATAAAATGGGTGGTTGATGTTCGGCACAGACTCGGTGGGCCGAAGGGCCTGTTTCAGTGCTGTATCTCTAATCTAATCTAATCTATCTCTGTAACAGGCTGTAACCTTAAAATTTCCTCTCCCCTCCTCCCCCTCCCCCAAACTCCACAACACTGTTGCACAGATTCTAACCTCTTGTATATCTCCCATCCTTTCTTCATTCTACTTTTGGCAGTCTTCAGCAATCTTGGCATTCCCTCCTCAGACCCCTCTGATTCTCCACCTACCTCTTGTCTGTTGAGACCCTCCTTTTAAAACTCATCTCTTGGACCAACTATTTGGTCACTGCACCTAATGTTGAACCCTTGGTTCAATGTTGATTTTTTTTTTTCTGACAATACCTGTGAAGTACCTTGGGATGTCCTTCTACAATAAAGATGCTATGCAGATGGTAGTAGTTGAGAGGCGGATATAACCTGTAATCTTATCAGATACTTTACAGTAAAGGCCAGCTTGGGTCTGCAACTGAAACCTGACCCGAGCCCGACAGAACCACATTCAACCCGAGGCCGACCTGGCTCGAGTCCTTTCATTTTTTCCTGCGCCCGACCCGACCCGACAACTGGAATGTTCAGTTAACCTAGCTTCCGTTTTTCACATTTTAAGCTTGTGCAGATAAGCAACAAAAACTGTAACTGGACTTGAAAGGTTGTTTAAAAAGTACATTAAGATTGGAGCCAGATACCGGAGGTGGTCATAGACCTGACCTGAGCCCAAATGCCGGAACCGGAAGAACGACCCGACCCAAACCTAACATGTGTTGTCGGGCTCGGGTCAGGTAGCCAGGCTCTACTTTACAGCTGTGGCAGAAGTATTCTTCTGGAACTACAGGTTTGTATTAGACTACTTACTAATTTTATAACACTATACATAAGAGCATTTGTTTCAGTGGTGAGGGATAATTTTGTCTCTGAGATATGTAAGCTGTCTGGTTCTGTTAGAGTGCAAAGATTGGTGGAAATTACAGCATAGAAAGTGGTCATGTGATCCATTGTGTTTATACTAGTAAATAGCTATCAAACTGGAACTATCTACTATAATTCTGTTAGAAGTTGGGAGTGCTTAGTCTAGGAGCTCAATGGACTTGATTCAGTTATGTAGAATTTGAAAAGGCAAATGAATGAAACAAAACCGAAGGATAATATATGTAGAAAAATGCAGTGCTATATTGTTGCTGCATTAAAGACACTATATAAATTCAAGTTGTTCAGATTTCCTCTAGAAAAAAAAATCATTTTCAGCTTTAAATGCTACATTATTGATGCAGAATGCAATAATGATGCATTACTCTTACTGCAGTGTGCACGCATCTCTTTTATTGGCTTTTTTTAGATTAAAACTGCTGACATTGGGTGATTGCTTTCCATTTCCCTTTTGCTGCGTTCCTACCAATTGAGGGGTGCCAACTCTTTCTGGTTGTAATTAGCAAGGGATAGTAATTTAATTTTTTTTCCCTGAAATTTCTTTGTAAAATCTTGGAATGCTTTTTCATTTAACTTATAAGGTGAAACAAATTATACTTGTAACTAAATATTGTGTGAGATCAATGTAATTCAGCTAAAACAGACTGAAAAATTTGTTCAACGTTAAAAATGGAAGCATAGAAATTACCCTATACAGACAGACCAACAAAATAAATCTGGGTAACTAATGGGAATTTATTAAAATAACTACATTTTTAACATTTTATTCACACTTTGAGGTAATCTACTTTGTGTGTCTGTGTGTACAATATACCTATCTCTATACAGATAGTATGTAACACAGATTTCGTTAACATTAGCAAACAGCATCAGTTTTTAAAATGTGATATGTTGTGAATGTTGCTTGACTGCATCTTGTCTCACAGCAATCTGGGCCATCCTTTGATTTTTATCATTAACAGTTACAAATTGTTTTCTCCAGTAGTTTGATCTTGATCATTCCATCCTCAGGTCAATATTGCAACATATTAATAGTTTGATATCTTTTTCTGTTTTCAAGTGTGCATTAATTGATGTAACTTCTTTGTTGTATGAAGTAGATATCCTCTTTCCTTTCATTCCTTTCATTGAAGAGTTGATCAGGATACTGACTAGTGCAAGAACTTTCCTATCGACAAGCACATTTGTATGCTTCTTGATAAGATCTTATACAGTTGGAGGTAGTTTCCTGGAAACTTGAAATTAACTTCTCTCCTTTGAAGATGTCCAGGTTTTGGGCAAGCAGTGGTAAACTGACTACTCATTTACATTTCCACCTGGTGCCAATCTCAATCACTTACCAGACTAAAATTGATCTGGTCCTGCTTAAACTATCGATTTTGTAAATTAAGCTAATACATGTCTGAACGATGTTCTTACTTTCATTGTTTCTGAGAAAGTAGCAGTAAGAAATTACTGAAAATGCTCTCAGCTATCCAATAATAAATTCATTAATGACGATCCAGTTAGGTGGGGTTGCTTATTTGAATTAAATGAAGTGTTTTGTATTGATGTCTTCTTTAAAATGCTTTTATGTTGATCCTGAGGTGTGGAGTGAATAGTCCAAATGCTGCTTTCCTGGTTTTGCTTTGAAAGACCAACTGAAAGGAGTCCTGCATTCTTTGTCACTGGTGGCTGCGTGTGATTTGGAAGGAAGTAAAGCTGGTAACAGGAGGTAGAAAAGTAGCAAGTGACATTAGAAGGCAGGTGAAACAAAGGCGAGCATCAACTAGGCTTAGAATGCAGAATGTCAAGAAGACAAGGTTAAGGGCACTGTACCTGAATGCATGCAGCATTCGCAACAAGGTCCAAATAGAGGTAAATGGGTATGATCTAATTGCCATAACAGAAATGTGGCTACAGGGTGACCAAGACTGGGAACTGAATATTCAAGGATATTCAACATTTAGGAAGGACAGGCAAGAAGGAAAAGGAGGTGGTGTTGCACTGATAATAAGGGATGGGTTCAGTACATTAGTAAGGGAGGATCTCCGATCGGAAGAACAAAATGTGGAATCTATCTTGGTAGAGCTAAGAAACAGCAAGGGGCAGCAAACATTTGTAGGAGTTGTTAATAGGCCACCAAACAGTAGTGGTAGTGTGGGGCATGGCATTAATCAGGAGATTGGAGAAGTATGTAGCATGGGTAATACAGTAATCATGGGTGACTTCAATCTGCATATAGACTGGGTAAACCTAATGAGCACTAATGCTGTGGAGGACGAGTTTCTGGAGTGTTAGGGATGGTTTTCTAGAGCAGTATGTTGAGGAACTGACTGGAGAACAGGCTATTTTAGATCTAGTACTATGTGATGAGAAAGAGCTAATTAATAATATTATAAAAGAACCTTTAGGGATGAGTGACCACAATATGATAGAATTTTACATTATGTTTGAAAGTGAGGTAGTTTAATCTGAAGCTAGGGTGTTAAATTTGAACAAAGGAAATCATGAAGGAATGTGGGGCAAATTGGCTGAGGTGGATTGGGAAAATACATTAAAAGGTATGACAGTACATAGGCTATGGATAGTCTTTAAAGAAATATTACATAGTTTACAGCAACTATACATTCCTTCAAGGCACAAAAAAACCCAAAAGTAAAGGCAGTCAACCGTGGCTAACAAAGGAAGTTAAAGATTGTATAAGATTAAAAGAAAATGCCTATAAAGTTGTCAGAAATAACAGTAAACCTGGGGATTGGGAGGATTTTAGAATACAGCAAAGTAGGACCAAGAAACTGATAAAGAAAGAGAGAATAGAATATGAATGTAAGCTAGCAAAAAATATAAAAATGGACTGTAAAAGCTTCTATAGATATGTAAAAAGGAAACGTTTGACTAAGACAAATGTGGGTCCATTACAGGCAGAGTCAGGAGAATTTATAATGGGGAATAGAGAAATGGCAGAGAAGCTAAATGATTACTTTGTGTCTGTCTTCACTGAGGAAGATGCAAGAAATCTCCCAGAATTAGAGATCCAAGGGATTAGGGGGAATGAGGAATTGAAAGAAGTTAGTATTAGTAAGAAGGTTGTATTGGAGAAATTAATGGGGCTGAAGGTTGATAAGTCCCCGGGACCTGATATTCTACATCCCAGAGTGTTGAAAGAGGTAGCTATGGAGATAGTGGATGCATTGGTGATCATCTTCCAAAATTCTATAGATTCTGGAGCGGTTCCTACAGATTGGAAGGTCACAAATGGCACCCCGCTATTTAAGAAGGGAGGGGGAGAGAAAGCAGGGAATTACAGACCTGTTAGCCTTGCAACAGTCATTGGGAAAATGCTAGAATCTATTCTAAAGGATGTAATAAATGGACACTTGGAAAATAATGATCTGATTGGGCATAGTCAACATGGATTTATGAATGGGAAATCATGTTTGATGAACCTGTTGGAGTTTTTTAAGGATGTTACTAACACAATTGATAAAGGGAAGTTGGTGGACGTGGTATACTTGGACTTTCAAAAGGCCTTTGATAAAGTCCCCCACACGAGGTTGGTTAGCAAAATTAAAGCACATGGGATAGGAGGTAATATACTGGCATGGATTAAGGATTGGTTAACAGGCAGAAAACAGAGAGTAGGAATAAATGGGTCATTCTCGCGTTGGCAGGCTATGACTAGTGGCATACCGCAGGAATCCGTGCTTGGGCTCCAGCTGTTCACTATATATATATCAATGATTTGGGTGTGGGAACCAAATGTAATATTTCCAAGTTTGTGGGTGACACAAAATTAGGTGGGAATGTGTGTTGTGAGGAAGGTGCAAACCGGCTTCATGGGGATTTGGAAAGACTTAGTGAGTGGGCAAGAATGTGGCAGATGGAATATAATGTGGAAAAATGTGAGGTTATCCACTTTGGTAGGAGGAATAGATGTGCAGAATATTTCTTAAATGGTAAAAGATTAGAAAGTGTAGTTGTACAAAGGGACCTGGGTGTCCTCGTCAATAAGTCACTGAAAGCTAACGTGCAGGTGCAGCAAGCAATTAAGAAGGCTAATGATATGTTGGCCTTTATCGCAAGAGGATTTGAGTACAGGAGTAGTGAAGTCTTGCTTCAATTGTATAGAACCTTGGTTAGACTGCACCTGGAGTTCTCTGTGCAGTTTTGGTTCCCTTACCTTAGAAGGATATTATTGCCATAGAGGGAGTGCAATGAAGGTTCACCAGACCTGTTCTCAGGATGGTGGGACTGTTCTATGAAGAGAGATTTTGGAAACTGGGCCTGTATTCTCTAGAGTTTTGAAGAATGAGAGGTGATCTCATTGAAGCCTACAAAATACTTAAAGGGATAGACAGGGTAGATGCAGAGGTAAGATGTTTCCCCTGGTTTGGGAGTCTAGAACCATGGAACACAGGGAATTTCAAAATAAGGGAGCAGAGATGAGGAGAAATTTCTTTACTCAGAGAGTTGTGAATCTTTGGAATTCTCCACCCCAGAGGGCTATGGAAGCTGAGTCATTGAGTATGTTTAAAGCAGGGATTGACAGATTTCTAAATACAAATGACATAAGGGGATATGAGGATAGTGTGGGAAAAAGGCATTGAAGTGGATGATCAACCATGATCATATTGAATGGCGGAGCAGGCTCGATGGGTTGAATGCTCTGCTCCTGTTCCTATGGAAGGGAACTTAAAGGTGGTGGTGTTCCCATGTGCCTGCTGCTCGATTTCTTCTAGGCGGTAGAGGTCATGGGTTTGAAAAGTGCTGTTGAAGAAGCCTTGCTGAGTTGCTGCATCTTATAGATGGTACACACCGCAGCCACAGTGGCGCAGTGGTTAGCACCGCAGCCTCACAGCTCCAGCGACCCGGGTTCAATTCTGAGTACTGCCTGTGTGGAGTTTGCAAGTTCTCCTGTGTCTGCGTGGGTTTTCTCCGGGTGCTCCGGTTTCCTCCCACAAGCCAAAAGACTTGCAGGTTAGTAGGTAAATTGGCCATTATAAATTGCCCCTAGTAGAGGTAGGTGGTAGGGAAATATAGGGACAGGTGGGGATGTGGTAGGAATATGGGATTAGTGTAGGATTAGTATAAATGGGTGGTTGATGGTCGGCACAGACTCGGTGGGCCGAAGGGCCTGTTTCAGTGCTGTATAACTAAACTAAACTAAACTAAACACAGTGTGCTGGAGGGAGTGAATGTTTAAGGTGGTGGGTGGGCTTCCAATCAAGCGGGTGGCTTTGTCCTGGATGGTGTTGAACTTGAGTGGTGTTGGAGCAATGCTCACGCTGGGAAGTGGAGAGTATTCCATCATACTCCTGACTTGTGCCTTGTAGATTGTGGAGAGGCTTTGGGGAGCCAGGAGGTGAGTTACTTGCCACAGAATATCCAGCCTCTGACCTGTTTTAGCCACAGTACTTATGTGGCTGGTCCAGTTAAGCTTCTGGTCAGTGGTGACCCCGCAAGATGTTGGTAGGAAATTCAGCTATGTTAACGTAATTGAACGTCAGGGGAAGTGGTTCAACACTGGAGATGATCATTTCCTGCCACGTGTGGTGTAAATGTTACTTGCCACTTATCAGTCCAAGCCTGAATGTTGTCCAGGTCTTGCTGCATGTGGGTATGGACTGCTTCAGTATCTGAGGAGTTGAAAATGGAATTGAACACTATGCAATCATCATTGAACATCCCCACTTCTGAACTTATGATGGAAGGGAAGGTCAGTGATCAAGCAGCTGAAGATGGTTGGGCCTAGGACACTACCCTGATGAGGAACTCTTGCAGCGTTGTACTGGGGCTGAGATCAATAGCCTCCAACAACCACAACCACCTTCCTTTGTGATTGGTATGACTCCAATCAGTGGAGAGCTTTCCTCTGATCCCCTGTTACGACCAGGTGAGAAAGGGGTCTAGGGTTCCCTCTCAGCCTTCACCCGGTCTTACCGTAACACGGATTAATTTTAAACACACCGTTTTTTAGCTCCCCCTTAGTGAATCCTTGTTCACTAGCTTCAAATTATAAGGCAAAGAAATTAGCCAAACAAGTTTTCTTAGTTTTAAAGAAAAAGGTTGAACTTTATTAAACTTAAACTCTAATTCGGTTAACGCCTACGGATACGTGATGCGCCTATGCTAGCATGCATTCGCGACACACGCATGCAGATAGAGACAGAAAAGAGCAGAAGAAATAAAGTGGAAAAGTTTGAGGCAATATCTGAAGATGGTTTTGGTTACTGTTCTTCGAGCTCGCTGTAAAGTCCTTAATCGTAGGTAGGTCATACTTTTCGTTGGGTTCCAGTATTGTTGTTAAACCTTGTTCTATGTAGGAGACTTTTCTCTCTCAACGTTCATGTGTCCTCAGTGGGTCCAGAGGCTTGTGAGAAAGAGATGGGAGCAGACAGGCAAGGTCTTCTCACTCCAGGAGCAGTCATTTCTGAGTTCAAACTCTGTACAATTCAGAAAAACCCAGGTTGCCCAGCAGGTTAATCATGTGACTAGCTGGTCTGACCACGTCTGTTTGTGAATTCTCTTGTCTTAGCCAACCCTGCAATGTCTCTTATACACAATACCTAGTGCTCAAAGTCCATTGTCGGTTAAATTGGAGCAGGGTTCCTCCAAGCACTTTTTGTAAATATGCAAATATTTTTTCCAGCCACAGCTGATCTGTTTAACAAGTCATTTCATCACTCCAGCAACAGTTTCAAGTCAATGTTCATATGATAAAATTAATATGCCTCATTCTTGGCAGGTTGCGGGTTGGCGGGGTGGGGGGGGCGGGTGGTGGTGGGTTCTGCATGACATCCCCATTGACTTCAATTTTACTAGGGCTGCTTGATACTATACTTGGTCCAATGCTGCCTTGATGTCAAGGGCAGTCACTCTTAGGTCAACTGAAATTAGCTCCTTTGTCCATGTTTGGGTCAAAGCTGTAATGAGATCTGGAGCCGAGTGTTCCTGGCGGAACCCAAACTTTGCAGGGGTGAGCAGGCTATTGTTGAGTAGATGCTGCTTGGTTGAGAGATGGGGCGATAATTGGTCAGATTGGATTTGTCTTGATTTTGTGGGCAGGAAATACCTGGACAATACTCCACTTTGTCAGGTAGATGCCAGTGTTATAGCTGCACTGGATCAGCTTGGCTAGAGCCATGGCTAATTCTGGAGCACAAGTCTTCAGCACTACAGCCGAGATGTTGTGCACCATAGCATTTGCTGTATCCAGTGTACTCAGCTGTTTCTTAATATTGCGTGGAGTGAACTGAATTGGCTGAAGACTGGCATTTGTGATGGTGGGGACCTCAGGAAAGGGCTGATATGGATCATCCACTTGGCACTTCTGACTGAAGATAATTGAAATGCTTCAGCCTTGTCTTTTACACTCATCTGCTGGGTTCCACCATCATTGTTAATGGGAATGTGCATGGAGCTTCCTCCTCCTGTTAGTTGTTCAGTTGCCCACCACCATTCACGACTGGATATGGCAGAACTGCAGAGCTTTGATCTGATCAGTTGGTTGTGGGATCACTTAACTTTGTTTATAGCATGCTGCTTCTGCTGTTTAGCATGAATGTAGTCCTGTGTTGTAGGTTCACCAGGTTGACACCTCATTTTTTAGGTATGTCTGTTGCTACTTTTGGCATGCTCTCATACACTTCTCATTGAACCAGGGTTGGTTCCATGCTTTGATGATGATGTTCAAGTGAGGGATATGCTGGCTTATGAGATTAGAAATTGTGGTGGTATATAATTCTGATGCAGCTGATGGCCTACAGTGCATCATGAATATCCAGTTTTGAGCTGCGAGATCCATTCTGAATCTATTCCATTTACCACGGTGGCAGTACCATACAAATTGGTGGCGGGTGTTCCCTGTGTGAAGACGGGAATATCTCCACAAGGACTGTGTGGTGGACAAATGCATTTTCTAGTAGCTGCATTAATAACGTACATCTACACCAGATTTTTAAATGAACTATTACATGAAAAGGTGGTTTCTGATGCCTCTGTCTCTGGTTTTGTGTTGCTGCAGGCGTTGCAAGTGACAGTGTGAGAAAATAGCAGGTCTTTGAAGCTGCTGACCTGATGTATCCGGAATCAACCACAGACTCTCCAGCTCGACTTTCCCTAAGACCGACAGGCTCTCCGGGCATGATTTACAGGTGAGGCCTATACTCTGTAGGTGAGTTGTAGGAGAGGTATAAGTTCTCTCGGCATGATTTTCAGGTAAGGCACAGACTCTTTGGGCATAACTTAGTGAGGCACATGTTCTCTGGGTTTGAGTAGCAGGTGAGGCATTTGCTGATATATAGTGCCTTTTAATGTAGAGAAACATCCCAAGACACTTTTCAAAGGTGTAAAGAAAAAAGGCACTGTACAAAAGGAGGTGATTTTAGAAGCGGGTGAACAAAAGCTAGGTTGATGATCTTAAAATAAGGATGGAGAAAGGCAGAAGGGTTTAGGCAAAGAGTTCCAGGGCATGGAGACTTGGTAGCTGAAGGTTCAGTTCCCAATGATAGGGCACAAAGTGTGGCTCAGCTATAGCCCTCTCGTTTTTGTCAGAAGATCATAGGTTGAAGCTATTCTTTATGCACTTGAGAACGGAAATCTAGTCTGACGCTACGGTGCTGTACTGAAAGATACCACCTCTAATGGTACAACACTCCACCAGTTATACAATGGGGTATCAGCCTAGATTATATGATCAGGACTATGGTGTGGGGCTTGTGCACATGACCTACCAAGGGAGGTGGATGGAGTTAAGGTGCAGATCAACCATGGCAAAACAAGCTCAAGGCACTGAATGGCCTACTGCTGTTCCTGTAGTCCTTTTGACTTGAACAAGAATGCTACCACAGCCGAGGCTAACAGCGAATGCAAAAGGCTGTATGCGGTCACAAAAGCAGGGAAGGGCAAGCTTGTGAAGGAATTGGTAAGTGAGAATGAGGATTTTGAATTAAATACTTTGGCAATGAGGAAGAATTGGAGGTCGGCAAGGAAAGGTGAGATAGGGGAATGGGACTAAGGGTGGGATACAATCCTAGTGTAAATGTTTTGGATGAGTTGGAGTTTATTTACCATGAAAATTGAGATTGGCAAGAAGACCATTGAGACAAGTCAATCCTGGATGGATGTAGTTATAAATTGGGTTTGCCTTACTGTTATTATTCTATTATTCATATAAATTTGGATTTGTTTTCAGCGGGTATCACTCAATTGGTGCCGATTTGCCGTTCTCACGCATTGCATCTTATAATTGCGTTGATCTTTTCTGAAGCTCTTTATTTGAGCGGAACACTGCTAAATGTATGGGATCAGACTAGGTGCTCCAGCTGACTTCAGATCATTTTGTGGATGTAAATTGTGAGGTATTGTTAAATTGAGAAACTTGCATGAAGAGCCAAGGCCCACAGTATACAAAGTATACAGGATGACAACAAGGCTGAAGGAAGTAAGAGAAGCTATGCAAATTGGGAATAACAAGCTTGGGTTTTAAAAACCTGAAGACTAAAGGAGAAGAGTTTATAGTCCTGGGAAAGGAGGAATTAAAGTGAGACTCTGCAGTCCAATTTGCTTTCAACAAATGATGCAGGGAGCTAGAGCTGTTTAATTTCATAGTACAGGAGTGCAAAGCTGGATGATTTAGATTTTTTTCAATTGAATTGCTGTTAAAGTTCCAGCTGGCCTGAGAATGTTTCTGTAGCTGGCTTGATCTGAACAATGCTGTCAAGCTGTTCTGTGCCCACACTAAGTTAATAATTATTGGGCCAGTAGATGGTGCAGTTGATTCAGAATAAAGATTTCATTGCTATGACTTTTTTTCTGGTGTACTTTCTCCTGCAGCCCACAAGAGGTCAATGTGTACTGCAAGTTTTTACCTCACCTTTAGAAACATAAGATGATGCAGGCGGGAATATCTTGTTTTTGATTGAATGTTACTGGTAGTGTTTTAGCTAAGTCATATTCTTTAATTTTTTAATATGCTTAGCATTCTGCAATATGACACATCATTTGTGTAATATGTATGTATGCACAGTATACTTTTTGAAAGTTTATCTATTTATATCTATATAATTTCACTTTACTTCTTGTGACCCACTGCCGGTCTTCTTTAAGAATTCTGACAGTACTTGTAAAATAGAATGCAATGTTTAATGGAAATTTGAAAATCAACTCCATCAGAGTATAGAAAAATTATTTAGTTTTATTAGAAGCTATTTAATAATGCATAACTGTACTATTGTGGTGCTCCAATGAGTGGTAGGCATGTTTTTGTGCCTGTGACTCCATCTGTGTCAAGTTTCTAATCTCTGGGCTTTCAGGATGTGAAGTGCTCAATGAAAGAAAAATCAGAAGTCAAATGCTTCTAGTGCTCTTGTGGTAGGTGGGACAGGAAGGAAGGTCCAAACAAGAGTAAAATAAAAACAAGAAATGCTGGAAATACTCAGCAGGTCTGGCAGCATCTGTGGCGAGAGAAGCAGAGGTAACGTTTCAGGTCAGTGACCGTTCATCAGAACTGGCAGAGCCAGAAATGTAATTGGTTTTAAGCAAGCAAAGCAGGGGTGGGGCAAGAGATAACAAAAGAGAAGGTGTTGATCGGACAAGGTCACAGAGAATAATTGACCAAACAGGAGCAATGTTCATAAGCTGCCATTCAGAAATAATTTTGTGCTGATAAACTTCCATAATCTTGCGCATTAGCATTTAGCTGCGAGGAGCCAGATGGTTCAAGATCAACTGGAGGTTGGCACCCTTCACTTGGCATGGTCCTACCAACATTTCTTTTGGGTTTTTTGAGTTTTCATTACTCAAGGTTCTATTGTAGCGTATTTCAGCATCCCCTCCTAATTCTAAATTCTCTCAACTCCATAAAATTTAAAACTTCAAAAAATATTTTGCTGTAGAAATGTTCCTTTTAACACTTGTAGTTTTAAAGGAATCACTTAGCTAAAAATAATGCATATAGATATCCAAGTCTTGTTGGAAATAATTAAAGGATTTAAACTTAAAGGTAGTTGTACCAGAAAAATTAAATGCCATCGTAGTGATAAAAATTAAGTTTTATTATTTATAGGTTTTATTTATGTTACACATTGATCGGTATTTAATGGGGTCTCAGCCACTGGCTGAAAAAGCCATCCGCTCTTTTACTGAGCAGCACCACTGTGGAGGTGGTGGCTGCTGCTGGTAATGCACCACCTGGGGCCCAGGATCGTTGATGGACCCAGGCCACAGGTGAGTGATGGCGGGAGGGGTTTTGTTGGGTGGGGGTCGGGGAGCTTTGCTTGCTTAAAACCAATTACATTTTTTGCTCTGCCAGTTCTGATGAAGGGTCACTAACCTGAAACGTTAACTCTGCTTCTCTCGCCACAGATGTGTGTAAGGGGTTGACAGCAGGGTAGAGGGGTGGCTCTCAGTGCCCCCCCCCCCCCAATGCCGGGTCCTTAATCCTTTGAACAAGGGTCCCCCGCCCCCCCCCCCCCAGGAGCCAGCAAGCAACCTGCATGGGTTTGCTTGTCATGCTCTCTGTTTGGTGACGGGCCCGTCTGCCGCTGGGCTAATAATGGTGGCGGTGGGATAAAGCCCTTAATTGGGCATTAATAGCCACTTAAGGACCTTAATTGGTGACGGGGCGGAAAGGCTGTCCCACCACAGACTTAATTGGGGTGGAGGCGGGAAGGTGGCGGGGTCCCCAACCTCCACCATCTCGAGCAATTAAATGATCTCCCCACCTTCAAACCTATTATGGTGGAGAGCATATAATCCAGCCCAATATATCAGAAATTTATGCATTTGGTCTCCTCATCTTCCTAAATAAAGGAGGATACCGCATTGACAAATCCATGGCTGTAAGACATCCACTTCTTGGCATGCCAGTCTTTCCCCTCGCAACATGAGCCCGAGACTTGTGGTCTTGCCACCCAGTATATGAGCAGTCAGGTCCTTGGTGGTCAGATCACAGATGCCAAAGACACTGATAAATACTTCATTGCCTAACAGCGCTTCTCTCAGGACCAGCATCTTGTCTCCAGCAACAACCCCTTTTAGGGACTTGATTCGGGCCTTGATTTTGGCAACTGTCTTCTGTCCTGACATCTTGAGGTTGTGTAGTTTCTGAGCATGAATGAACAGCTGCATGGTTTAAGGTTACCTCTTCAGAGAAAACTATTCTTCCTCATTCTTGGGTAACATTTATGAAATAAATTGAAATCCTCTTAAAGGGTATAAATGTAGCTGTCAAATATTTCACAAACAATGGTCAATGTATGGGGATTAGAAATGCAGCAGATAGGTGAATTTGTTCTAGTGGTTTAACACCATTTTGCAATAGTTGCCAACTATGCAAACTTCATAGAAAACCTTATATAGAAATATCTTTAATGTCTTTGGTTTCCCCTCCACTTTCCAATGTTTGTTTCTAGGAGCAATGACTTCTTAAATTCACAGCTACTTGTATCTAGTGGCTAAAGACTGTCATGGTGACAGTTATATCCGCAAAATACTTTCAAGTGGGTCAGATCTAACTGGTCAGCTGCAGTGTTGTTTAATGGCCAGTTTCTATTTTAAGGTTGCTGACCAATGCTATTTTCCATTATGACAATAGTTCAAAT
Source organism: Heterodontus francisci (assembly GCF_036365525.1). NCBI lineage: Eukaryota > Metazoa > Chordata > Chondrichthyes > Heterodontiformes > Heterodontidae > Heterodontus > Heterodontus francisci. The sequence goes on along the minus strand of NC_090407.1, from coordinate 19,294,909 downwards.
CTTCCTGGTAGTTTAACTGTTAGTGTGAAACAGCCAACAAAATAGAATATGCTTCTTTTAACTAAATCATTTTTCCTTGAACATTAAAAAAAAACATTTTTTGTGGCATTGCAAGACTAGTTTCTAGCAATTTAAAAAGTAAATGAAAGATTGACAACTCATCATTGCTAGCATCTAGGATATTTGTTTTCATTTTGCTTCTCATTTTTATTTATAATAGTATCCTTCCAATATTGTTTATAAAGTAAACATAATTTGTTTTTGAGTAACTTTATACTTTATTTTCCCTTATCTCTGCTTTTTGCTGTGCATTACAAGACTTGAAATGTGGGAGATTTCTCTCCAAATTTACAGGTGGTTCAGTGAGCTACATTGTAATTGTTTCTCCGTGTCACTAAATTCTTTTTTTCAACAAAACTATGCACTAGTAAAAATTTGATTGGGTTAATTTTGTGTTTTTTCCCCCACTGGGTTTGGGTTGTTCTGGGTTAGCATTAATGATGTGATATGCTTTATTACCACAAGCGCCTGCAAAACTCATGTGCCTGTGAGTTAGTCAGCTTCTTGACAGATTATTGCATTTATCTTAAAGTATTCTGTTTATAATGTGGATGGCATTGGTGCATCAGTTAAGTGAAAATGTGTACCAAATTGCAGTATGCACATGATATAAACTGATAATTTACAGGCATTGAGAGTTACATATTTGTTACAGTAGTGTAGTACAATAAGATATTTCATACTGTTCTCGTTACATATCCTCTATTTTGTATACATAGCTCTGGGGCCTACATTAGTGTTATCCCATCCATGAGTACAAAGTAACCATTTCTTAGACCCTTGTGTAAAGTATGTGCTAAGATTAATAGAGGACCTATTTTCTGTTCCTTGTATTGTAAAACATATAACAGATTATTTGGTCATTGCTGTTTGTGGGAGCTTGCTATATTTCCTATATTGCAACACTGACTATGTTTCAAAAATACTTCATTCGGTATAGAGTACTTTTGGATGCCCTGAGATTGTGAAAGACACAGTATAAATGCAAGTCTTGTTTTTTCTTGAATTCATCAGTTGGAATCCCATTTTAAATTGGGATTAGAATTTAATTAATTAGAGTTTAATTAATGTGTGTCTTCACTCCCCCCCCCCCCCCCCACCCTCCCAAAGTTTTGTTAGTGTAGCCTATAAAGCCATTTTATTTTGCATTAATTTGAGTATTTGGTCTTTTGAATTTATTAAGAAATGTTCTCTTTTTCCTTGTGCAGTCTGAACATTTCATTGTAGCTACATGTGACTCTTCTCTCCCTTGTTGGAAGCCTCTGATGACATAAAAGGAATACAATAGTTCAGTTGATTTATATTTTAAAAAAGTTGCAAAAAATTACCAAAAATGTACATTCAATTAATAAAATAAAATTGTAGTCTTATTTCCTGTTTTCAAATACAACCAGAAATTTTTTTTGGTGCTCTGCAAATGTCTTTATTCTTTGATTTATCATATAGACTTTCTTTCTCTTGTTACGCTGCCTGAAGTGCCCGATATGGGAGTCCGAAACGGCAGTTGCAGTTTTACAGGTACCTCTTGCAGACAGCATGTTTCTTAATCATACAGCTTGCTTCCATTTGTGCTTTGCTGTAGTCTGCATGTGCCATTTTGCCATATTCATCTGTACTATGTTTAGTTTGTACTTGTGCCATTGTGACATTTCTCACTGTGGAGATGTTTTGGAACTGAATTTTCTTTGCACCTGGTAGTATTTTGTTGCCTTTACATTGTAACACAGTGTACATCATTGTAACGTTGTAAATATTATGTCAAATGAGAGCAAACTGTGTGTTACTAATTGATGTACTTAATGTATAAGTGGTACAAGAAAACTCTCACTGCTCTGAGGATTAAGGAATGTTATTTGTGACTCCTGCAATAGCTTAGCTAATTAAAAAAGTGAATAGTTGAGTTCTACAGACCAGAAAGGCCTCAAATTCGATCCCTGATCAATATTGAGTTAGCTGATCTTGGCTGGGGCAGCATTTACGATGCAACAATTAAGGAGGGGAAAATCAACAAGGAATTACAGTCCTAGTAGCTATCCAGTAGCCCTGCTGGAAGCTCTCATTTCAGTGTCACATCCGCCTCAGGTTTTGACACCTGTGCAGTTGAAGAGGTTGCCAATATTGCAAAAGTCCAGACTTGTATGTGAATAGTGGACTCGGGTGAGATATCAGAGGCAAAAGAAATCAGGAGAAAACTGCTGGAAAAAGACCGGAAGAAAAGTATGTTTTGCTAGCCAATGGCAATGAAACAAAAGAGAAAGGGCTAAAAGTTCAGAACTTGAAGGTAATACTGTAGAACTGAGTTTTTGGGATGGAGATATTTTTGCACAATTACACAAGGTACATGCCTGTAGCCTGATTTTCATGTGTGCTATAATTAGCAGTGTTTTAGTTTTGGGTGATATTTTATATAATTTGGAAAGATTTTCTTTAGTTTGCAAGACTGTTAACACTTTCATATTAGTTGTTGAAGATTACTGTACTTTCATGGAGTCAAACACTTTTTTTCTCCCCCAAAAGAGTTTGTAAATGATGTTTCTGCAAACAGCTGGTCCATCCCAGGCTCCCTGTAATAGTTTGCTAGAAGTTGCTGACACAATTACTATTACTGAAGTTTGAAATCATAGGGATGATATTTATGAGACTGCTTGAAACATAATTCTGATGCATCATTTCACTTTGGATTGATTGTCATAATTTAAGGGTCCAAACTTACAGTACAGAATCCATATTCTGTGAGGACAATGGTTATTAGAAGTCACTGCCATTTTCAGTAGCTGTGCAAGATTTTCACTATAGGTGTGGTATAACTTTGCTATAACTGGAATCTTGTTTATGTAATTATGTAATAAATGATTTTGGGAGTTAGTAATTTTTTTCCTTCAATAAATTTTCACAATTGAATTTACTGCTAGTAGGTCCAATTGTAAATGATTTGGTCGCTGGGCAATGGACAACTAAATGCTGAACTGAGTTTGAAACCCTATTTTATTGTAATAGATATTCACTTCATGATCTCGATATTTTGGATGGGCATCCAGTCTCAAATAAAAATGAAAAATATGCTGAGATCAGTCAGGACTTTCAACAGCATTTTGTTTGTTGATTTGCAGAGTCTATTCTGGGTCTGAAAAATTATCTTCTCAAAGTAATGGAGGAAGTGTGGTCATAGGGGGCAGCACTGAGACACCAAATAGAAAAAATATCCATAATTAGTTTTTTTGAAACAAAAGTGCATTAAGTTTTTATTTCTCCCTCACTCTCTTCCCCCTCCCTCTCCCCCCTACCCTCTCCCCCCCTATCCTCCTCCCCCCTCGGCCTCATCCCCCCCTACCCTCTTCCCCCCTCTGCCTCTCCCCCCCCCTCTGCCTCTCCTCCCCCCCCCCCCCGCCTCTCCCCCCCCTGCCTCTCCCTCCCCCCCCTGCCTCTCCCTCCCCCCCTCTGCCTCTCCCCCCCCTCTGCCTCTCCCCCCACCCCTGCCTCCCCCCCCACCCCTGCCTCCCCCCCCACCCCGGCCTCCCCCCCAACCCTGCCTCCCCCCGCAACCCTGCCTCTCCCCCCCCCCCACCCCTGCCTCCCCCCCCACCCCTGCCTCTCCCCCCCCTCTGCCTCTCTCCCCCCCCCTCTGCCTCTCTCCCCCCCCCTCTGCCTCTCTCCCCCCCCACTGCCTTTCTCCCCCCCTCTGACTCTCTCCCCCCCCCGCCTCTCCCCCCCCTCTGACTGTCTCCCCCCCCTCTGACTGTCTCCCCCCCCTCTGACTGTCTCCCCCCTCTGACTGTCTCCCCCCCCGCCTCTCCCCCCCCCTCTGACTCTCCCCCCCCTCTGACTCTCTCCCCCACCCGCCTCTCTCCCCCCCGCCTCTCTCCCCCCCGCCTGTCTCCCCCCCGCCTCTCTTCCCCCCCGCCTCTCTTCCCCCCGCCTCTTCCCCCCCGCCTCTCTTCCCCCCCGCCTCTCTTCCCCCCCGCCTCTCTTCCCCCCGCGCCTCTCTTCCCCCCCCGCCTCTCTTCCCCCCCGCCTCTCTTCCCCCCCGCCTCTCTTCCCCCCGCCTCTTCCCCCCCCGCCTCTTCCCCCCCCGCCTCTCTTCCCCCCGCCTCTTCCCCCCCCCGCCTCTTCCCCCCCCCGCCTCTTCCCCCCCCCGCCTCTTCCCCCCCCCGCCTCTTCCCCCCCCCCGCCTCTTCCCCCCCCGCCTCTTCCCCCCCCGCCTCTTCCCCCCCCCGCCTCTTCCCCCCCCCCGCCTCTTCCCCCCCCCGCCTCTTCCCCCCCCCGCCTCTTCCCCCCCCCGCCTCTTCCCCCCCCCGCCTCTTCCCCCCCCCGCCTCTCCCCCCGCCTCTGCCCCTCCCCCCCTCTCTATCCCCCCCTCTTCCCCCGTCCTCTCTCCCCCCCCCCCCGTCCTCTCTCCCCCCCCCCGTCCTCTCTTTCCCCCCCCCCCCGTCCTCTCTTTCCCCCCCCCCGTCCTCTCTTTCCCCCCCCCCCGTCCTCTCTTTCCCCCCCCCCCCGTCCTCTCTTTCCCCCCCCCCGTCCTCTCTTTCCCCCCCCCCGTCCTCTCTTTCCCCCCCCCCCGTCCTCTCTTTCCCCCCCCCCGTCCTCTCTTTCCCCCCCCCCGTCCTCTCTTTCCCCCCCCCGTCCTCTCTTTCCCCCCCCCGTCCTCTCTTTCCCCCCCCCCCCGTCCTCTCTTTCCCCCCCCCCGTCCTCTCTTTCCCCCCCCCCCGTCCTCTCTTTCCCCCCCCCCCGTCCTCTCTTTCCCCCCCCCGTCCTCTCTTTCCCCCCCCGTCCTCTCTTTCCCCCCCCCCGTCCTCTCTTTCCCCCCCCCCGTCCTCTCTTTCCCCCCCCCCCGTCCTCTCTTTCCCCCCCCCCCCGTCCTCTCTTTCACCCCCCCCGTCCTCTCTTTCCCCCCCCCGTCCTCTCTTTCCCCCCCCCCCGTCCTCTCTTTCCCCCCCCCGTCCTCTCTTTCCCCCCCCCGTCCTCTCTTTCCCCCCCCCCCGTCCTCTCTTTCACCCCCCCGTCCTCTCTTTCACCCCCCCCGTCCTCTCTTTCCCCCCCCCCGTCCTCTCTTTCCCCCCCCCCCCGTCCTCTCTTTCACCCCCCCGTCCTCTCTTTCACCCCCCCCGTCCTCTCTTTCCCCCCCCCCGTCCTCTCTTTCCCCCCCCCCGTCCTCTCTTTCCCCCCCCCCGTCCTCTCTTTCCCCCCCCCCGTCCTCTCTTTCCCCCCCCCCCGTCCTCTCTTTCCCCCCCCCCGTCCTCTCTTTCCCCCCCCCCCGTCCTCTCTTTCCCCCCCCCGTCCTCTCTTTCCCCCCCCGTCCTCTCTTTCCCCCCCCGTCCTCTCTTTCCCCCCCCGTCCTCTCTTTCCCCCCCCGTCCTCTCTTTCCCCCCCCCGTCCTCTCTTTCCCCCCCCCGTCCTCTCTTTCCCCCCCCCGTCCTCTCTTTCCCCCCCCGTCCTCTCTTTCCCCCCCCGTCCTCTCTTTCCCCCCCCGTCCTCTCTTTCCCCCCCCGTCCTCTCTTTCCCCCCCCGTCCTCTCTTTCCCCCCCCGTCCTCTCTTTCCCCCCCCGTCCTCTCTTTCCCCCCCCGTCCTCTCTTCCCCCCCCCGTCCTCTCTTCCCCCCCCCCGTCCTCTCTTTCCCCCCCCGTCCTCTCTTTCCCCCCCCCCGTCCTCTCTTTCCCCCCCCGTCCTCTCTTTCCCCCCCCCCCCCGTCCTCTCTTTCCCCCCCCCCCCGTCCTCTCTTTCCCCCCCCGTCCTCTCTTTCCCCCCCCCCCCCGTCCTCTCTTTTCCCCCCCCGTCCTCTCTTTTCCCCCCCCCCGTCCTCTCTTTCCCCCCCCCCCCCCCGTCCTCTCTTTTCTCCCCCCGTCCTCTCTTTTCCCCCCCCGTCCTCTCTTTCCCCCCCCGTCCTCTCTTTCCCCCCCCGTCCTCTCTTTCCCCCCCCCGTCCTCTCTTTCCCCCCCCCCCCCCGTCCTCTCTTTCCCCCCCCCCCCGTCCTCTCTTTTCCCCCCCCCCCGTCCTCTCTTTCCCCCCCCCCCCGTCCTCTCTTTTCCCCCCCCGTCCTCTCTTTTCCCCCCCCCCGTCCTCTCTTTTCCCCCCCCCCGTCCTCTCTTTTCCCCCCCCCCCGTCCTCTCTTTCCCCCCCCCCCCGTCCTCTCTTTCCCCCCCCCCCCGTCCTCTCTTTTCCCCCCCCCCCGTCCTCTCTTTCCCCCCCCCCCGTCCTCTCTTTTTCCCCCCCCCGTCCTCTCTTTTCCCCCCCCCCCCGGTCCTCTCTTTTCCCCCCCCCCCCCGTCCTCTCTTTTCCCCCCCCGTCCTCTCTTTTCCCCCCCCGTCCTCTCTCGCCCCCTCCCCTCTCGCCCCCCTCCCCTCGTCCCCATCCCCCTCCCCTCTCGTCCCCTTCCCCCCTCCCCTCTCGTCCCCTTCCCCCCTCCCCTTCCCCCCTCCCCTCTCGTCCCCTTCCCCCCTCCCCTTCCCCCCTCCCCTCTCGTCCCCTTCCCCCCTCCCCTCTCGTTCCCCTCCCCTCTCGTCCCCTTCCCCCCTCCCCTCGTCCCCCTCCCCCCTCGTCCCCCTCCCCACTCGTCCCCCTCCCCCGTCCCCATCCCCCTCGTCCCCCTCCCCGCCCCCCGTCCCTTGTCTTCCCAGCCCCCCCCCCCCCTACCTTTCGAATGAGATATTACACTGAGGTTCCGTCTGCCTGTTCAACTGGTTGTAAAAGATCCAATTACACTTTTCGAAGAAGAGCAGGTGAATTCTCCCAGTGCCTTTGCCAACATTTATCCTTGAGCCAACAGAACCAAAAACAGATTATTTCATAGCTGCTTGTGGGACCTACTACGTGCAGATTCGCTGTTGCATTTTACATTACAACACTGTCTACACTTCAAAAGTAATCCACTATTTATTAGTTTATTCTAGGTGATGCTGTTGAAAAATTACATTGTCATTTTTTCTATTTTATTCAATTACATTTATTGCATTATGCAAAAATCTAATGGTGCAATTAATTTATGGGATAAAACTAATGGTGAGTGATGTATTTGAGATGGTTTAGATACAGTATTTGTATTCAATACCACTGTTTGTTGAGGTAGTGGTTGGGAGTGCAAAGGAAAAGATGAGCCTTTATTTATACTAAGAGGACATATGTAATCAATAAATAGCAATCATTATTGAAAGGTGGTACAAATGGTTCTAATGTAGAAGCCTAAAATAACATTGGTCACAATCTTACTGCCCCTTGGGCTGTCATCAGCTGGACTCTGTGTGGGTCTTGCCTGAAGGAGGTCTCAAGCAACAAAATGTTGTCTCTCATTTTTCAGTTTCACTTAGTGCACTAAAGCCATTTATGGAAAAAATTGCATTTACCATGCACAAGCAGTGTTCCATTTCTATTCTTAATTGTTTACTTTGGATTATATTGTTGAAAAGTTTTTTTTTCTTGGACTCATTTCTGCCTTTTTTTGGCAGCATCTGGCCAAATGACCCAATATTCAGTGACGATAGTTTTTTTAGGGGAGTGAAACAGCAGGGAGAATTGATATTTTCTTTCAGTGCAAAGAATATCTCCAGTGAGGTGAACACTTTTTTAAAATGGAAATGTCTGCTAGAACTAAATTTTCTGGTTTGGGTGCAGTTCATAATCTGTGGAGAGAGAAGCAGAGTTAACGTTTCAGGTCAGTGACCCTTCTTCAGAACATCAGCTTCTCTCTCCATAGATGCTGCTAGACCTGCTGCGTATTTCCAGCATTTCTCGTTTTTATTTCAGATTTCCAGCATCTGCTGTATTTTGCTTTTATTTCAGTTCATAATCTGTTAGTTTGAAATGAGTCTCAGGTTGTTTGTACCCAATATTCAGAGGCTAGCTTATTATTGTAATCATGCATAGTGTCAGGTACAAACCAGTGGTAGGAGTGGAAAATTAAAATTATTTATCAGAATAGGGGAACAAAAATCCTGAGATTTAAGAAAGAATGAAGGCATTTCTAGCAATTCGCAGCCTTTTTATAAAACTGAAGGGCGAAAAGGGTGAAGAAATGGACAAAAATGAAGGGAAAGGAAGTGCAAGGTGCACAGTTCAGTACTTGACCGCCTGTTTCGTTGCTGAAGTAAAGGTGGTGGTTTATGAAACTGCAAGGAGGGTTACACTCTGCTATTCCACAACACCTTACACATAGCTCAGCATTGCAACATACCTATAGGGAGGTGATGTCAAGGTTCAGACCGCAGTTGAATGTTGCTGCTGTCACTGGATGTGTCAGCTGTTCTGCATCGTAACTGCAATTGTCCCTAACGCAGATGGCACAGCTCTGTATCTGACTTTCTGATGACCTAGAAACTGTGGAGGTAATTCTACACAGTTGTCATGAGGTAGAAATTCCAGGGCTTCCAGGTATGGATGGTAGTATCTTGAAAGATGTGGTCATTGGTATGCTGATTGCTGTGGTATAAGATTTTTCATGTAATGTTGCTGAAAGTTTGGTACTAAGAAAGCATCCAAAATTGTAGGTAGTCAAATATTGATATATGTGTTCTGCTGGACTAGCTACCTTTAGGATTAGGAGCCTCTTTGTATGCTAAATTGTCTGCCAGTGAATGGAATGTTTATTTCTTTCTGCATATGTGGATACAGAGCATCTCTTGTGCAATCCGGCCTGCCCGATACTCTATGGTCCTTCTCTTCTAAGCACCTCAAATAGGGGAGATTCCCACTTGGAAACCCACTGGTGCCAGTAATGATGAAAGGAGGGGCAATGAATAGAACATGTGGCTCAAAAGCTTGAGAGAGTGCAAGCAAAAAAAAAATGATCAAGACTGTAGCCTGATTAATCATGCCCTTTAAATTAACTACCATTAACAGCTGATGCTCTAGCAACAAGCCAAAATCCATCCTGACTTGGAAATATATCGCTGTTCCTTTACTGTCGCTGGTTCAAAATCCTGGAACTTCTCTTCCAACAGCAGAGGGTGTACCTGCAGCAGATGGACTGCAGCGGTTCAAGAAGGCAGCTCACCACCACCTTCTCAAGGGCAATTAGGAATGGGCAACAAATGCTGGCCTTGTCAGTGACACCCACATCCCTTGAAACAAAAAAAAAACTCAGGATGGCCATTGACATTGCTATTATTTGAAGCAGAGGTCCTGCACATGAGAATGTCCCCAAATCACATGTAGAAGTCCTTGCATCAAAAACTCAGCTTCCACTCGTTTGTGGAGGTCAGTTCCACTGCTAGGGTTCCCCAACCACAGAAAATTGTGAATGAAGCAAAGGGACTGGAAGCAAAGGGACTGAAACCCCAGCAATCTTCCAATCTGATCAGCCTGATTACACCTGTTAATCTGGCAGACCTGATCAGAAAATTACAGCTAGGCACTGTAATAGCTGAGTTTTGTGCTTGTGCTGCATTTACAGTGTATGTTTGCCAACAGTGTCGTGCCCACATTTTTGGTAGTGCTGATGCCGGAAGCGTTGTAGACAATCACCAATTTGGATGGATATTGGTGCAAGTAAGACCTTGTCTCTAATAGGGGATTTCATTTCATATTTGTTGCAATACAACTAGAATTATTGCAAAGTTCACTTTTGAAGCTTAGTTTTAAAAATCGAATTATTGTGAACTTTACTTTTCAAAGCTTGATTTTTTTTTATTCCATGAATTATTTAGGGAATTTTTAGACACTAAGGTGTCAGCAATGCCCCTGTAATGCAGATATCGCAATCCAGGGTGCAGTGTAAACAGTTGCAGAACTGAATTTAAAGCACAGAATCTTTTTATATGTGTTCAAGCAGCAATCTTGTACTGCAGAATTGTATTCAAGAATATAATAGCTCTCTAGTTAGTGAAGAAGCAGTAAGGGTTCTTTACATCAGCAGAATAATCTAAAATAACCTCTGCTGAAATCACGTTTCTAGAAGATTGAACCAAATGGTACATTTATCTTGGGGTTTAATACAGTTTTTAGCCAATCATTATTGTCCAGTTTCAAATATATGCGCTCTGCAATAATTGATGGAAAACCTGCACAAGTTTCTAAGCTCATACTTCTGTAAAGGTAGCGGTGGCTTCATCCTTTTAAGCAGTAAGCAATACTTCATCTGCTACAGTAGGCTTTTAGTGGAAGAGAATGCCCTAAATAATTTAACCACTATTTGCCAAGATGCAAGTACACTGATAAGAGCAAATGGACTGCATCAGGAAACCACTTAGTCCAGAGGAGGGGGGGATGGATTTGGTACTTACTAATTGCTTTTGACAGACTAAAACACCCCCCAACTATCAAAGTACCATAGTAGTGTCTTGCTGACCTTGTAAATGCTCACTCCTGGTTTTTAACCAAGCAGCTACCCTAGCAATTGGGTGAGTTTTTCTTCTTTTACTTTCGGAGAATAGTGAATATACACAGTAGTGATGCAGTGAATTTATCTTCCTGAATGGGGCGTATACAGATAAAGTTTAAAAAAAAATTATTACTTTTTAATGTTGGCTGTTATTTGATGCCTTAAAGCATTTATGAAGAATGTTGATTTTGTAATTAGAAGCACCAGACATGAAGGGAGAAGGGTTTATATAGTATTTATGGTAAAAACAAAATGTAAATTTAGACTGAGATTTGCTGTAAAAGTTTGAATTATTTAAAATAAAAGCAGCATCTGGAAAACATTGCTTTTTTGATGGGTATGATTTAGTACTTATATTTTAATTAAATATATTTTTATTTTAACAGTTTAATTTTAATACCCTTTAAAATTCTATCTAGTAGTGTCATAAGGCAAACTGGATGATAGAAACTCGAATTGAAGCTGCAATATAAAACCTGTTTCCTCTTTGGCACAACGTTGACAATTGGGTCTGGTCTTCTGACTTGTGCCTCTTCAAGAAGAAGCATTGTAAAAAGCAGCAAGAAGAGTTCAATTTAACCAGTGTGAAGAACTGTTCTCAATAGACTTGGTAAAAATTGTTTTGCTGTTTATTTATTTATATATATATATAATGTCATGCTTTACTGCTTATTTCTTAGCTCACAGCAGCAAAGAGTTACGTACCAGAGGTGTTTTTGGATGGAAAGCAATAACGTGCAGGCAAGATTAGGTAATTTAGGTTTGTGTGAGATTCTCCCCTGCCCCACCCAACTTGGCTATAAAAAGTGACCAGTTATTTTCAATCCAAATTGAGCCAAGTATGAAGCTTCAGACTGTTTGTGGTTCAGGTATCCTGATGTCTGTAATCCCTAAAAAGAAGATATAAATGAAATAAATTGTAGAGAGTTAAATTATTGAATTGAGTGGTCATTGTCAGTATTCTTCGTGCAACAGCTATATAATGTCTACTTATGGGACTGGGATGCTGATTGTTATTATTGTTATGCTACTTTATCTCCTGTTGATTTGATGGGATCTTCCAATTTTAAATAGCTGACTGCTGTTTTGAATCCAACCACAAGTGCTTTTTTTAATGTGGGAAGAGGTAGGGGCTTACCTCTGTTAATTATGCCCCACAGAGATTTGGATGCCCACCAGTGTATAATTATTAACTTAGAAATAGATTTTGTGAAAAGCATACAAGGGAGTTGAGGCACCATCACAAATAAAGTTCATCAAAGGACTTTTACAGATCACATTCATATTCGTTCCAGTTCTCAGTAGGTGAAACCATCAATAGTACTTTAACATAGATTAAATGTTATTTGTGCATTAAAAATAAGAGTTCTGGAAATTTGAAACTGTGATTGTTCTGTATGTTTTTCATACAAAAAGTTTGAATACAATGCTTTCATACCAGTTTTTTCCCCCTAGTCCACATAGTACCCATTCTCACTTCTCTGGGCTCTGGTATTGCTCCTTTTATCCTGTGGTGTTCTTACTCACTTGGACCTGATTTAGCCAGTTCTTCTAATGCATGAAAATAAAAATAAAAGCCTAAGGGATCCAGGGGGGAATGTAGCAAGCTGGATACAAAATTGTCTCAGTGGCAGGAAACAAAGGGTGATTGTTGACGGGTGTTTTTGCAACTGGAAGGCTGTTTCCAGTAGGGTTCCGCAGGGCTAAGTACTAGGTCCCCTGCTTTTTGTGGTATATATTAACGATTTGGATGTAAATGCAGGGGGAATGATCAAGAAGTTTGCAGACGACACAAAAATTGGCCGCTTGGTTGTTAGCGGGGAGGATAGCTGTAGACTGCAGGAACATATCGATGAACTGGGCAGAAAAGTGGCAAATGGCTAAGAAATGTGAGGTAATGCATTTGGGGAGGTCAAACAAGGCAAACGAATACACAATAAATGGGAGGATACTGAGAGGTGTAGAGGAAATGACCTTGGAGTGTATGTCCACAGATCCCTGAAGGTAGCAGGGGCAGGTCGATAAGGTGGTTAAGAAGGCATATGGGATCCTTTCCTTTATTAGCCGAGGCATAGAATATAAGAGTATTCTTATAAGGTTATGCTGGAACTATATAAAACATTAGTTAGGCCGCAACTTGAGTACCGTGTGCAATTCTGGTCACCTCATTCCAGAAAGGATGTAATTGCACTAGAGGGGGTACAGAGGAGATTTACGAGGATGTTGCCAGGACTGGAAAATTGCAGCTATGAGGAAAGATTGGATGGGCTGGGATTGTTCTCCTTGAAACAGAGGGGGCTAGGGGATATTTGATTGAGGTGTACAAAATTGTGAGGGGCCTGGATAGAGTGGATGGGAAGGGCTTATTTACCTTAGCAGAGGGGTCAGTGACTAGGGGGTGTAAAAGTGATTGGTAAAAGGATTAGAGGGGAGATGAGATATTTTTTTCCCCCAGATGGTGGTGGGGGCCTGGAACTCGCTGCCTGAAAGGGTAGTAGAGGCAGAAAACCTCATCTCACATAAAGGTGCCTGGATGTTCACCTGAAGTGCCGTAACCTACAGGGCTACTGACCAAATGCTGGAAAGTGGGATTAGGCTGGGTGGCTCTTTTTCTCGGCCAGCGCAGGCACAATAGGCTGTGGCCTCTTTCTGTGCTGTAAACTTTCTAAGATTCCATGAATCCAGGAACTTTGCCAGCTTCTTATGTAGGAAAGGTCATCTTTCCTCCCTCCATCTTGCCTGAGAGGGAGGGGAAATCTAACCCATTATTAGAGTCTCAAATTTGATTTAAAAATTATGCTGGTATATTAATCATGCCCTTGTTTTAATGCGGTATGTACTTCATATTAAAATAATTACATACCACTTTCCTGTACTTGAGTTTATTTGTAATTGTTATTTTCAGTTCTTTCCCCTGCTTTCCTGATTGTTTGCTTCCTTGGGATACACTCCAGTGTGCCACCAAAGTGACCATTCGGCACATGTGAGCCATGCTACCCTATTCTACACCAGCTCCTGATCACAATCTGGCAATACCCACAATAAAGTACACATGTTTGGGCACAGGGCATGAACAGAATTGAGCTTGGCCATCAAGCCGTTCACAGTTGAAAAGCCTGCTGACTCTTGCTGTCGAGGCTTACCTTTGGGTAACTTATTGGAGGGCTGCCAACTCTTGTGGAACTTTAGTATGAATCAGTAACTTTAGAAAAAGTGGAAAGAAAATTGGAGGAGAAAAGAATTACTGAAATAGTTTCTGGTGGGCTGGGCTTTGGGGATTTAGTCGGAATCTTCTGCTTAGAATAAAATTATTTATAGCTGTAAAATGGTTGAACAGATCCAGTTTTGTGATCAGGAGCTGGTGTTGAATACGGTGGCATGGCTCACATGTGCCGAATGGTCACTTTGTGTGACCTGCCATTACTGGTGACTGTCCCTTGTTTTTCTACAGTTCTTGTGGGAGTGCAGATACTGCTGCATTACTTTGGGTCACTTGAATCAGATTCAGAATTAATTTGGCCTTATTCTATGGGCACCGTGGTTCTGAAATGTGGTCCAGTTTGAAATGCATTGGATTTTAAAATAGATTTAAATTCCTGTTAGCTGTAAACTGGAACAAATCTGAATGTACAGACATTTTGTAGTAAATAAGGCCTATGCTTTTAAAATTTGTGAAAAAAATACTTCTCTAAGGCCATGCTCAGGTTCACTCCAAATTGCCAACTTCAAAGGTCAGCGCTAGAGATTACAGCAGCTCTATTCAAATATTCTTCACAAATACATTGTTCGCCGCTGTGCAAAACACTGAATGTGGGAATTACCTAACAGGCTAGTTATTTTAGTTAATGATTTTGGAGTTACTTTTAAAATAAAATGGAAAACCTGCTACCTTAACATAAATGTAAAATGGAAGAAAATAATTTATTACCTAGATTGCAAATTGTTAAAGTATCCTTTTTATAGCATTTTCTTTGGAATTTAGTGGTACAGAAGTGAGGTTTTTTACTGAGGATTTTTTTTGTTGATTAGGGAGCCATAAACAATACATATTAGGATTAAAAAACATTGTAAAGCTCAACTGGGCAGGGCAATGGGTAGCTGAGTCACACTAATCAAGAAAATTCCCAGTTTGATCCCTGTTCTGTGCTGATGTAATTTCTTTCAGACTGAGTGATGTTGGGAACACTGTAATTGACCTCAAGAGAAAATTAACTACAGTTACTGCTTCCGTTTACTATCTAATGATTCCCACTTTTGTTGAGAACAGGATTGGGCTTGGCTATGATGCCTCCCAAGTTAAAATAGGTTGCCTAAACAAACTGTTTAAGCTCATATATGATGAATGGCTGCTTGAGCAAAATACTGAAAGACACCATGAAACCAGAACCCAGCAAGAGGTGGGGAAAGAGAAGTGGCAGAAAACAAAGAAACTGCCTCAGAGCGGCTGGAAAGGAGATTTGTTAAACATTTTTTTCAGATGGAATGACCAAAGCCAAAATTCTAAATGTTTAAATCATTATAAGAGTTGGTATCTTAGAGAAGTAGGTGATTTTTCTTTAAATCCAAGGATATTATTTATGGCTTATGATTTTAAAAAAAATTTCACCATAAATGCCAAAAAGTTTTAATTCATTGACAGAGGCCATATTTTGTTAACAGCAATGCACAACTAAGTAAAGTCTTCCTCCTTTATGCTTTACGATCATAAGCTTCATTTACATTGGATTCAGTGGTATGTGTGCCAACTGGTTTCACCAAAGACAGGAGTCACATCTGTAGCAAATCCAGCAAATTTACTTTGAGGCCTGCATTGGTTACAAGAGTTTTGTGTTCGGAGCCAGCAGCACTAGCACGCCACTAAATTGAATTTAAAGCGACTTTAGAGAAATGAGTGTCTCAGAAACTCTACAGCTGCTGTTATCTGTGTTTAATTGATTTAAATTAGCTATAGTAGCAGGAAAATTTTATTTTAAAATCCAGTTTCTTTTCTGGATAATTAAATGGGAAATTTAACTTGATAGCCTCCAAAAACATCTTGTTCCAGCGTCCTCCTGGCCTGTGAACAAGCTAGTCCATAGTCAGCAGGGACTGACATCTTTTTTGGTTATGAATGCCAATCAGAAGGCATCATTTGTAGTGACACTGAACTAAACAGAACAGGCAGGTCTCCAATTCAGTCTCTGGAAATGCTATTAGCGGATATCAGACAGCGTGCAGATGGGGGCAACATTAATTTGCCTCACTGAGCTCACTGAGTTAGGGAGTGGGAAAGCTAGTCACAGTTCTTGCTCCTGATTGCTAATAATCCCTGCTAGAAAATGCTTGTATTTAGTTGAGGACAGTTTGAAATTCAGATCCCACCTTTCCAAACAAATACTCTGCTGATGTTTATTATTCAGGTCATAACGTGGGTGAATTATCAGAGAACTGGTGCCTATGGAATAGTACCCAAACATGAACCAGAGCCTTCTGGGGAGGTGGGGTGAAAAGTCTATATATGAAAAAAATTGTGCAATATTCTAAATTGTAGGCAGTGGTCACAAGTATGATTTTTTCAACTAAAGAGAAAAATGTGCCTGAACTTCAAACAGTTAATGAAATGCCATTTTTTTTTGAAGAAAAGTTTTGTACTTTGGTCTTGAAAAGAATGCAATTGACAAGCTTTACAATTATGATCCTATTGGAGCAATCAAAATTGGATTCTTACACAAGATTCCCTGTATTGATATTCCCCACTCTCAGCCATGTTGTCAGAATGAATTTCCTAGTGGAAACTGGCTGGAAGATAAACTATCCAATATTGCTTTTATGCATGTCCCTGTGTCCAGTTCGAACAATATAGATTGATGATCTGTCTGCTTTTTTGCTGGGAAATATACATGACTCGAGGTGGAAAAATTAGGGAAATTGCATGAGAATCTCTACAATTATTGTAATTTTTTCAGTTGATTACCAGTTATATTTTACTTCAGTGCCTCGCCTTCTGCCGTGGAAATTCCAGCTTGCTACCAGATTCTCTACAGGAGCTACAAGTTTCGCTATTAACTTGTTTGCTAACATACTGTCAATCCTATTTTGGTCCCAGGAAACACCAAATGCTGCTGTTATTCCAGCTGTGCAACTGTGAATTATCACATGTGATGTCATAATAGCTATATGCAGTGATTCAGCTAGATTCTGCAGAGAGGAATGTAAGCAGTGATGCTTTTCCCAGTAGCTGCTTTTATTTAATTTTAAAGATAAGATACCTCAATTTGATAACATGAGAAAAATATAAATGTGCTTCTTAAAATGCATGAAAGTTATGTTGTGTAACTTATGAAATTAACTTGTTTTTTTTCTGCTACTTTGAGAAGCTTTGGTGACAATATGAGATCCAATTACAGCATGCTAGATTGCTTGTTTGTTGGTATCCAGGATAGTGTAGCTCGTAAACATGCAAGTGGTTCTATTTTTAGACAGTAACGCCTAAAGTATTTTGTCCAGTTAGTTAATGCCCTTTACCACCTTATAACATGTTCACCACTCCTGGATCTAACATTAGTGAGAGTAGGGCCCCAGCAAGTGTAAATCGGATCTTCTCATGCAAACATGTGCAACCTGAAAATCTGCAGATTCCCAAGATAGTTGAGAAAATGTTGTCCATGTCATACACTGAGAACTTGAAGGAGCGAATAACTAGATACCATTCAGATCAGGGTCTGAATCAGGTGCGGCACACTGATACGATCGAGATGCAGAAGCTCCGAGAAGTCAGAGCCTTGGTCCAGACAAAGAAGATGGAGGAGTTTCTCATAATGCACTGTCTGTCACTGGAGAATTGTACAGCCTATCAGACAGGCATGAAGTATAGGTAAGGGGAATGTTCTTTCATTCGCTGTGATTCATTGTTTGTTGACAATTGAAACATTTCTGAAGTTTCCTGTAACATATCCTGCACGCTAAAATATTGGTTTGTGCACCAGATAAAAATTAAGGAAGTGGATTTGTAGAATAAGTTACTAGGGATGATTGTGGAAATGGGCACTGTAAATAGAGTCAAGAGGCAAGCATGTGATGCTGATAGAGAAATAAATGATTCAGGGATATTATGAGAGATGAATGGGTTGACATCTATCAAAAAAGAGATGGATTTATTAGGCCTAATGCCATTTCCTGTTGCTAAAAACCTTGCATTCTATGTAAAAGTTGGGCAAGCTAGCCACTGTTGTTAACGACTTTCCTATTTTTTACTGGAAAATCTCTTCACTGAATCAGCGGGTGCTGCAGGAAGGAGGCCGCTTTTTGGGTAGTGCACTGGATAGACCTGGCAATCGTAGGATTAGAGTCCATATTCTTGACTGAACATAGAATCATAGAATGGTTATAGCACAGAAGGAGGCAATTTGGCCCATTCTATCAGTGCCAGCTCTCTGCAAGAGCAGCTCACCTAGTCCCACTTCTACGGCTTTTCCTCTTGGCCTGCAATCTTTTTCTTTTCAGATAAGTATTTAATTCTCTTTTGAAGGCCTCAATTAAATCTGCTGCCACCACACTGTCAGGCAATGCATTCCAAATCCTAACTACACTGCGTAAAAAAGAGTTTCCTCATGTCACCATTGCTTCTTTTGCTAATCACCTTCAATTGGTGTCCTCTGGTTCTCGATCCTTCTGCAAGCGGGAACGGTTGTTCCCTATCTACTTTGAGCAGAGCCCTCATGATTTTGAAAACCTCTATCAAATTTCTTAATCTCCTCTTCACTTCAAGGAGAAGAGCCCCAGCTTCTCCAATCTATCCACGCAACTGAAGTTCCTCATCCCTGGAACCATTCTCGTGAATCTTTTCTGCACCTCTAATGCCTTCACATCCTTCCTACAGTGTAGTGCCCAGAACTGGACACAATACTCCAGTTGAGGCCAAACCAGTGTTTTATGCAGGTTTATCATAATTTCCTTGCTTTTTGTACTCTGTCCCTATTTATAAAACCCAGGATCCCATATGCTTTAATCGCTTTCTCAACCTGTCCTGCCACCTTCAGTGATTTGTGCACTTATACCCCCAGGTCCTTCTGCTTCTGCACCTCTTTTAGAATTGTACCCTTTATTTTATATTGCCTTTCCTTGTTCTTCTATTAAAATGTATCACTTCACACATCTCTGCATTAAATTATATCTGCCACTTGTCTGCCCATTCCACCAGTCTGTCTATGTCCTCTTGAACTTTATCACTATCCTTCTCACAATTTACAGTACTTCGTGTCATCCACAATTATTGAAATTGTGCCCTGTACACCCAAGTCTAGGTCGTTACTATATATCAAGAAAAGCACCGGTCCTAATACCGACCCTTGGGGAACCCCACAATGTACCTTCCTCCAGTCCGAAAAGCAGCGATCACCACCACTGTTTCCTGTCACAGCCAACTTTGTATCCATGCTGCTACTGTCCTTTTAATTCAATGAGCTTTAACTGTGCTGACAAGCCTGTTATGTGGCGCTTTATCAAATGCCTTTTTGAGGTCCATGTACACCGCACCAACTGCATTATCCTCATCAACCTTCTGTTACCTCATCAAAAAATTCAACCAAATTACACGATTTGCCCTTAACAAATCCATCATGCCTTTCCTTAATTTGTTCACTTTTGTCCAAGTGACCTGTTAATTTTGTTCTGGATTATCATTTCTAAAGACTTTTCCACCACTCAAGTGGAACAAAGAACATAGGAACAAGAGTAACCCATTCAGCCACTTGAGCTTGTTCCGCCATTCATTGAGGTCCTGATTAATCTGTATCTTACCACCATCTACCCACCGTAGTTCCATAATCATTAATACCCTTGCTGAACAAAAGTTTGTCAATCTTAGTTTTGACATTTTCATTTGGCTGCTTGCCTCAACAGCTTTTTGGGAACATTCGTTCCTGATTTTCAAGACCCTCTGTGAGAAGCAGGGCTTTCTAACCACCCCTGAATGACCTACCTCTAATTTTAGGGTTATGTCCTCTTGTTCTGGACTCCACCCCTCCCACCAAAGGAAACAGTTCCTCTCTATCTACCCTATCAAATCCTCATTTAATAGGAAATCAATGTTTTACAAAGTAGGAAGAGGAGCAATGATGTCACAGATCAGCAGGGATGGTGGCAATCAGGAAGAAATCAGTATGAATTGCTCTCTGGAAATTAGAAATCAGAAATCAATCAGGAAACTCTGGCAGTGAGAAGCCCATTATATTTCTTCAAACCTGGCTGAATTTTGGTGAGTTCTTGGCTAACCAGTACCAAAATGCAGCCTATAATAAAAGCAAAATACTGTGGATGCTGGAAATCTGAAATAAAAGCAAAGTGGAAAGGAAGTACTCAGCAGGTCTGCAGCACTTGTGGAGAGAGAAACAGTTAACGTTTCAGGATTCTGATGAAAGGTCACAGACCTGAAACGTTATCCCTGTTTCTCTCTCCACAGATGCTGTCAGACCTGCTGAGTATTTCCAGCACTTCCTGTTTTTATTCCAAAATTCAGCCTGTTCTAGTTTGAAAAGTGAAAGAAAAGTCCTAATTGGCACTCGGGAATCATTACATGGGTGTTTACTAATGGATTATGGGAAGTGTTGTTTATAGAATGCCACTGGTCAGGTTTGAATAATGTATATTGATGTGTTAAATTATTTTTCAATATTCTACATTGAAGGCTACACTGCTGTACAGAATGAAGGTTGCTGTTTACTAATCATAGAAAATGAGACTACATTCTACATCGTTGAAAGGATTTATGGGATTACTATTCTTACCAAACTGCCATTAAACAAGAGCAAAGTAGTGCGGATGCTGGAAATCTGAACTAAAAACCGAAAATACTGGAAGTGTTCAAGTCCGGCAGCATCTGTGGAGAGAGAAACAGACTTAATGTTTTAGGTCACTGGCCCTTTATAGGAAACAGTGGGCTGGATTTTGTGGAGCCAGGTTGGCAGGGTGGGGATGGTCCCCGCCTTGGCCTTTTCTTGCTCCCATGGTGCAATCATCCATTGTTCCAGATCCTAAGTGTCCTGCGTTGGGACTCCCATCCCCTTAAAGATGGGGATCCCACCTTCTAGAGTTGCCGGCCAATCACAGGGCTGGCAGTATCAGCAGCGCCACCACCCAACGCTGGAACCCTGGCCCTCAGGTAAGTGAGACGGGGTCATTGGGACCAGTTTGGACGGCCCCGGCGAGGGTGGGCGTGAAGTTCAGGGGGAGTGGAGTCCAGGGAGGTGGATGTTGTGCCGGCAGGGGTCCTCCATGGGCTACAGATTGCCCATGGAGGAGGGACTCCCCCTCCCAAGCCCGCAGTGAGGGCACCTCATATTACAAGGCGCCCTGCCCGTGTGGTGGAGGCCCCCCTGCCGCTGATTAAATCCCATAGGTGGGGGGAAGAGGTCCTCAAGTGGCTGTTAATAGGCTACTTCAGAGCCTCAATTGACCTCTGGGCGTGAAGGCCATCTTTGGCCTATCCCGCCCCCAGCAAAATCGCTTGGCGATGGGGTGGCAATGGGCCTCCCGCCGCGATGCTATGGGGCCTTCCACCTCCGACCCCGTGTCAGGAAGGCCTGTAAAATCCAGCCTATTAACTCTGTTTCTTTCTCCACAGACACTGCCAGACCTGTTGAGTATTTCCAGCATTTTCTGTTTTTATGCTATGGGGCGGCACGGTGGCGCAGTGGTTAGCACCGCAGCCTCACAGCTCCAGCGACCCGGGTTCAATTCTGGGTACTGCCTGTGTGGAGTTTGCAAGTTCTCCCTGTGTCTGCGTGGGTTTCCTCTGGGTGCTCCGGTTTCCTCCCACATGCCAAAGACTTGCAAGTTGATAGGTAAATTGGCCATTATAAATTGCCCCTAGTATAGGTAGGTGGTAGGGAAATATAGGGACAGGTGGGGATGTGATAGGAATATGGGATTAGTGTAGGATTAGTATAAATGGGTGGTTGATGGTCGGCACAGACTCGGTGGGCCGAAGGGCCTGTTTCAGTGCTGTATCTCGAAACATAAACATAAATAATTAGTTTTCTGCATTTGGCAAGAAATCTGTAATTCTCGTGATATGGATAATGTACAAGGTCCCAAGAGATGGCAAAACCCATGCTTGCTCACTCTTCAGAGTATTGTTTTTAAAAGTGTCCATAAGAGATTAGACTCTGCGAACCATGGCAGCAAGGATTAGCATATTTTCCTGCAGGAAAAGACATTTGGCATCTTGAACAAAAGAATACATGCAAAACCATAACATTCATTCCTGGTCTTCCAAAGTATACTTGGAGGTTAGCCACTTCCTTAACTGATTTTTTTTAGGCTATAAATGTTCCACCTGTGTACAGCTTCCCCCCAAGGGGATCACACTTAGTGCCATACCCTGCAGTATTAGGCATCAAATTAACACAGCTTCTAATGAACCACAAATGCCAGGATCAAATTGCTCAAATGCATGTATTATTAGTTCCACAGGAACTCATATAGGACAGAGTGAGCAGGTTTTCCCTACATACGGCCACAATCGATGCTTGGATCATGGTACAGAATTCTTGGACCTGTTGGTGGTGATTGCCTTCATTGTCACAAGTAAATCTTTTATCTCTAGCTTTATGCATAAAGTGCCTAAAGAAACTTGAGAGGACACACATGTCATTGCTCTTAATAAGATGCAAAATGTAAAGGTTACCTACTTTTGGTTTAAAACTGCCTTAAAGAAACTACGTCGATGGCTCAGCTAGTTTATTCAAAGAATTGCAAAGCCGTTCAGATCAGGAACGTCACATGTTCAATACTTCAGGCTTTGTTGAGTTAGCTGAGGTGAAGATAAGAGAATTAGGCTCAGCACATCTGGGTTAGGGAGTAGAAAATTGATTGTGATTCCCACCCCAAATACTTATTCAGTGACCATGGCTGGAAGTGCATGTATAAATGTCGAGCAACATTGAGCTCATGGGTGTTTCTCCCATAGTTGAATAGTTTGGCAGCACTTACTGTCTTGACTCACATATGAATAACAACCACTTGGGAGTCAACATACCCAAATAAGGAGTCAGTACTTTTGGGAATTGTGGGGGAATGTGGATTGGTCAAAAAGGGCAGATATCCCAGTTGGACTAGGCACATTACCTGAAGTGTGGTTGTATTCCTTTATGCAAAGACAAGGTTTGGTGATCTCTCACACATCAGCTTTAGATGCTGTTTTTCCATTTGTTGTCTTTGATACAGGCTTTCAAAACCCTTTTTCCCCTAATCCTCATGTAACACTGCAGTGATCTTTTCTCATAATTTTTGAAAACTTCGAATAGACAGCTTCTTTCCACATACATTTTTGGACATTATAAGTTCCAAATCCCCAATGGGTCTTTACGCTTTTAAAATACTGACTTTGCAGTTGAATCCTGTATTGTTTTGTCAGCAGTAATTATGTATTTGTTATGTAACAAAGCTTTAGTTTATTTGACTGACTTAGAAACAGCTGGTTTGCTGAAATCCGTTTTCCAGTAATTTTTCGTTGAAGTGAATGTTTGCAGTTTTAAAAATTAAGACGTTGCACATTTGGAAAAAAATTGTTAATTGAATTATTCGTACATTGACAAAATTGTTACAACCGTTTGCTTGTCTGGCTATAAAGAACTTTATAAATTTTTAATCCAGACTTTTGTCGATTGTACCACATATTGGATTCAGAAAGATTTGGTTTTAAAAAATCCATCCCTTTAAGAATGGATCTTACTATAGTTTTTTTATACTACTAATGTTCCATGACTTAAGGAGTCATACCGTTATAGTATCTGATGACCTATTTGTTGGATGTTGTAATTTAAGGTAATGTATGCAGGTTGTTACAACAGCCGATGGTCAGATTACTACATTGTATTGATGAGAAAGGAGTTAAGTTTCTTTCTGTTATCAGCAACTTTGTCATGGTAGCCAGTGGAAGGTATTAACGTATCCTTGTTTAACATGTTTTCTCAGTTGCACAAAGAGCTCAAAGTGTTTGAGTGACTATCTAACTGAATTGACTGAATTTGGCAGATTTTTTTGTTTTGTGAAACATGTTAGTACTGGAACCGAATACTTAACTTTCTTACACAAGGGGATAGCTTTAAAAGTATACAGAAATAGCTTCCCTGATGCTCTGAGGCAAATTTCACAAACTATACTGCTGTTCCAGCTGAGGACACTAACTCAACACATGCTGGAGAGTAAGCCTACATGGTTTAGCTTGCTGAGCTTGAATCTAAAGTTTAGCCTAGGCATTTGTAGTACCTGTCAACATCAGTCACTAGCCTTTTAATATTAATTAAAAAATATAAATGATCAGCCTGTACACAATGACAGCCATTTCCCACTGTCTGCACTTCCCTGTTTATTGACTGATTCTGAAGCTCTGAGCCCTGTGCAAATTTGACTGAAATTCAAGCACCACCAGTGAATCTGAATTGTTTGCAGTTACTGTGGCTTGTGTTTCACCACTATTCTGTTGTCTGAACACTAGAAAGCAGTTTTGCAGGCTGTTGGACAAATTTTGTTTGGATGTTTTTGTGAAACAGTAAATAGTTGGTTGGGATAGATTCCTCCACTCTATCTTCCAGCATTGTTGCTTGATTCACTGTTGCTGTCAGGTGCATAAAAGGAAATGCTGACTAATGATATGAATCATGATATAATTTTTGTTATCTTTAAGGTAGGTATTTTATTGATGCAGTATGTTTTTGCACTTCTGTCATCTTTTACTTTTTTGTGTAATTTTCAGATAGACTTGCTATTACTGAAATAGGGCCAGGCTACAGTGATGCATTGAAAAAGTTTGTGACTTTGTGGTTGTGACACATTTGACACTTGTATATCAGTGATTATGAAATACATTGAAAAATAAAATTGGTGGTATTGCATGATTTTGCTTTAGGTACTGTGATACTGTTCCTGTTGATATAAAGTCATTGACTGTCCATTTGTCCATCTGTCTGTGGGCCTTCATTTTCTCAACAAAGGAACATGCCTTCACCAGAGGTATATTGTATTTTGTTTAGAGGGTATTTTCCATTTAATTATGCTCCCCACCCTCTTATTTTGCTTCCTGTGGTTGCCACACACCATTTATGGCAGAGAATTTAGATTGTTAACCTGCTCCAAGACCTCTGCCAATGTCAGTCTGAACCAGCTGCAGGGAGCTGCATGAAAGCAGCTTTTATTCATTCGTGGGATGTGGGCGTCAATGGCTAGGCCAGCATTTATTGCACATCTTGAATTGCTCGAGAAGGTGGTGGTGAGCTGCCTTCTTAAACCGCTGCAGTCCTTGGGATGTAGGTAAAGCAACAATGCTGTTCGGAAGGGAGTTCCAGGATATTGACCCAGTGACGGAAGGAACGGCGATATAGTTCCAAGTCAAGATGGGTGTGTGGCTTAGAGGGGAACTTGCAGATGGTGGTGTTCCCATGCATCTGCTGCTCTTGTCCTTCTAGGTGGTACACGTGGAAGGTGCTGTCGAAGGAGCCTTGGTGAGTTGCTGCAGTGCATCTTGTAAATGGTACATACTGCTGCCACTGTGCGTCGGTGGTAAAGGGAGTGAATGTTAAAGGTTGGTGGGTGCGGTGCCAATCAAACGGGCTGCTTTGTCCTGGATGATGTCGAGCTTCTTGACTGTTGTTGGAGCTGCACCCATCCAGGCAGGTGGAGAGTATTCCATCACACTCCTGACTTGTGCCTTGTAGATGGTGGACAGGCTTTGAGGAGTCAGGAGGTGAGTTACACAGAATTCCTAGTCTCTCAACTGCTCTTGTAGCCACAGCATTTATGTGGCTGCTGCAGTTCAGTTTCTGGTCAATGGTAGCCCCCACCCCCCTCCCCCCCCCACCCCCCAGGATGTTGATAATGGGGGATTCAGTGATGGTAATGCCATTGAACATCAAGTGAAGATGGTTAGCTTCTCTCTTGTTTGAGTTGGTCATTGCCTGGCGCGAATGTTACTTGCCATTTATCAGCCCAAGCCTGGATTTTGTCCAGGTCTTGCTGCATCCGGACACGGACTGCTTCAGTATCTGAGGAGTCGCGAATGGTGCTGAACATTATGCAATCATCAGTGAACATCCCCAGTTCTGACCTTATGATGGCGGGAAGGTCATTGATGAAGCAGCTGAAGATGGTTGGGCCTAGGACATTACCCTGAAGAACTCCTGCAATGATGTTCCGGGATTAAGATGATTGACCTCCAGCAACCATCTTCCTTTGTGCTAGGTATGACTCCAACCAGCAGAGTTTCCCCCCCAATTCCCATTGACCTCAGTTTTGCTAGGGCTCCTTGATGCCATACTCTGTCAAATGCTGCCTTGATGTCAAGGGCAATCACTCACCTCACCTCTTGAATTCAGCTCTTTTGTCCATGTTTGAAGCAAGGCTGTAATGAGGTCAGGAGCTGAGTGGCCCTGGCGGAACCCAAACTGAGCGTCAGTGAGCAGGTTATTGCCGAGCAAGTTCTGCTTGATAGCACTGTTGCCGACCCCTTCCATCACTTTGCTGATGATTGAGAGTAGACTGATAGGGCGGTAATTGGCCAGATTGGATTTGTCCTGCTTTTTGTGTACAGGACATACCTGGCCAATTTTCCACATTGCCAGGTTGATGCCAGTGTTGTAGCTGTACTGGAACAGCTTGGCAAGGGGTGTCCCTAGTTCTGGAGCACAAGTCTTCAGTACTAGCGTCATAGACAGGAGTTTTAGAGAAGTGGTTATACCCAAGGTGCAGGCAGATAGATGGGTGACCGCTAGAAGGGGCAGGCAGTCAGTGCAGGAATCCCCTGTGGCTATCCCCCTCTCTAACAAGTATACCGTTTTGGATACTATTGGGGGGGGATGGCCTATCAGGGGAAAACAGCAGCAGCCAGAGCAGTGGCACCACAGCTGGCACTGTTGTTCAGCAGGGAGGGACAAAGCGCAGAAGAGCAATAGTTATAGGGGACTCTATAGTCAGGGGCACAAATAGGCGCTTCTGTGGACGTGAAAGAGGCTCCAGGATGGTATGTTGCCTCCCTGGTGCCAGGGTCAAGGATGTCTCTGAACGAACAGGGGGCATTCTGAAGGGGGAGGGTGAACAGCCAGAGGTTGTGGTACACATCGGTACCAACGACATAGGCAGGAAGAGTGACGAGGTCCTGCAGGGGGAGTTTAGGGAGTTAGGTAGAAAGTTAAAAGACAGGACCTCTAGGGTTGTAATCTCGGGATTACTCCCTGTGCCACGTGCCAATGAGGCTAGAAATAGGAAGACAGTGCAGCTAAACACGTGGCTGAACAGCTGGTGTAGAAGGGAGGGTTTCAGATATCTGGACCATTGGGATCTCTTCAGGGACAGATGGGACCTGTACAAGAAGGACGGGTTGCATCTAAACTGGAGGGGCACAAATATCCTGGCTGCGAGGTTTGCAAGAGTCACTCGGGAGGGTTTAAACTAGTGTGGCAGGGGGGTGGGAACCAGAGCAGTAGGACAGCAAGTGAAATAAATGAGAGGGAACTAGTAAATAAGGCCAGTAAGACTAAGAGGAAGAGCAGGCAGGGAGATGTTGCGGAGCACAGCAGGACTGGTGGTCTGAAGTGCATTTGTTACAATACGAGAAGTATCACAGGTAAGGCAGATGAACTTAGAGCTTGGATTAATACTTGGAACAATGATGTTGTTGCTATTACAGAGACTTGGTTGAGGGAAGGACAGGATTGGCAGCTAAATGTTCCAGGATTTAGAAGCTTCAGGCGGGATAGAGGGGGATGTAAAAGGGGTGGGGGAGTTGCATTACTGGTTAAGGAGAATATCACAGCTGTACTGCGGGAGGACACCTCAGAGGGGTCATGCAGTGAGGCAATATGGGTGGAGCTCAGGAATAGGAAGGGTGCAGTCACGATGTTGGGTGTTTTCTACAGGCCTCCCAACAGCCAGCGGGACGTAGAGGAGCAGATATGTAGACAGATTTTGGAAAGATGTAAAGATAACAGGGTTGTAGTGGTGGGTGATTTTAACTTCCCCTATGTTGTCTGGGACTCACTTAGTGGTAGGGGCTTCGATGGGGCAGAATTTGTAAGGAGCATCCAGGAGGGCTTCTTGAAACAATACGTAGATAGTCCAACTAGGGATGGGGCCGTACTGGACCTGGTATTGGGGAATGAGCCCGACCAGGTGGTCGAAGTTTCAGTAGGGGAGCATTTTGGGAACAGTGACCATAATTCCATAAGTTTTAAGGTACTTGTGGATAAGAGTAGTCCTCGGGTGAAGGTGCTAAATTGGGGGAAGGCTAATTATAACAATATTAGGCAGGAACTGAAGAACTTAGATTGGGGGCGGCTATTTGAGGGTAAATCAACATCTGACATGTGGGAGTCTTTCAAATGTCAGTTGATTAGAATCCAGGACCAGCATGTTCCTGTGAGGAAGAAGGATAAGTTTGGCAAGTTTCGGGAACCTTGGATAACGCGGGATATTGTGAGCCTGGTCAAAAAGAAAAAGGAAGCATTCATAAGGGCTGGAAGGCTAGGAACAGACGAATCCCTTGAGGAATATAAAGACAGTAGGAAGGAACTTAAGCAAGGAGTCAGGAGGGCTAAAAGGGGTTATGAGAAGTCATTGGCAAACAGGCTTAAGGAAAATCCCAAGGCTTTTTATACGTATATAAAGAGCAAGAGGGTAACCAGGGATAGGGTCGGCCCACTCAAGGACAGAGAAGGGAATCTATGTGTGGAGCCAGAGGAAATAGGCGAGGTACTAAATGAGTACTTTGCATCAGTATTTACCAAGGAGAAGGACTTGGTGGATGATGAGCCTAGGGAAGGGAGTGTAGATAGTCTCAGTCATCTCATTATCAAAAAGGAGGAGGTGTTGGGTGTCTTGCAAAGCATTAAGGTAGATAAGTCCCCAGGGCCTGATGGGATCTACCCCAGAATACTGAGGGAGGCAAGGGAAGAAATTGCTGGGGCCTTGACAGAAACCTTTGCATCCTCATTGGCTACAGGTGAGGTCCCAGAGGACTGGAGAATAGCCAATGTTGTTCCTTTGTTTAAGAAGGGTAGCAAGGATAATCCAGGAAATTATAGGCCGGTGAGCCTTACTTCAGTGGTAGGGAAATTATTAGAGAGGATTCTTCGGGCCAGGATTTACTCCCATTTGGAAACAAATGGACTTATTAGCAAGAGGCAGCATGGTTTTGTGAAGGGGAGGTCGTGTCTCACTAATTTGATTGAGTTTTTTGAGGAAGTGACAAAGATGATTGATGAAGGAAGGGCAGTGGATGTTATCAATATGGACTTCAGTAAAGCCTTTGACAAGGTCCCGCATGGCAGACTGGTGCAAAAGGTGAAGTCACATGGGATCAGAGGGGAGCTGGCAAGATGGATACAGAACTGGCTCGGTTATAGAAGACAGAGGGTAGCAGTGGAAGGGTGCTTTTCTGAATGGAGGGATGTGCCTGGAACTTGTTGCCGGGGGAGGTGGTGGAAGCAGGTACCATAGAGACGTTTAAGAGGCATCTTGACAAATACATGAATAGGATGGGAATAGAGGGATACGGACCCCGGAAATGCAGAAGGTTTTAGTTTAGGCAGGCATCAAGATCGGCGCAGGCTTGGAGGGCCGAATGGCCCGTTCCTGTGCTGTACTGTTCTTTGTTCTTGGTACTGTTGCCAGAATGTTGTCAGGGCCCATAGTCTTTGCAGTATCCCGTGCCTTCAGCCGTTTCTTGATATCACATAGAGTGAATCGGACTGGCTGAATGCTGGCATCTGTGATGCTGGGGACCTCGGGAGGAGGCCAGATGGATCATCCACTGGGCACTTCTGGCTGAAGAGGGATGCAAATGCTTCAGCCTTATCTTTTGCACTGATGTGCTGGGCTCTCCCATCGTTGAGGATAGGGATATTTGTGGAGCCTCCTCCTCATGTTAGTTGCTTAATTGTCCATCACCATTCACGACTGGATGTGGCAGGAGTGCAGAGCTTAGATCTGATCCATTGGTAGTGGGATTGCTTAGTCCTGTCTATCTGGCAATAAGATCAGTTTGTTTTCCCACCCTCCTTATATGGGGTTTCTGATCTCTACTTAAACTTCTTATTGTGACATGGCAACATAATGTGTGATCAAATCCACTTGTCACTCCGTCAGTTTTTTTCTGCCAGTTTTCTCATCTTTCTTTTGCCTCTTCTGAAGATGCTATTTTCTCCTTGTACAGTTTCATGGATGCTGATTGTCCTCTGATACTTGCATCCTTTATATGTATGTCTAGAAAGTGGGTGCTATCAGGCTGTTGAAGTATTGGGTTATCAACCAAGCCTAATCCAACGCTTTCCAAGCATCTATCACGAGCATGTTCGGTGATCAAGAGTCGGATTTTTTCTTCCTAACCCTGGCCCTTAATAGTTTCCTATCACTGCCCTGAATAAGATCAGTTAACTCAGCACAGACATCAGATTTGCCCTGTGACCTTCCTGGGCTCATCAACTCACAGCTTTAACCAGCTGAACCTTCAAGAAAATTAGTGTCACCCAGGACTTGAGAGTTTAAAAGAAATTTCTTCATCTCTCAATGTAATTATCTAGGTTTCTAGGATACCCTTCTTAACTATGTCCAAGAAATCTATTTTGGATCCCCATTAACTCAAAATCCAGATTTCCAGGGCAGCTAATTTTAAGTTCAGACACTGGACACCAGAAACACTCTTAGCATTGCTCTTGCAGAGAGCTGACATGGACACGAGGGGCCAAATGGCCTCCTTCTGTGCTGAAATCATTCATTGATGCAGAATTGGAAAAACTAACTTCATATGATCCAGTAAATTATCTGCTTCTGTGTAAACCCTCCCAAAAATGCAGAGCTTTCACCCATGTAGCTGTTGAATTAAAGCATTTGTTATCAACTGAAAGAGATTCCTATTTTCTCCATTGAGTTGCAGTTAATTTCTTACTGGCATAATGGCTTGACATCAGATGTATAAATGCAGTTTGTCTGTTGCAGTCTTTATTAATTCAGCCACTGACACTTGCTTTCTGTATCTACTGATTATGTCACTTTCTTCAGAGTACCGGAGTTACCCTGTTTTGGAATGCAATGATATTTATCACTGATACAAACTAACCAACAGCAATGCATTATGGGAGCTTGAACTTTCTAATTAAGCTACAACTGATATTTTTAGACATATTGTATTGGATCATCATGTTCTGTATCACTAATAAACTATTATATCAAAAATGACACTAAATCTATAGAAC
Source organism: Heterodontus francisci (assembly GCF_036365525.1). NCBI lineage: Eukaryota > Metazoa > Chordata > Chondrichthyes > Heterodontiformes > Heterodontidae > Heterodontus > Heterodontus francisci. The sequence continues at coordinate 19,264,321 of NC_090407.1, read as the reverse complement.
CATAGAAAAGGCCATTCAGCCCGTCGTATCCGTGCCGGCTGGGAAAAAAACTAGCCACCCAATCTAATCCCACTTTCCAGCACTCTGGTCCATAGCCTTGCTGGTTACAGCACTTCAGGTGCATGTCCAGGTACCTTTTAAAAGAATTGAGGGTTTCTACCTCCACCACCATTCCTAGCAGTGAATTCCAGAAACCCACCACCCTCTGGGTGAAAAAGCTTTTTGTCATGTCCCCTCTAATCCTTCAACCAATCTGTGCCCCCTGGTAATTGACCTCTCCGCTAGAGGAAACAGGTCCTTCCTGTCTTCACTATCTAGGCTCCTCATAATTTTGTCTCTATTAAGTCACTCCTCAGCCTCCTCTGTTCTAAGGAAAAAAACCCTAGCCTATCCAATCTTTCCTCATAGCTGCAACTTTTGAGCCCTGGCAACATTCTTGTAAATCTCCTTTATTCTCTCCAGTTCTTTTTGTAATGTGGTGATCAGAACTGTTCGCAATACTCCAACTGTGGCCTAACCAGCATTTTATACAGTTTCAGCATTACATCCCTGCTTTTGAATTCTGTACCTCGGCCAAGAAAGGAAAGCATTCCATATGCCTTTATCTACCTGTCCTGCCACCTTCAGGGACCTGTGGGCATGCACTCCAAGGTCTGTCACTTTTTCTACCCCTCTCAATATCCTCCCGTTTATTGTGTATTCCCTCATTTTTGTCCTCCCCAAATACATTACCTCACACTTTTCTGGATTGAATTTCATTTGCCACTTTTCCGCCCACTCAAGCAAACCATTGATATCTTTCTGGAGTCTACGGCTATCCTCTTCACTATCAACTACACGGCCAATTTTTGTGTCATTGGCAAATTTCCCAATCATGCTTCCCACATTTAAGTCCAAATCATTAATATATACCGCAAACAGCAAGGGACCCAACACTGAGCCCTGTGGAACGCCACTGGAAACTGCTTTCCATTCACAAAAACATCCGTCGACTACTACCCTTTGTTTCCTGTCACTGAGCCAATTTTGGATCCAACCTGCCACATTCCCCTGTATCCCATGGGCTTTCATTTTACTGACCAGTCTGCCATGTGGGACCTAGTCAATTGCCTTACTAAAATCCATGTAGACCACATCCACTGCACTACCCTCATCAATCCTTCTTGTTACTTCCTCAAAAAACTCAATTAAGTTAGTAAGACATGACCTTCCCATCGCAAATCCATGCTGACTATCCTTGATTAAAATGTGCCTTACTAAGTGGCAGTTTATCCTGTCCCTAAGAATAGATTCTAACAATTTACCCACCATCGAGGTCAGACTGACCGGCTTATAATTATTTGCCTATCGCTCGCACCTTTTTTAAACAATGATACAATGTTCGTAAACCTCCAATCGTCTGGTAATTCGCCTGTATCTAGTGAGGATTTGAAGATGATCCTCAGCACATCTGCTATTTCTTCCCTGTCTTCCTTTAACAACCTGGGATGCAATCCATCCAGCCCTGGCGATTTATCCACTTTCAAGGATGTCAGACCCTCTAGTACTTCCTCTCCCATTATGCTTATCGTATCCAATATTTCACACTCCTCCTCCTTAACTACAATGTCTGCATCAATCCTCTCCTTTGTGAAGACAGAGACAAAAAACACATTAAGATCCCTGCTCACAACTTCTGCATCCACGCACAAGTTCCCATGTACATCTCTGATCGGTCCTACCCTTTACTTCGTTATCCTTTTGCTCTTAATGTACTGATTAAACATCTTTGGGTTTTCCTTGATTTTGCCTGCCAAATAATTTGCTTTTCTAATTTCCTTTCTTACTTCACCCCTGCGCTTTCTATACTTCTCTAGGCTTCTAAAGTATGAAGATTTTTGTGATCGTCATAAGCTTTCTTTTTCTGCTTTAACTTACCCTGTAAGCTTCGAGATAACCAGGGGGCTTTAGATTTGGGCAGTGCTACCCTTTGTCTTTGTGGGGACATGCCTACACTGTGCCTGTAATATCTCACTGGTTTGCCACTGATTCTCCTTCAAGTAGCTGTATTCAGTCCACTTTTGCCAGGTCATCTCTCAGTTTCTTAAAACTTGCCTTCCCCAATTTAGAATTTTTACTCCTATTTTATAAACTAACTGTATTATGGTCACTATCTCCAGAATAGTCACCCACTGTTACTTCCTCCACTTGCCCAACTCCATTACTGAAGACTAAATCTAGAATTGCGCCCTCTCTCGTTGGGCTTGTTACATGCTGGCTAAAAAGGTTCACTTGAGTATAGTTCAAGAATTTTGTCCCCTCTGTGCCCTTCACACTGTTTGTATCCCAGTTGATATTGGGGTAGTTGAACTATTATTCCCCTATAGCTTTTGCACTCAGAAATTTGCCTACATATTTGTTTTTCTACCTCCCTCTCACTATTTGGGGGCCGATAGTACACTCATTTAACATATCATCCCTCCTCAAAGCTGTTACTGATTCCTTAACTAATAATGCTACACCTTTTTTTTTAATCTCCCTCTCTATCCTGTCTGAAAACTCTATATTCAGGGATGTTGATTTGCCATTCTTGCCCCTCCTTAAGCTAGGTTTCCGTTATAGCAATGATATCATGTTGCCATGTGTCTATCTGTGCCCTCAGCTCATTGGCTTTATTTATTATACTCCTTGTATTTAAATAAATACCCTTTAACACAGCCAAATTCCTGTGCTACACACTTTTTAATCTTTGCCTCTCCTGTCTATCAGAGTCACTCGCTAATTTTCTGCCTCCTGTTCCCTGCCCTGAAATTGTCCTATCTAAGACTGTGCTCAGGTTCCCATCCCCCTGATAAGCTACTTTAAACCATCCCCAACAGCACCAGCAAACCTTCCTGCAAGGATATGTGTCCCAGTTCTGTTCAGGTGCAGACTGTCCAGCTTGTACAGGTCCCACCTTTCCCAGAACCGGCCCCAATGCCCCAGAAATCTGAAGCCCTCCCTCCTGCACCATCTCTCCAGCCACGCATTCATCTGGTTTATTTTCCTATTTCTATACTCACTAGCATGTGGCCTCGGGAGTAATCCGGAGATCACTATCTTTGAGGTCCTGCTTGCTAATCTCGTTCCTAACTCCCTAAACTCAGCCTGCACGACCTCATCCGTCTTTCTTCCTATATCGTTGGTACCAGTGTGGACCGTGATCTCTGGCTGTGCGCCCTTGCCCTGTAGCCGCTCCATGATATCCTTGACCCTTGCACCAGGGAGGCAACGTAGCATCCTGGAATCACGTCTGCAACCACAGAAATGCCTATCTGTTCCCCTAACTATAGAATGCTGTATCATTATTGCTGTCTTGTCCTTTAGAAACATAGAAAATAGGAGCAGGAGTAGGCCATTTGGCCCTTTGAGCCTGCTCCGCCATTCATTATGATCATGGCTGATCATCCAACTCAGAAGCCTGTTCCAGCTTTCACCCCATACCCTTTGATCCCTTTAGACCCAAGAGCTATATCTAACTCCTTTTTGAAAACATTCAATGTTTTGGCCTCAGCTGCTTTCTGTGGTAGCGAAATCCATAGGCTCACCACTCTAGGTGAAGAAATTTCTCCTCATCTCAGTCCTGAAAGGTTTACCCCGTATCCTTAGACTATGACCCCTGGTTCTGGACTCCCCCATCATCGGGAACATCCTTCCTGCATCTACCCTGTCAAGTCCTGTTAGAATTTTATAGGTTTCTATGAGATTCCCCCCTCACTCTTCTGAACTCCAGCGAATATAATCCTAACCGACTCAATCTCTCCTCATGTCAGTCCCGCCATCCCAGGAATCAGTCTGGTAAACCTTCACTGCACTCCCTCTATAGCAAGATTCTCCTCCCTCCTTGCACAGCTGAGCCACCCATGGTGCTCTGGTCATTACTCTCACTGCACTCTCCAGAGGAACCCTCTTTCTCATCGGTACTCAGAACTGAATACCGGTTAGAAAGTGGGATGCCCTCTGGGGACTCCTGCACTACCTGCCTTGACCTTCTTGTCTGTCTGACAGCCACCCAGTCCCTCTCTGCCTGTGCTCTCTTAAGCTCCGGGGTGACTACCTGCTGAAACCAGCTATCCACGTAGCTCGCTGCCTTGTGGATGCGCCACAGTGACTCCAGCCACCGCTCGACTTCCGAAACCCAGAGCTCAAGCTTCTGTAGCCGGTGACACTTCCTGCAGATGTGTTCATCGAGGACACATGGTGCGTACACAACGTCCCACATGACACAGGAGGCATGTTCTGCTTGGCCGAGCTGCCCTGCCATTACTTAGCTTTACAAACTAACTATTGCTAATGTAATAAGTGGAGTAACTTACCAGTTACTCGCCAATCAGCTTCTTCCCCTGTACCGGGGAGACTGAAAAGGCAGAAAAGAGAAGAAAGACTGCAACGAGCATCTCCTTCCCTTAGTCAGTAAAATCCCTCACACACAACTCACAGCCTCACTGTGACCAAACAGCACTATTCTAATTAGTAATTATTAATAAATTACACTAATTAAAACAAAACCATAGTAGTACTAACCTTATCACTTACAAGGTAGCTATTTGAAGGTTTAAAAAAAAGAACTTTGTTCCCCCTGATTTTTTAAGCTATTTACTGGCAGTAACAGCTGTTACTTACCAACCAATCAGCTTACTGATCTCCTGTGATGTCTCTGGTAGTTCTTTCCTCTTTTGAAACTCAGCGTGCACCCACACAGCTAGAGAGCCTGCCGCCAACTGCCGCTAAGGTAGGTAAGGGCCTCAAGCCCTGCTCTTTATTTCTCCAGGTCCCACTCCAGATACACCACCTCCCAGGTCTGCCGCCAACTGTCGCTACTCTGGTCTAAGGTAGGTGAGGGCCTCGAGCCCTGCTCTTTATTTCTTCAGGTCCTGCACCAGATCTTCCTCCTCCTAGGTCTGCCGCCGACTGCCGCTGCTCTGGTCTAAGGTCTAATGAATCATGAAATACGGTTACAGTCTGTCTGTTTCAAAAATGGCTACTTTAAATATTCCTCATTTGGATCTCTCGCTCCAACCTCCTCTTGAGCCCTCTGTATCATTCCACTTCAAACCATGGGTTTAGATGACCTCCTGCTGGAATTATGAGGTCATGGTGCAAACCTACCACCTGAAGTGGGAGCCGAACAAAGGCTTAGGGCTGGATTTTATGCAGGTGGCGAGGTTCCCAAGGCTGGGCCAGAAAGGCGAGGGGAACCCCACATCGGCCATTTGGGGGGCCTCCGGCCAAATTTTATGGCGCTTGGAGTTAAATGGGGTCTCTGTCCTTAAGAGACAGCAGTGACACTGGGTGTGGTGGCCACTGCTAGGACTGCAGGAGGCCCGGGACCAGGAGCAGCCATGGAGTCCTGGAGTGCAGGTAAGTGAGGCGGCTCGCCGGGGCCAGTCAGGCAGGCCTTGGTGGGGGTGGTGGTGTTGTTGACACAGAGGTAACCTTTGCCATCGGGGGCCGTTCATGGGCCACAGATTGCTTAAGCAGAGGAGGCAACCACGCTCCCCCCCCTGCCGCTCCACCAGCCTTCAGGGAGGCTGCCTGATGTCACTTAAGGGCTTCAGTTGACCTCTGAGCAGGAAGGGGGCTTCATGACCAAGCCCATGTCCTCACTTGACATCCACATATATACACTTTATCTGTAGGGGTCAGGAATGGACCTAGTATGATCCTGGTCTGTACGGCTCAGCTACTCACTGGATAACTGTTTTGAACCATTGTGGAGTGCTGGCTTAATACATTTAAGAAAAAACACCAAGTGTGGAACTGGATTACTGCAACAATTAGGAATTGCTGCATCTGATTTGGTGTAGTTGAAGGAATTGTGACTACTATTTTAAACCTTGTGTCTTGCTGGATAATTTAATCACATTCATTTGCAAAATACATTGCGCTCTAGTTGGAAAAATTGTATTGAGTGCTGTAAAGAGAGCATCCTGAACACATTAAATGGCACCCTGCAACATTTTGTGATAGATTTTCAAACAGTGTTGTTTTTCCCTCAGGACCTGGGTTCGGATTCAGCTCAGACAGATCGAGTTAAAGTCTGTTTTGTAATGGTTGATAATGGCCTTGCTCAAGTAGGCTAGGCAGTCTGTATTCTGCTTCCAATAGATTTAATCCCATAATATAAACCTGCTCTTAAATTCAGAGTCCACTGGCAGTTGTTCAGTTTCACTCATGCCAAAAAAATTCAATAGAGAAACCAGATGTCTTGTTAGCTTGCAGCAAGGGGATCTTCGATTAGCACCGAGATATGCTTTAGAGTTCTACATTATATGTGATCTGCACATGCATTGTGACCGGGGCTACTAAATTATACCCTGTTTTGAAACAATTTCCATTACATCATTGTCCTCTCTCCCTCATCCATTGTAGCTTCACCCATTTTTTTCTGTCAAATAGATATGTTTATTTGTTTTACATCTTATAAAATATCACAATACTGCAGTGTTCACGATTTGAACTTTATATATTATAATCTCTATTGGGGAATGCAAAACAAAATAATGTGCAAAGGAGGTAAGAAAGCAGTACCATATATTTCTTTAGATGTTCTGAGTGTAGTTGCATTTTTTGTTTACAGTTGTAGTAGTGTTCATATTGCCATTACAGCAGAAACTTTGCAAACTTCTGTATCAGTTTAGAAGATACTAAAAATGAGTGCAAATTTAATATACCAATAAATCTAATCCTTGCAAGTCTGCATTTGGGAAATAGATTTAATTTGTTTTTGTAGTGAAATCATAAATACAAGTAAAAATGTATTTACTATGTTGATACAAATAGGAAATGGAAGAACTGTTCCTTCATGATGAATTATTAATCATAGCTGATCTGTTCAGGAGTTGGTGTCCTTTAGTTGCCTTATAGTTGCCTCACCTTGCCTTATAGCAAGCACAATTTTTTATATGTGGGGTTCTGACTTCAAAAAAAAAAGCCTGCTGGAAAACCCCGAGACTGTTAGGAAATGGCTATGACAGATGTCAGCGGCTGTTGGCTCTGAAACTGACAACGATCTTTTAAAAAAAACTTTAAAAGAGTGTTCCACTCTCTGAAACTGGATGGGAGAGAGGTGGAGGGATTCAGAGAGCGAGAGAGAGGGGGGATCCAGAGGGAGAGAGGGGGGATCCAGAGAGAGGGAGAGAGAGGTGGGGGGGGGGGGGGGGAATTATTGAGAGAGAGAGAGGGGGGGAATACCGAGAGAGAGAGGGGGGGAAGGGGGAAAAGAGGGAGACGGGGGGGGGGGGGGGGGGGGGGACATAGAGGGAGAGAATGAGAGGGGAGACAGCGAAAGTGAATAGGAGGGGACAGAGAGCGAGAGAGTGGGGGGGAGAGAGAGCGAGAGAGCCCGGGTGACGGGGAGCGAGGGGAGGGGTTTACCGAGAAGGAGGGGGCCGAGAGAGAGAGGGGGGGAAGGGGGGACAGCGAGGGAAAGAGAGGGGGGGGGGACAGCGAGGGAAATCGAGGGGGGGACAGTGAGGGAAAGAGAGGGGGGGGACAGCGAGGGAAAGAGAGGGGGGGGACAGCGAGGGAAAGAGAGGGGGGGGACAGCGAGGGAAAGAGAGGGGGGGGACAGAGAGGGAAAGAGAGGGGGGGGACAGCGAGGGAAAGAGAGGGGGGGGACAGCGAGGGAAAGAGAGGGGGGGGGACAGCGAGGGAAAGAGAGGGGGGGACAGCGAGGGAAAGAGGGGGGGACAGCGAGGGAAAGAGAGGGGGGGACAGCGAGGGAAAGAGAGGGGGGGACAGCGAGGGAAAGAGAGGGGGGGACAGCGAGGGAAAGAGAGGGGGGGACAGCGAGGGAAAGAGAGGGGGGGACAGCGAGGGAAAGAGAGGGGGGACAGCGAGGGAAAGAGAGGGGGGGGACAGCGAGGGAAAGAGAGGGGGGGGACAGCGAGGGAAAGAGAGGGGGGGGACAGCGAGGGAAAGAGAGGGGGGGACAGCGAGGGAAAGAGAGGGGGGGACAGCGAGGGAAAGAGAGGGGGGGACAGCGAGGGAAAGAGAGGGGGGGTGACAGCGAGGGAAAGAGAGGGGGGGTGACAGCGAGGGAAAGAGAGGGGGGGACAGCGAGAAAGAGAGGGGGGGGACAGCGAGAGAGAGAGGGGGGGGACAGCGAGCGAATGGGGGGGGGGACGAGGAGCGAGAGAGTGGGGGGGGGGACAGAGAGCGGGAGAGAGAGAGAGAGTGGGGGGGGAGCGAGAGTGCGTGGGGGGACGGGACGGGGAGCGAGAGAGTGCGTGGGTGGACGGGACGGGGAGCGAGAGAGTGCGTGGGGGGACGGGACTGGGAGCGAGAGAGTGGGGGGGAGGGACAGGGAGCGAGGAGGCGGAGGGAGAGAGAGAGAAAGCGAGCGGGAGGGAGAGAGAGAGAGAGAGCGAGAGGGAGAGAGAGTGAGAGCGAGAGGGAGAGAGAGTGAGAGCGAGAGGGAGAGAGAGTGAGAGCGAGCGGGAGAGAGAGAGTGAGAGCGAGCGGGAGAGAGAGAGTGAGAGCGAGCGGGAGAGAGAGAGTGAGAGCGAGCGGGAGAGAGAGAGTGAGAGCGAGCGGGAGAGAGAGAGTGAGAGTGAGAGCGAGCGGGG